>NC_035446.2:111872651-112198651 GCF_002127325.2 Helianthus annuus
AAGACACGATTTAGGCTTCAGAAATTCCATTTTTCGATTTATTAAAGTCCGTTTACAGCCTGTTGAAGGCGGCTGAAAAAGTAACTCAGCATGTTATTTCACGGTTTAAACATTACTAAATCGCATCAACGAGTGTCCGAACAATGGATTTAGCAAGAAAACAACTTTTAAACATCAAGTATGATTTAACCAACCCTCAAACCAACAAGATTCCGCTTCATGAATCAGACATAAGTAAACTTTTATGTAGCTTTTATGTTCATAACTCTTGTTTCACATTTTCTAGCATTCTTGTAATTTAGTGATTTAAACCACAACACATCATACTACAAAACATAATTTTGAACAAGATGAACCAAGGTAAAATGGGACTTACTACTAGCCTCTAGCTAGGGGCGAAATCTAGTGAAGAAATGTGAAGAAAAGATGGCGAAAAAGACTAGAACAATGCTCCTTTGAGAGTCCTTCAAGATGCAACCTCTATCTATTCTTTGAAGCTTTGTATGGCACTAGCAAATGAAGAAGATGAAGAATGTTGGAAGGTGGTGGTGGGTTCGGTTATGAAGGACCGAAAATGAGAGAGAGAGTGAGGATGTTGTGTAGTGTAAGAAATAGGGTGATATTTATAAGCAAGATCTAAAACAAATCCTTCAAGATCATAAGATCTCTACATGTATCCAAGAAAGATTGTGAAAATATATTGCAAGATCTTACCAAAAATTTGGTGGGTGTTTACAAAAGAAGCAAAAAGACAACTAATTCTACCATAAAATACAAGAAAAGGAACAAAAGTGGACTGCCCGGACCCTCAACGGCACCTCCCAAGGCAAAGGAGAAGAAACAGAGTCTGAACACGCCCCGTGTCCAGCGAACACGGGGGCGTGCCCAGGAAGCAGTAGAAAAGACAAACCAGTAGAAGCTTCCATTGCCCACCACGGGGCCGTGTCCAGCGAGCACGGGGGTGTGGTGAAAGTACAGCAGGCGCATTAATTGTAATTCGCAATTACAATTAATGAAGTGAGAGAATGTCAGACGGGCACGGGGCCGTGTCCAGCGGACACGGGGCCGTGTCCAGCCTTCTGTTCAGCCTATAAATAGAGGAGCTTGGCTTCATTCTCTCTCATCCCTTGGCACACCACCTCTCTCACACCTCATCCACCACCCATCACCACCATAACACCATCATCCACCACCATCATCCATTGTCCATCGTAGAGTGTGTGAGTCGTCTCGGGATCCAAGATTGATCGTAAGAGTTCTTGACAATCAAGGCCATGTTTGCCTAAGTCTCTTACATCACTTGGTGAAGACAAGTGTTTAGTATAATACTTTTTATTTTTAATCTTTTGCACTTTTTATTTGGTTTTGTATTAATGACTTTAATAACTAGTTACTTATGTTGAAGGTGATCTTTCCTTATCGTTTGTCCGTGGTGTCTTGGCATTATTTTACTGTCTATATAAAATAAAAGATTTTCACCATTCATATCTCCACGGTCTATATGGAGGTATGTTGGCTACCTGGTCGGGGGTTAAGGGAACGGTTTGGTAAGAGTCTTGCCCTTGTTCAGCGTTTAGAGGTCCTGCTTGGGACCTGGGTCAAATTTAGTAGGATCTCCTTCAATGCCCATAGGTATTGGATGGCGGGGATCCAAACTCTTTGACCCCCTCATAAGTTAACTACTATTAATACTATAACCCGGCTATTTAGGACTGTATCCCTGCTGACTCAGACTACTTAGCCGAGGGTAACGTCACCGCCAAAAGCGGGGCCTACCATAATTTGCATTAATAACTTAATTCATTATCTTTCAATAATCCGACCCTTTAGGATTGTATCCTTGCTGACTCAAACTACTGGGTTGAGGGTAACGTCACCTTCAAAAGAGGGGCCTACTACAATAACTAAGATAATCTCTTAAACAAGTGCAAAAGTGCGAAAATAATCAAAGGTTATACTAATACACGTGTCGGATCCAAGTGATTCATCTTGTCTATCTGTTTTTATTTTATTTTATTTTTCAGCATTTAGTTAGTTTTTATTTTCTTAGTTTAAAACATTTTTCTAACCTTTTTGATTTGATTAGACGTTGAGGATAAGCCGGTATTAAAAGCTCTTGTGTCCTTGGATGACCTCGGTATCTTACCAACACTATACTACGTCCACGATGGGTGCACTTGCCCATATGTGTGTTTAGTGTTAGTGAATATCGTGTTTTATAAATTTAAAACTTGGCTAAAAGTGTAAAAAGGGCTTAAATACTCATCAAAAATTATATACACACCGACACACATCAAGTTTTTGGCGCCGTTGCCGGGGACACAAGGATTTTAAGAAAGTTAGGAATCAACGGCCTAATCATATTTTTATTTTTTTTTTAATTTTTTTAGGATTTTTCTTAGATTTTTAGCTTCTGCAGAGCTCAACACGGGGCCGTGCCCGCTGAACACGCCCCGTGCTCAATCATTGGAACTGGCAATCCTGTTTTAAGTCAGACAGTAGGCTGAACACGGGGCCGTGTCTACTCAACACGCCCCCGTGCCCAAGATTCAGTTGCTGAAAACAGAACCGTTAGATCCCGGCGGTTGGTAATTTCTGACACGAACATGAGTGATAGTAATTCTTTTTACTTTCGGCACTCTTATGGTTTGTGGTGTCGAATATGTGGAGGCGAACATGAGGAATTAAAATGTTTTTTCCTCACTTATAGGCCCCACTATATAGACCCACCGATTCCTTGTAACCTTAAGAGGGGCGAAAGTAAAAATAAGCACTATTTCTCCCTCGAATGCGCCCAGCCAGATATTCTAGGAGAAATGCTCCTTGACGAGCTATTTCAACTAGAAGAACTATTTCTCAATTGGTCAAAAGAACTCAGGAAGGATTTTTTAGATCCATCCCAATATGATGACCATGAGGAAATGTTGGAACCGCATTCCGACAACCTCGTTGCTCCCGAAAATACCTTCTTACCTAGAAAAGACGCGGACGATAGTCGTCCCTGTGCCGATTGTGTCGTGAAGGACTCCCCCATCGACTTCGTTCGATGCATACATAGACCTGAGCGATTCGGCATACACCTTCTTTAACGAGAGCCCGGGAAAGGGTTGGACTTGTCCACCTAGAATGAAAATAGGAATTACCCTCACCGACAACCTCTTGCGTTCTCGCCTTAGTATAGGACAATTAAGGTATCTTAGGCACTTTGGGGTTGTTCCAACAAGTCAAGAGCCACCCGATATAGATTAGCTCCTTAGTAAAGACAAAACTTCATAAGACAGCTTTCCGACACGGGGTCGTGCCCGGCCAACACGCCCCCGTGTCCACCAAAAGATTCCCCTCTGATCAGAACGTCAGAATACGGACAAACTGTGTCAGAATTTCATCTGCACACGGGGCCGTGTCCAGCGGACACGGGGCCGTGTCCAGCAGGCTGTCGTTTTCTATAAATGCAGCCAAAAATCCTGCACATTTGGACCAACTTGGGGACAGAAATTTGAAGGAATCTTCTCTCAAACAATCCTAGGTAAGTCTAAAAGAAGTTTCCAACAACCCATCTTGTCCTTTCCTCTTCTAGACATTTCCTTCTTCTTCATCTTTCTTCAAGAACTACCATGAAAAGTTTGAATTTTCAATCTTTGTGGTAGGGAACAATGAGTTTTGATCATAGAATCTTGGTAAAAACATGTTATGTAACATTGTTTAAAGTTATTTACTGTCAAAAAGCTTGCATAAACTCAGAAAATAACTTAAAAACCCAAGATTCCTTGCTCTAAAATTCTGCAGAAAGATGAACACGGGGCCGTGCTCAATGAGCACGGGGCCGTGCTCAATGAGCACGGGGCCGTGTCCAGAAACTGTTTCGTCATATAAACTGCTTTTGGTTTATTTTTCGTAGAATGGCGAGTGAAAACAGCGAAACATCATCCGTTCATTCCTCAAACAGCCGAAGGGGAAGGAGGCCTTCCGTTGAAGCTACACTTGTGCACTACGTGATAGCACTAAGGGAAGCTCTCGACGAAATGACGTCAGTAGAGGAGGTCCTCATTGACCGTATTAACGATCTTACAATGGGACTTGAAAGCAGCTTCCAAGAGATTAACCTTTTGCACCAAAGGTTAAACATTTTGGTAGCACCCCCTATGGAACCAGTCCTTCCACAACAAGACTGGAACTTGGCACTCGGTGTTAACAACCCTACCGGGTGGGGAGACTTTCCCGCAGAACCTCCTATGGAAAACCCACAAGAAGTTCCAGCGGAAGTTGAAACTCCTCAAACCAATGCAAACGAGCCCTCTTTTCTCCTTCCAAGGGAGGTAGAGGAGTGGCTTGCCGACATATGAGGAGAGCCGCACCTGAAAGGAGGAGTTCTACAAAGCCTTATCTAACCAAGACTAGTAGCTTCTTGGAAATTTTGCTAAATTAAAATAAAACATAGGGCTAGAACTCCATAAGTTTAATATTTATGTAATTTTTATCTTTATGTAATGTCTCTCTATTAGCAATGTTATGATGGTTTTTAAGATTGATGGTTGTTTTGAGAATAAAACACAATCATGGTGGTAATGGATGAAAAAGGGAACGAGAAAAATGGAACCATGCACGAAGAACAGAGCAACCCGACAAAAATCTCCATCACAGAAGGCTCAACACGGGCCGTGCCCAACCAACACGGCCCCGTGCTGAGCCCCTGCAGAAAATTACCCAGTTCAGGTAACTGGACACGGGCCGTGTTCAGCGGACACGCCCCCGTGTCCAGGCTTCTGTTTCAATTCTGTAATTTTTGTTACTGGCACTTGACCACGGGGCCGTGCCCGGTCAACACGGGGCCGTGTCCAGGATGCCAGTAACATAAATCTTTGCTTTTTAACCCACTTTTATACATTCTAATCAACCAAAAACATTATTTTTGGACACATTGAGGACAATGTGTAATTTAAGTGTGGGGGGATGCTAAAACCCTTGAAATTTTGCAAAATCCTAAACACAAGCCTTACACAAAACTCTATTGGAACCGCTAAACACCCCAAATTTTTTTTCAAAAACTTTTTCATTTTTTTATTTACTTGTCTTAGTTTAAGTTGGGAATAACAAGTTCTAAAAAGGTTATATTTTTACAAGTTTACAACCGATAGCGTCGTGATAAAAAAAGAACCAACATAAGAAAATTATGAAACGGTATAACAAGTCTAGTTAAAAATTCGATTATATATGCTTGGTCACATTAAAAACCCATTCCCACAAAAGTGAGTTTTGAGCCTTTATTGAGCACAAAAATACACATATTTAGATTAAATGCTCATTTTTCGTTTCTTGTGTGAATAGCCGCTCGGTCCTTACAAATCTAGAACTTGCCACAACGATACATTCCCGGTCCTTACCAACTTAAACCCAAGTAAGTAAATGATGGAGGCATTAGGACTAACCATTTTTTCTTTCAAAACCATTATTTTTTATTTTTTTTTTACCTACCCAAAATCCCCCTAGATAGCCCCTTTGAGCCTAAACCTTTCATTTCATTACCCCAAAACCCTTTTTACCCACCAAAAACCTTTTTATTTATTTTTTTTAGTAACAAGTTCGCTTTTTCGTAAACTCACCTTTTTATGTGACGATTGAAAAAAAAATGATGATGATGAAGTCAAAAACAAACAAAAGCTATAAAAGCTTGTTTGGAGAAATACTTCAAAATAAAAAGTCACTAAAAACAAGGTACTTCACGAAAACCGACGCTTGTTACGATTTTCGCCCTTTTTACTAACCACTAACCAACCACCCACCTTTAAACCCAAGCCTTCACCCAAAAAGTACTCTTGATATTTACAAAGGTAAAAAGTTAAAAAGGAGGAGGATTGATTGCTTGGCAAGCCTATGGAAGACGTAAGTTCCGTGCCGCTCTCGAGTGATTCACTAAAATATACACCTTCGGCCGAGTGTTGAGTGATCTCCCGTGAGGTATGTGAACTTGTATATAAATGGAATTTTAATAAGGCATGCTATGCCCAAATAAGTAATTCATCTTATGAAACGTTCAAAATAAATCATAACGAATAGGATTGTAAATAAATAAAAATAAAACCTATAAAAACCTTGGATTCCCGACACTCTAGGACAAGCTAAAAAACTTCTCTTCTACCTATTCCATTTGGGAGTGTAAGCCACATTTAAAGAGTTTTGCTTGAGGACAAGCAAAAGTTCAAGTGTGGGGGTATTTGATGTGTGTAAAATGCAACATATAAATCACATCAATTAAGGCATAAAACTAACCCTTTTTAAGTGCTAATGTTGGAAAAAGAGTGTTTTTGTCTTCCTTTTGTATTTTCAGGATGAAATGAGCTCAAAATCACAAAAGAAGCAAAAAGACAACTAATTCTACCATAAAATACAAGAAAAGGAACAAAAGTGGACTGCCCGGACCCTCAACGGCACCTCCCAAGGCAAAGGAGAAGAAACAGAGTCTGAACACGCCCCGTGTCCAGCGAACACGGGGGCGTGCCCAGGAAGCAGTAGAAAAGACAAACCAGTAGAAGCTTCCATTGCCCACCACGGGGCTGTGTCCAGCGAGCACGGGGGCGTGGTGAAAGTACAGCAGGCGCATTAATTGTAATTCGCAATTACAATTAATGAAGTGAGAGAATGTCAGACGGGCACGGGGCCGTGTCCAGCGGACACGGGGCCGTGTCCAGCCTTCTGTTCAGCCTATAAATAGAGGAGCTTGGCTTCATTCTCTCTCATCCCTTGGCACACCACCTCTCTCACACCTCATCCACCACCCATCACCACCATAACACCATCATCCACCACCATCATCCATTGTCCATCGTAGAGTGTGTGAGTCGTCTCGGGATCCAAGATTGATCGTAAGAGTTCTTGACAATCAAGGCCATGTTTGCCTAAGTCTCTTACATCACTTGGTGAAGACAAGTGTTTAGTATAATACTTTTTATTTTTAATCTTTTGCACTTTTTATTTGGTTTTGTATTAATGACTTTAATAACTAGTTACTTATGTTGAAGGTGATCTTTCCTTATCGTTTGTCCGTGGTGTCTTGGCATTATTTTACTGTCTATATAAAATAAAAGATTTTCACCATTCATATCTCCACGGTCTATATGGAGGTATGTTGGCTACCTGGTCGGGGGTTAAGGGAACGGTTTGGTAAGGGTCTTGCCCTTGTTCAGCGTTTAGAGGTCCTGCTTGGGACCTGGGTCAAATTTAGTAGGATCTCCTTCAATGCCCATAGGTATTGGATGGCGGGGATCCAAACTCTTTGACCCCCTCATAAGTTAACTACTATTAATACTATAACCCGGCTATTTAGGACTGTATCCCTGCTGACTCAGACTACTTAGCCGAGGGTAACGTCACCGCCAAAAGCGGGGCCTACCATAATTTGCATTAATAACTTAATTCATTATCTTTCAATAATCCGACCCTTTAGGATTGTATCCTTGCTGACTCAAACTATTGGGTTGAGGGTAACGTCGCCTTCAAAAGAGGGGCCTACTACAATAACTAAGGTGATCTCTTAAACAAGTGCAAAAGTGCGAAAATAATCAAAGGTTATACTAATACACGTGTCGGATCCAAGTGATTCATCTTGTCTATCTGTTTTTATTTTATTTTATTTTTCAGCATTTAGTTAGTTTTTATTTTCTTAGTTTAAAACATTTTTCTAACCTTTTTGATTTGATTAGACGTTGAGGATAAACCAGTATTAAAAGCTCTTGTGTCCTTGGACGACCTCGGTATCTTACCAACACTATACTACGTCCATGATGGGTGCACTTGCCCATATGTGTGTTTAGTGTTAGTGAATATCGTGTTTTATAAATTTAAAACTTGTGTAAAAAGGGCTTAAATACTCATCAAAAATTATATACACACCGACACACATCACCCTCAAACCAACAAGATTCCGCTTCATGAATCAGACATAAGTAAACTTTTATGTAGCTTTTATGTTCATAACTCTTGTTTCACATTTTCTAGCATTCTTGTAATTTAGTGATTTAAACCACAACACATCATACTACAAAACATAATTTTGAACAAGATGAACCAAGGTAAAATGGGACTTACTACTAGCCTCTAGCTAGGGGCGAAATCTAGTGAAGAAATGTGAAGAAAAGATGGCGAAAAAGACTAGAACAATGCTCCTTTGAGAGTCCTTCAAGATGCAACCTCTATCTATTCTTTGAAGCTTTGTATGGCACTAGAAAATGAAGAAGATGAAGAATGTTGGAAGGTGGTGGTGGGTTCGGTTATGAAGGACCGAAAATGAGAGAGAGAGTGAGGATGTTGTGTAGTGTAAGAAATAGGGTGATATTTATAAGCAAGATCTAAAACAAATCCTTCAAGATCATAAGATCTCTACATGTATCCAAGAAAGATTGTGAAAATATATTGCAAGATCTTACCAAAAATTTGGTGGGTGTTTACGGTTAGAGAGAGGAGAGAAGGATAGATTGTGTGATCTAATAAAGATTGTGTAGAGATATAGAAGGATATGGAAGTATTTATAAAGATTTCATGTACAAATACTTGTCCAAAATAATCTACCAAGATCTTGCATAGGGATGGCAATCAAACCCGAACCCGATGGGTAAACCCGAAACCCGACACATTTGGGATGGGTTTGGGGTCGGTTAATCGGGTTTGGTACGGGTTTGGGAATAGTTTTTATTTTTTTCGCGGGTTTGGGACGGGTTTGGGATTTAGTTATATACCCGTTTACCCGACCCAATTACCCGATAAAGTGTACCCGTTTACCCGATTGTATACCCGATATAATTTCTTTTATATTATTAAATATGTATATATATGATACATTCATTTTTTACACATATAGGTATTCTATTCAGTATACATTGTAGTTATTTGATATATATTTTTATAATACCAATACAAAATGTAACCGGTTAACAGTTATCCGATAGATACCCAATGGGTTTTGAGATGAGTATACCCTACGAGTAATCTTTTTAAATTAACGGGTTTACCCGAAACCCGCGGGTATACCCGATACCCGATGGGTATTTACCCGCTAGAACCCGACGGGTTTTGGGACGGGTTTGGGACAAGCATATCTAACCGGGTTTGGGTTTGGGATTACCTAAACCCGTACCAAACCCGACCCATTGCCATCCCTAATCTTGCAAAATATATGATAGGGCCACCATAATTTGAAACCGTATGTGGGTATGGGGAAGGGGGTAGAGTGTAACTTTGATGGTAAATAAGATAGAAGTGGGTGTTTAACTGGGTACCGGGTATTTTATCTAGCGTTTAAACCTCGGTTTATGGTGTTCTAATTTATTTTTAGTATTCTATAAAAATAAACTTGTCAAAATATTACTGAAATAAATTTCAGTTGCCAAGACTGGCTGTGTTGTCCGCGTTTCGTAATAAAAGCACTGTGTCGCGCAGAAACACACGGTACACGCTTGAACATGAAAAATAACGTTTTTAAGCGTTTTAATTTATTTTTCAACATGGACCTGATTAAAAATAAATTTCTAATCATAACAGAATGTTTTTGGGATTTAAATATTATCCGGGCGGTCACCAACGTTCGTTTCGCAGTTTTGTTGTAAATAGTTCTTTAATCCAAATAGTCATGTTTTTGCCATACCGAATCCTTCAAAACTTATTTCTAAGTTATGTAAAGGATATTTAGGGTATGTTTAGCTTACGTCACAGTTCCGGAGTGTACGTTGCGTTAAACTGATTGCATTTAAGCACCAGTTTGCGTATAACCTTCCAGAAGGTGATTTAAAGCTTGAAATCGGAATCGAATCAAATTGTAAAATTGTCAAACACAAATACACATATATTAACACTAAAGCACATAATAACACCAAAGCATATTGTTTGATTGATAACGGACATTGTTTTACATAATACGATGATTACAGATCACAGTTGTCACAGTCTCCCCTACTTTAGGAAATTTCGTCCCGAAATTTTACTTAGAGGAATCTTGTGAAAACAAATGCGGATATTTCTCCTTCATCTGGTCCTTATGTTCCCAAGTAAACTCGGGGCCACGTTTGGATTCCCAGCGAACCTTGACCATGAATCCGCTTACCTTTCAACTGTTTGTATGAACGGTCCACTATCTCCACAGGTTTCTCGATAAAGTGCATCGTTTCATCGATTTGAATCTCGTCGAGAGGGACGTGAAGATCAGCGTCAGCTAAACACTTTCGCAGATTGGACACGTGAAAAGTCGGATGAATATTTCCAAGTTCTAGAGGTAGCTCTAGTCGATAGGCAACTTTCCCAACTCTTTCCACAATCTTAAATGGTCCAACATATCGTGGTGCAAGTTTTCCTTTCCTTCCAAATCTTACCACTCCCTTCCAAGGTGACACCTTGAGTAGGACACGGTCTCCGACTTGAAATTCTACAGGCTTGCGTTTCGAATCCGCATAACTCTTTTGACGGCTTCTAGCTGTCACAAGATTATCGCGAATTTTCTTGATTTTGTCCGTTGCTTCCAGAATGATCTCAGGTCCAGTAAGCTGAGCTTCACCGGTCTCATCCCAACAGACAGGTGAACGACATTTTCGACCGTAGAGAGCTTCGAATGGTGCCATCTTAATGCTAGCATGATAACTATTATTGTATGAGAACTCGATCAATGGTAAATGAGAATCCCAATTACCACCAAAGTCTATCACGTATGCTCTAAGCATATCCTCCAAAGTTTGAATCGTCCTCTCAGATTGACCATCTGTTTGGGGATGATAGGCAGTGCTTAGGTTCAGTTGGGTTCCCAAAGCAGATTGCATGGCCTTCCAAAAATGAGATGAAAATCGAGCATCACGATCCGAAATGATATCCAAAGGAACACTATGTCGTGATACAATCTCGTCTACATAGATCTTGGCAAGCTTCTCAGCAGATAAATCCTCACGGATTGGTAAGAAGTGAGCTGATTTCGTTAATCGATCGATAACAACCCAGATAGCATCATGACCTTTAGAAGTACGCGGTAGCTTAGTGATGAGATCCATCGCAATGCTTTCCCACTTCCAAACCGGTATCTCTGGTTGTACGAGCAAACCAGAAGGTCGTTGATGTTCAGCCTTAACTTTAAGATAAGTTAGGCATTTCGATACGTACAAGGCGACATCTTTCTTCATACCAGGCCACCAGAACTTAGTACGAAGATCTTTGTACATTTTATCAGCACCAGGATGGATAGAATATCGGGACTTGTGAGATTCGTCCATCACTAGGGTGCGGAGATCGTCTTGTTTCGGGACCCACAAACGATCCTTGAAATAAAGCAAACCATCGCTTTTTGCTTCGAGCTTAAGCTCAAGCTGATGTGGTAATTCCATAACCATCAAACTCTGTGATACACAAAATTGCTGAGCTTGAAGAACGCGAGATTGAAGATCAGATAGTGTTTGAACGGAATGAAGCTTGACTCGCTCTTTTCGACTAAGCGCATCGGCTACGACATTCGCCTTACCAGGATGGTAACGAATCTCGCAATCGTAATCGTTCAAGAGTTCAACCCAACGTCGTTGCCTCATGTTCAGTTCTTTCTGATTAAGAATATGCTGGAGACTTTTGTGGTCTGTGAAAACCACACACTTCGTACCATAGAGGTAGTGTCTCCAGATCTTAAGCGCGAAAACCACAGCTCCTAACTCGAGATCATGAGTCGTATAGTTCTTCTCGTGAATTTTCAGCTGTCGAGATGCATATGCAATAACTTTACCTCGTTGCATGAGGACGCAACCAAGGCCTAAGTTGGATGCATCGCAATAGACAACGAAATCATCGTTTCCCTCGGGCAGAGATAGAACAGGAGCATTACATAACTTTTGCTTCAGCGTTTGGAACGCTCCTTCTTGCTTGGGTCCCCACTCAAAAGGCTTATTCTTCTGAGTCAAAGCTGTGAGTGGAGCCGCAATCTTCGAGAAATTAGAAATGAATCGACGATAATAACCGGCAAGACCAAGAAAAGATCGAATCTCTGTCGGCGTTGTCGGTGTACTCCACTCCTTAATAGCAGCAATCTTGGATGGATCCACATGAATACCCTGCTCGTTGACTATATGACCTAGAAACTGAACTTCTTTAAGCCAGAATTCACACTTGGAGAATTTAGCGAAAAGTTGTTCCTTCTTAAGGAGTTCCAATGTTAAGCGAAGGTGTTGCTCGTGATCGGCTCGAGTCTTCGAATAAGTGAGGATATCGTCGATGAACACAATAATGAACTTATCTAAATAAGGTTTACAGACCCTATTCATTAAGTCCATAAAGATAGTTGGAGCATTTGTCAAGCCAAAAGGCATGACTGTGAACTCGTAATGCCCATATCTCGTGCGGAAAGCAGTTTTGGGAATATCTTCTTCGAGAACACGAAGTTGATGATACCCAGAACGCAGATCGATCTTAGAAAAACATGAAGCACCTTGCAGCTGGTCAAAGAGATCATCAATTCGAGGTAGGGGATCGATTCTTGATGGTAAGCTTATTAAGCTCACGATAATCGATACACATTCGAAAAGACCCATCTTTCTTTTTCACGAAGAGGACAGGAGCTCCCCAAGGTGAATAACTCGGACGGATGAATCCTTTATCAGATAACTCTTGAAGCTGTTTCGATAACTCTTGCATCTCTGACGGTGCAAGACGATAAGGTGCTTTCGCAATCGGGTTGGCATTAGGTACAAGGTCGATATGAAACTCAACTTGACGAACTGGAGGCAAACCAGGCAGTTCATCGGGAAACACCTCTGGATAATCCCGAACAATCGGAATATCCTGGATATTCTTACTTTTGCTTCTCTCCTCGGTGACATGTGCTAGAAAAGCAACATATCCCTTTCTTAAATATCTTTGGGCCTTTGTACACGACATAAGCTTCAAACCGCCAGATGGCTTCTCTCCACGAACTTCCAAAACATCGCCAGACGGAAGAGGAATGCGAACAATCTTATCGAAACAAACCACCTCAGCGTGGTGCTTGGTTAACCAATCCATTCCAATGATGATGTCGAAGCTTCCAAGTTGCATTGGCGTGAGGTCAATAGGAAAAAGATGGCTATCAAGGTTTAACTGACAATCACGAATAACAGAATCGAGAACAAGAGGTTTACCAGTAGCAACTTCGACAGATAAGGGTTTCCTTAATTTAGTTCTAGGTATCGCAAGCAAAGGTTCAAAAGATAACGAAACAAAACTTCGATCGGCACCAGAATCAAAAAGAATAGATGCGGGTTGATTATTAACAAGAAACGTACCGTTGACAACCTCGTTGTCGGCCCTCGCTTCGTTTGCATTCAGATTGTATGCTCGCCCTCGAGCAGGATTCACATTGGCGTTGACGTTCGCATTCGGATTCGCATTAGCATTTGCCAGCCTCGGACAGTTGTTGCGGAAGTGGCCAAACTCTCCACAATTAAAACATGAACCTGGTGGGAATCTAGCAGCAATCCCTTGTGCCGGGGCTTGAACCTGGGCAACTTGATTTTTCCCTGAACGACAAACATTGGCCAAATGCCCAAATCTACCACACGTCGTGCATTGCTTACACGCTTGTTGTGCAACATGATGACCGTTGCAGCGAGCACAATGTGGTGCGGTACCAGCATATGCTTTCTTTGCAGGAGGTTGAGTCGGTGGGTTCTGAGGGTTCTGAGCAGTCTGTGCTGTAACAGCAAAGTTATGTGCACCCTTTCGCTTCCTTGATTTCTTCGACGACTCACCTTCTATACCTTTACCCTTCTTCTTGTCTTTCGCAGAATCAGATGATTTCTTCTTGTCACCCTTGCGGGTGAGTTTACCCTTTCTGACTTGGGATTCAGTCAAGGTAGCAGATAACTCGATCGCTTGACGAAGGGTAGTGGGATTCACAGCGGTCACAATGTCCAGCATAGAATCGGGTAGACCATCTATATATCTTTCGATTGCTTTGTCTGGTGGGGTAACCATGGTGGGACACAATAGACTGAGTTCCTCAAAGCGATCCGTGTACGCACGATGTTCAGCCCCATCTTGTTTTAGATCGTCAAACTCTCGCTCCAAAGCTCGAATCTCGTGACGGGGACAGAACTCTCTCATCATGAGAGCCCGAAGCTCATCCCATGTTTGTGCCAACGCTACTTCGGCACCCCTATCGTGCATAATACCATTCCACCAGGTAAGCGCTCTCTTCTCAAACACGCTTGAAGCAAATTCAACCTTACGTGCATTCGGACACTGCACATGCCTGAATGTGTTCTCAATACTCTCGAACCACTGTAGGAGCGCAGTTGCTCCTTGCGACCCAGAAAACTTTAGAGGTTTAGCGGAATTGAAGTTCTTGAAATTACACTGCGCATTGTTGTTGTTATTATTGTTATTGTTGTATATCTCGTGAACTTGAGTTACAACACCGGGAAGCACAGCAGCTACTTGCTGAGAGACTAGGGCTGCGATTTCTTCAATGGTGAAAGACTGTGCTTCACGTCGTGGAGGCATTGTCTAACAAGGAAATATGAGAAACGAGTAAGGTTGATAATTAGGAAAAGCGAAAGATGTATCGACAAAACACAAGGAATGCGATCATTTGTTCGTTACCTTGAACAAACAAACAACACGCAGTGACTAATCAAAGTAAATGAATCAAAATAATGCATCACGAAGACATGCTCGCCTATAAGTGAACACTCACCCCGAGAGTTCCCAGGTAAGAGTGACTGGTCCGATTATGTGGATTTGTACGAACACTCTAGCCTTAGACAGAAAACTCAGGGTACAGGCATTCACTCTTCCAGTTTGCACGTGTTCACATTATTTTAACCCAAACTTTGACGAGATTTTGAAAATTCAAAAGGCACTAAGCCAAATATGAATCAAATTGGAAGGGTTCAAAACCATAAAACAGAGGGTTCAAAACCTAGTAATCAATCATCCTAGAACGGATGATTAATTTTCGAAGCAGATTCGGATTTGTGTTCTCGTTGTGGTTATCACCTAAGGATAGGTGACGGTATTGTTTTAAAATCTAAACACAAGTAAACTTGTGTTAGGGTCCTAAAGTTATAGTCTAGGTCAAGCATTACTAATAACCTAATTCCCTATAACCATTGGCTCTGATAC
This sequence comes from Helianthus annuus, assembly GCF_002127325.2. Lineage (NCBI taxonomy): Eukaryota > Viridiplantae > Streptophyta > Magnoliopsida > Asterales > Asteraceae > Helianthus > Helianthus annuus. Next base: position 111,887,760 of record NC_035446.2, read on the forward strand.
CAACTTTTCTTCTGTCACACCCCGACCACGTAGGACAACAAACCGTGGCGGAAACATCGGGGAGTGTTGTAACAGAAGCAATCGTTTCACAACCATGGATACAAAAAGTGTTTCGTTTTATTGATAATATTAAGCATTACATTGTCTTAACATAGAATAAACCAGTTTTATATTGTCTATCATAGTTATTATGTCACTAAGGCCTCGTCCAGATCCTATGTGACGCATGCATCCTAGCAGTCATTCAAGCATCAACACCTGAAACATATGTAAAAACTTAGTCAGCAAAGAAATGCTGGCGAGTACATAGGTTTTAAAGGAGTGTCGAATTCATGGCTAGTTTAAATGTTGCAATACTTTATTAAAAACTTTGTTTTGAAAAGAGTATAATATTGCAACTTAATTAACCAACTCGAATCAAGCGGGTTATAGTTTATAAAACCTCGTAGCCATGATTCTTAACTCAAAAACATTTGCTTTTGAAAATCAACTTGTAAAAATATATCTCGTAAAAACTCGTATAATTTATATCTCTTAGAAAAACATCGTTGTGTGATATTGTTCAAAAATCGTTTCCTCGGTGAGCTAAATAACGACACGCAATGTAATATGATAGGAGCACTTATATATATAAGATGAACCAGCGGCGCATCTACCATGATACTATCATACTACACCCGCCCCATTAGCTAATTATTGCCCAAAACCAATCGTTTAATTCGTTTACTCGTTTCACCTCGTGTATCTCGTTTCAAATTGTTTAACTTGTCTCAAAATCGTATTCGTTTTAATAGTGAAACTACTTTTGGTCGTCTCGCTAACAACATTCAAACCTGTGTGACTCGTTTATTGTTCAACTCGTTTCGTATTAACAAACCACCAAAGGGTAAGTTAACAATCATCAGATTCAGTCGTTATCCACAACCCCCACACATAACCATGGGTGCAGTGCAATAACGGGATTTGTCAGATCCTATGGTACCATAACCTAATACTGGTCGGCTTGATCAATGCTAATGAATGTCATTCGTTATGTAATTACAACCAACAAGTCGTGTACACCTTATCGAAATCGTTATTAGTTTTGCATAAACCACCTTAATCGTTTTTGAAATCATCGTTTAAACTTTGAAATTCGTTTGGTACATATGAATCACCCCAAAACAATTGAAAATAGTAAAATAGGGGAACTATGTACTCACCTTCGGGTGCGTTTTTAAATGTTAACACAATCCCTCAATTGTTTATCCGCCCTAAATTAAATAAGAATGATTTTAATAATCAAAACCACACTTTGACATGCAAAATATCACTTATGTCATTTCTGTTTTAATGTAATCGAAACTGGACTGTTTTCGGACATTTAAATAAAATAGTTAACTTATTCTAAAAATTCCCAAATTTTTACAGGATGTCTTAAACGATCCAAATTTTATTGTGTAAATATATCGGGGCCTAGTTCATTACCAATATTTTATAAAAAAACATTTTCCCGACTGCAATCAGATTTGTTACATTCTGATCGCAGTCTACGGAATAATTCACTAAAAATTAATCGTAAGTCCGTTTAACGTAATTCCAGTTGGAGGATCACGGCGACAACGGTGACCATCTACAGTATAAATTTCATGATCTAACCCTACACAGATTTTAAGTTGTGACTGAAAACGTATGACCCATTTTACTGCAGTTAAAATCAGCCTTAGCTGCTGTCACGAAAACAGACTTTTAAAATAGTAACCGACCTCAGAAAAATACAATTCCAGCGCCATTTTCTTCGTTTTTCGAAAAGACACGATTTAGGCTTCAGAAATTCCATTTTCCGATTTATTAAAGTCCGTTTACAGCCTGTTGAAGGCGGCTGAAAAAGTAACTCAGCATGTTATTTCACGGTTTAAACATTACTAAATCGCATCAACGAGTGTCCGAACAATGGATTTAGCAAGAAAACAACTTTTAAACATCAAGTATGATTTAACCAACCCTCAAACCAACAAGATTCCGCTTCATGAATCAGACATAAGTAAACTTTTATGTAGCTTTTATGTTCATAACTCTTGTTTCACATTTTCTAGCATTCTTGTAATTTAGTGATTTAAACCACAACACATCATACTACAAAACATAATTTTGAACAAGATGAACCAAGGTAAAATGGGACTTACTACTAGCCTCTAGCTAGGGGCGAAATCTAGTGAAGAAATGTGAAGAAAAGATGGCGAAAAAGACTAGAACAATGCTCCTTTGAGAGTCCTTCAAGATGCAACCTCTATCTATTCTTTGAAGCTTTGTATGGCACTAGCAAATGAAGAAGATGAAGAATGTTGGAAGGTGGTGGTGGGCTCGGTTATGAAGGACCGAAAATGAGAGAGAGAGTGAGGATGTTGTGTAGTGTAAGAAATAGGGTGATATTTATAAGCAAGATCTAAAACAAATCCTTCAAGATCATAAGATCTCTACATGTATCCAAGAAAGATTGTGAAAATATATTGCAAGATCTTACCAAAAATTTGGTGGGTGTTTACAAAAGAAGCAAAAAGACAACTAATTCTACCATAAAATACAAGAAAAGGAACAAAAGTGGACTGCCCGGACCCTCAACGGCACCTCCCAAGGCAAAGGAGAAGAAACAGAGTCTGAACACGCCCCGTGTCCAGCGAACACGGGGGCGTGCCCAGGAAGCAGTAGAAAAGACAAACCAGTAGAAGCTTCCATTGCCCACCACGGGGCCGTGTCCAGCGAGCACGGGGGTGTGGTGAAAGTACAGCAGGCGCATTAATTGTAATTCGCAATTACAATTAATGAAGTGAGAGAATGTCAGACGGGCACGGGGCCGTGTCCAGCGGACACGGGGCCGTGTCCAGCCTTCTGTTCAGCCTATAAATAGAGGAGCTTGGCTTCATTCTCTCTCATCCCTTGGCACACCACCTCTCTCACACCTCATCCACCACCCATCACCACCATAACACCATCATCCACCACCATCATCCATTGTCCATCGTAGAGTGTGTGAGTCGTCTCGGGATCCAAGATTGATCGTAAGAGTTCTTGACAATCAAGGCCATGTTTGCCTAAGTCTCTTACATCACTTGGTGAAGACAAGTGTTTAGTATAATACTTTTTATTTTTAATCTTTTGCACTTTTTATTTGGTTTTGTATTAATGACTTTAATAACTAGTTACTTATGTTGAAGGTGATCTTTCCTTATCGTTTGTCCATGGTGTCTTGGCATTATTTTACTGTCTATATAAAATAAAAGATTTTCACCATTCATATCTCCACGGTCTATATGGAGGTATGTTGGCTACCTGGTCGGGGGTTAAGGGAACGGTTTGGTAAGAGTCTTGCCCTTGTTCAGCGTTTAGAGGTCCTGCTTGGGACCTGGGTCAAATTTAGTAGGATCTCCTTCAATTGAAGATAAATCTTCCGTTTATAGAGGCACTTCAATCGATGCCTAAGTACGCGAAGTTCTTGAAAGATCTCCTTAGGAACAAAGAGAAGTTAGGAGAGTTGTCGAATGTCCCATTGCATGGAGGATGTTCGGCCGTTGTCTCAAATCAGCTTCCCGAAAAGCTTACCGATCCCGGTGTTTTCACTATTCCTTGTCTATTCGGTAATAACACCAATACTAAAGCTTTAGCTGACCTAGGTGCTAGCATCAATTTGATGCCCTTTTCTCTCTACGAAAAGCTAGACTTAGGCGAGCTTTCACCCACCCGAATGACATTATCCTTAGCTGATAGATCCGTGAAACACCCTAGGGGCATAGTCGAGAATTTGCTTGTTAAGGTGGACAAATTCGTTTTCCCGGCTGACTTCGTCATTCTCGACATGGAAGCTGATGAAAACATACCGCTAATCTTAGGACGTCCGTACTTGAACACCGCTAAAGCTCTCATAGATGTCTTTTTAGGCACCATCACACTTAGAGCGGGCGAGGAATCGGTAATTTTTAAGGTTATGAATTCGAGAGGGCTTAGTGATAGAGTGGAGGCGGTATCGTTAGTAGGGGAGTGCGAGAAGGATGAGAGAGATGAAGAGAAGGTGGTGAGTGTTCCGAGCCTAGAAAAAGTAATAGAACTCAAGTGTGGGGACCCACTGGATAAGAAATTAGAGGAATTAGAAGAGAGAATGGTGCGTTTAGAATCTAAGCTAGAGACACTGAGCAAGGCTCAGTGTGGGGAGAGATTTCGATATGACGAGTCTATATTCAAACCGCCAGATGAGGAGTTGAGAGGTTATGAGAGAGATAAGGGTGTTTAGGTTGATTCGGGCAATAAGTATAATGGTGCTACAGCCCGTGAGTGTGTGTTTGGAGGTGAGCTGCATCTCTATGATCCTCCATAAGTATGAAAAAGTTGAAAACCCAAGTGTATATTTTGTACCGTTTGTATCTTCGTTTATTTTTCGTATTATTTGCGGTAGCTAACAGTTGTTTTTCGTAGTTTTTCGGGTCCTTGTTTGTGTTTTGAGTCGTTTGCAGGAGTGCATCACCGAGGATTTGCAGGAAATTGTAAGGAGAATAAGGTTCCAAGTAAGTTTTAAGTCTTAGAAAAAATTCAGTTGATTTTTGGAGGGTTTGGGAAAATATTAAAAATTTCTAAGGCAAGAAAGCATGGATTTAAGACACTATTTGCAGATGTGCCCACTGGCGAGCCGCCACCAACTCCACAGTTCGTCGCCCGGGCCAGAACGTAGCCAGGGTTACTTATTCGTTTTTCTTTTTCGTGTTGGCGGGCCGCCACCCTTTTTAGAAAACTCTCGCGGGCCGCTAGCACGTACAGATGTTTTTCCGGAAATCTGATACTAGGTGGCAGGCCGCCACCAACTATTGAAGCATCTGGTGGGCCGCCAGATCGTATGTCTGCTGCAAAAATAAAAAAAAATAATTAAACTCCCCTCAACACCGCCTGTTGACCAAACCCTTCTCCTCCCTTTACTCCCTCACCATTCATCGCTGCACACTCTCACCCTCCTCCCACCCGCCGCCGTACACACCCCATACTCCCCTAACCGCCGACAACCTTTCCCCTTTATCCACCGCCCCTTCACACTATAACCCTAAATATTCCTCCATACCTTCACCGTAAACCCCATATCCCTACTCCCTCACCATTTATCACTTACCTCTTAACCACTGTAATCCCGATTTCCATCATAAATCGATCATCACTCACCATAGTTCAACTTAAAATCGGATTTAACTTGGGGTTTTAGAGTTCAACCGGAAATTTCTCAAATCTTCTTGCTTACCTCGAATCTCAGGTATGTTTCTTGCGTCTCCTCTGTACATTGAGTCTGATTTTAAATATCTTAATGGTCGAGTCGTTGTAGTATAGTGTCGGGTCAGGTCTTCGTGTTTGTTCAGGTCAAGTTTTGTCAAGTAATGATGAGTTTTGGGTGCGGGAGGCTCGGTTTAGTTGTTGGTTGCTATAGGTTGCAGGAAGATGGATTAGCGATTAAATGTCATATCTTTGAGATTTTTTTGGGGGGGGGGGGGGTTTGTCCTGTTAGGTGATTTTCGACGGGAATGGTATAGGAGTCGGTTGGTTTTGGGTTAAGATGAAGTGGATAATTTTACATAGCAGTTGAATTGTTACCATGGTTTCAATATGTGGGTTGTATGCACAATCTGAAACTCAAGCTATTGACGCCTAACGTCCTTTATTGTGAGTTCGGATACCATGAGTGAGTTTGTCTAGGCCGTTTACAGGTTCTAGAGGAGCTGTTCGGGTTTGTTTATTGGATTTAACGGTTAATTTGTTTTAGGCATGGTTGAAAATAAGTGTGGGGATACGGGTTGTCGTTTTTGATATAAAAATTGGATTTTTACTACTTACACGGCCCGTGTCCATTGCTTCCGCACTTATGTTTTTGTGTTGATGAATTTCGGCACTTAGGATTACTCGAGGGCGAGTAACGTGCCGGGAGGAGGTAGAGGTTCTAATCTTGTATTTTTGGCGTCTACTTAGGTCGAGGTCTAGTCTAGTCGTTGTCTAGTTTAGTGTCCGTTAGGTCGTGCGTGTCATTTTTGAGTCGTTTTAGTGTCGTCTAAGTGTCATTATGCTTTGTTTTGCGTACTTTATTATTGATACCACTCGCCCGTACTCAATCTCCATTCGGGCGAGGTTCGGTTATGCTTAAAAAAGAGATTTGCAAAACGTCGCTTTAATGTCACTTTGTTTCTAAACTACGGCCGCGAACGAAATGCTATACGGCCGTTGTTTTTGTATATATTTGTTTATGTTAAAAAAATCAAAAAATAAAAAATAAAAAATACAAAATACAAAAAAATAGTTTGTGACTAATGTTCTGTTTGCTTCGTGTTGCCATTATTGAATTGTTTTGCAGAATGTCACGTGCAGGAACTTCAAGTCGGGCCAACAGGAAACGAGGCTGAGACACTCGCTCAGGAGAGGGCCCAGTGGGACACAGGCGGGTGATGAGGTGTTGGATGATGCGGAGTAGAGCAAGGATGCAGCGAGGATCACAGCTTATATCTTTTGTTTATTTTTATCTTTATGCTGTTTTCTAATCCTCGTCTATTGGTTTGTACTTAAATACATTAAACAAGTTGGTTGGGATTTTGGGGTTGGTTGATATAATTGTGGATGGTTGATGAACGTGATATTATATATTATCTTTTGCTAGTATTTGGTATTTGCGTGATTAGGTTGGTATTTGTAGCCGCTTTTGTTCGCGTGTCCGAGGGTAGGAGTTGTTTGCTGAGCGCGTTTCGAATTGGAGGGCTTATGTGGAAACGACTGGCACTTTGACAGTCTCACATATACAGCTAAGTCGTTTCCCTTTTTGTTGTTGTACATTTTTGTTTATTTCGTTTGTAGTTTTTATTTTTAGGTAGTTGTTGAGTCGTATTTTCGTTCTTGCATTAGGGACAATGCAATCTCTAAGTGTGGGGATGGGATACATGTAAATAATCGAGTCTAAATAATTAAAAATACAAAAAAATTAAAAAATTGTAAAATCCAAAAAAAATGAAAAATCAGAAAATGTCTTTTGAAATAAAAGAAGTTTGCATTTTTAAACGGAAAATGATAGAAAAGATAAATTGTTACTCGGGTTGAAATAATAATAATATGAGATTTTAATAAATCGAGCTTGCGTCTAGTTAGGGATATGTGGATAGGCCCGGGTTTGGTTTTAAGTCCCTTTGATCTAATATATCTTAATTGTCGGTTTACTAGTGGGTTTTCGCCTGGGAGATATGGGAAATTATACCCGCCAATAATAGTATAAGGGGCACCGTTATAAATTAAAACCGTTAGAGTTTTTTATCATAAAAAAAATATAATAAAAAGTGGGCTAGAAACTAAATGAAAGTAATGCATTCCTATGTAGTCTGAGCTGGGGATAGCGACTCTACAGCAAGATTACCGCTAGGGTGTGTGAAATCGACTGTGCAAAAAAGAGAAAAAAGTACCGAAGCTTAAGTAATCTGTGGTTGGGGATAGCGACTCTACAGCCGGATTGCCTCTTGGTTAGGGAAAGCATCGTCTACGCTCTCTTTAAAAAAAAAGCGAGAAAAAAAATGAAAAAAAAAATTGATTGTAAACTCTTTTGGTTTTGATATAAGACGGTTGGGAATTGGTCAAATGATCGTTTCTTTAGTCCTATAAGCTTTAGGCGGGAGTAGGTGGACTGTAGATTCTAGTGTGAGGCCCTAGGTAGACTGACTGCACTTAAATTAAATTCACATGATAAGGGCTTAGGATTGGATTCGGGTTTAAGGGGACAAGTATATTCGCAATCGCGGCTAACGCAAACTTTGGTTTTAATTAAATATACCTACGCTTTTGACCCGAGTGATAATTTGTTTCTGATTCTGTTGCATAATTCTTTTTCGATGACGAAAAAAGAGTAAGTGTGGGGATGTTTGATGTATTGCAAAATACATCTTTTATTCGTGTAAAGTTTGTATAGTTTCCGTTATGTTTAGTTTTGTTTTTCGTTAGAATATGCATGCTATTAATTAAATCGTGTTTCGCAGGTCTTGATGTTTAAATATGCGAGAAACCAAGTAAAACGAGTAAAAATATTGAAGTGTCAAGTCTTGGAGCATGTTGGAAAGGTCGAGGAGTTGAAATAGAGTTAAAGAGCTGAAAAATCACTCTCTGGCACCCCATCACCCACTAAGCAAGTTTGTGGCACCAGGCGAGAGTCTGAAGTTAGTACATGAACTGAAAAACAAGGTGGCACCCCACCACCTAATCCCTGATTTTGTGGCGCCCAGCCAGAACGTTCTGGCTGGCAATTATTACGAAAATTAAAAGGGTTTGTTATGAAAAGATATATATAAACATCTTAAACTTGGGAAAAAAACCCTAATTCGACTTTGGGGACTTCTTGGGCAATCGTTGAGCATTCTTGGAGCTTTTTTGGAGATCTTGAAGCCTAGGAATCATCAGTACGAGTTCGGGGAAGAAGACTTGAAGATCTAATCGGGTTTTCTAGTTCTTTATTCTTGACTTTTCTACGAAACTTGTTATGATGAATTCATGTTTTGACATCTTTGAATTGTTTTCATGTTTTAGTATGCTTGGCTAAACTTATAAACCGCCTAGACTTGATGAATGGATTAATTTAGAGTTTTTACCGTTTATGTTATTTGCACGATTGTTATGGATTAATTGTGTTTTGTAAAAAGTTTGATTTAATGATTTTATGTGTATGCATGCTTTGAGTTGGTTTATTGTTATTATTTGCTTCGTATGATTCTTAGTGACGGTCTATATCACAACATAGAGTCATATTAGGGTTTAGGATTTCGGTGAGTGTCTATATCACATAAGAAAACCTTAACTCTTTAGGGAGAATTGGCCAATAACCCCTAGAAGTAATTAGTAATAATTTGCTAAGTCTTAGTGTTCTGCTAGTCCTAATACCTGGAAAGTGAAGGGCTATTGGTAGGTCTTACCCGGCGAATTGCTTTAGATAATCCTTAGAAAAGGTCATGTCTTGGTTTACCTGTCGGTCTTATTAGTCTATCAAGTCAAATTAATTACTTCAAACTACCTTAGACCTAGGATTGGAAAAGAATAGGTCAACATTAGGGTACTTACACAATAATTAGACAACTGGAAAGGCGTCTAATAACCGGTAGGATTAACGGCCTAGGTAGTTCCACAGGTTTCTCCTTGAGAAGGGTCAAGGGGCCTCGTTGGTTCTTAATAGGTTTAGTACTTTAAGATCCCGGTTCCATAACTCGTGCATTTAACTTAATCGGTAATCTCTTAAAAACAATCCAGGATTCTTGTCTAGGTGGTCTCGTTCTCATATAAGAAAGGTCCTCAGTCTTTATTCGTCTTTAGTCTAGTTCTAGTTTAATTTAGTAGTTTAATATAGATTTTCTAGATTTTCCGTAACTCCCCCCCAAACAATTAAAACAAGTTAAGTCGTGTCTGTCAGTGTCGATTAGAGTCTAATTTATGTGATACATAGAGTCCTGTGGTTCGATATCCGGACTTCCTAGGTTATACTACATTGATCTGTACACTTGCCGACTGTGTGGTTTTAGGTCGAGTCTAGAATTAAAGCTTTTTAGTGTCTAGCTTAGAGAGTCTAATTTAGTTAATTTTTATAGTCTGTTTAGCACACATCAATTTCCACATAAATAAACAAAGATCTTGCATAGATCTGAACATATTCAAGATGAGAAGGATTGAAAGATAGTTTCTAACTTTCTTTCAACTCCTTTACACTCAATGCACTCAAAACCGATGGAATCAGAGCTGGTTCTGATCTTCTACTCCTTCTTAGTGATGTGTTGGTTCCAGATCTGTGTTCTATCAAAGAGACAACCGACCTCGGGTTAAACACGAACCACCGTCTTGAACAGCTGACCGACCGGAATAGGGTGGTTCCTGTCCGATCGTATCACCTGAGTATTGATAAAGTTCTGTTGTTTAGCACGTGGTCAGACCGTCTCGAGAAAACCGCAAAACTTAACAAATCTCCAAGTAGCAAAACGATCAGTCACGGGACGGATTGTCGTCCGATTGGATTGTCGTCCGATCGGACAGCCACCCGATCAGGTTGCACGTGGGGGTTAACACTTAAACTTTTATTTGATTATTCAAGTTATGCACGTCGAACGGATTGCCGTCCGATCGAACGACCACCCGACCATGTGATGTTTGGAACTCCAACACTTAAACAATTTTCAACATGTTCAATGCATTATCAGTTCTAACGGATTGCCACCCGATCGGTAGACTAATCGATCGAGTGACAAAACTGTTGTGAACTTGTTCTCTGAGAAATGTCCCGCCAAACGGATCGCCGTCTGATCGGGCCGCCGTTCGATCGACCGACCCAAAAGGTAAAGATACTTCTCTGTTTTCAAAATGCTACAACGAAAACTTCAAAAGGCAAACCATCATACACAAACACATTCTCACCCAAACAAGATGATAATCCAATCGAATGGCCATTCGATCGGATGACCATCCGAACGGATTGTCATCCGATCGACTGGCCATCCGATCGGATTGCCATCCGATCGGATTACCACCCGACACTTATCACTTTGCACCGTTTTACGCGCCGCTTATCGTTTATGCTATCGTTAACTGTTCAGGCTAATCTCTCTCAGCGCTCCCTTCAATCCAAGAGAGCGTTTACTTGATAAACACAATCTATGAGTATACTCGATCCCTTTTTGCTTTATGCACTTTTGGGTGTTACATACGTTATCTATATTCAAATCACAATCGCCACACAACGCAAACACTATTTATACGCTAACCGCTATTGCATGTTATACGTGACTCGATGAATGCCTGTTTGTTATGTTTACACATTGATTGCTGTCTACCTGCCTTAGCAACGATAGTACTATAATTTGGACTCAGCACTTGTCGTGGACAGGGGTTGTTAAGGATATTACTTCACGTGTTCGCAGTGGTGAACATGTGTTGCACACTCGTTACTCGCAGTCAAATCGCAGTCATTGGTATTGATAGAATCTTTGTCGATAACTTACATGCTTCACATTATACGTTGTACATGTTGGTTAAGCGTAAACTATTTCGAACTCTATTATGCTATTATCAAACTTGTATGCTCACCTTTACACTATGTGTATTAACCTCTATTTTAACGTATGTGACAGGTGTTTAGGATGTTATCTGCTAGGATGCTGTGTTTTTCCTGCTTTTGTGGAATCAAGTAGGATAGAGTCTAGAAACAAAGACAATTTACTATTATTTGAAATCTGAGTTGTCGGAACATTGATCTGTCTTTGAGAAAACAATGTTTGTAATAACTGCTTTTATTTGATATATTATGGTATGGGACATAATGATAAATATCCGGTAATTTTAGTTGTTATGGATTTCTCCTGGACAATCTGATTCGCTCAGTGTCGCGCCCCGATGTTTCCGTCATCGGTTGGGATTGACATATGGGCCTACTTCATCATTTAAAATCACAAACTTTTTGTACCAAAACACGTTATATGATGGTTATACATAATGAGAAATGGGATCGGGAGAAAACGATCAAAAGTGTGAGAACAGTAAGAACGCTTCCTGGCCCAACATGTGTCACGCCGCTTAGAAAAGGGCGGAGGGGCTTTTTTGTCCTTTCATCTTCTGCTTTTCCAGTTCCGCTTTTCCCAATGTTGTTTTAATTTTTGGTTTTTAAGATTTTTGGCGTTAACCAAATTCAATAATTAATGGCGTTTTAATGGTTTTATTGTATCAATATTATGGCGTTTATGGCGTTTATTCACATCGTATGCCATTGGAACCCAGGGGGCAGGAAATCTATTTGAATGACGTTTTCCAAGGGGTTTTAAACAAGATGGCCTATTGTTCTATTATTTTTTATAAACATTTTGGCGTTTGTGGTATCTTGGCATTTTACTATTGTTAAATTATATTTCAACCGCAGGAAAAAAAAAATACAACGGAAGGAAATAAATTAAAAATCCTAATCAGATCTCTTTTCTCAATCTTCACTGTCATCAGTCTCTCTCTTCTTTAATAGTACAAGAACTGTCACCAAATATATGACGTTTTATGTAAAACTTAACAAACTCATCGGTTTGATTTTTTTTGCCTGCTCGTCTGTTGAACTAGTTTTTTTTTTTTTTTGTGGATGTTTGGGGACATAGATCTATGGCGTGTGAGTGGGTTTTTCGCTTTTTCTTTATCTGGATCTTCATCTTTATAGTGAACCCACTCTTCAGTGTCATTGATCTCTTCTCCTCATCTAAACCTTCTTCAAGAACAAAAAAATACAAAATGCCATATGACTGGCATCAATATTTTTTTCTTGAAATTTTGTCCATCCCATGCAGCAAAATCTTTATGAGTTACTCCCCTCTGATAACAATTCATTCAGTTTATTTGTTGGCGTTTTACAGTGGGTGATATTTAGTAGTATTGGCGTTTGTTTTTTTGGTTTGATCAAATGGAAGTTGCTAAGACGTATCATTTTATAGGATGTCTTTTTGGCGCCTAAATTAGGCGGTGCATTATTATAATAAAGTATTCGTCTTTTCAGTTACTGTTTCGTAATTAATGTTTTTTATAAGCTTTATCTCTGAAGTTTGTAACACGTCCCATCTTTCAAGTTTGGCGTTTTAGATTCTTCAGTATTACTGATTTTGTATTTATTGTAGGGGTGTGCATGGGTCGGTTTTTACTATTAACCATAACCATAACCACTAGTTCGGTTATGGAGTTTTGGTAACCATAACCATAACCAAACTTCGGTTATGGTTAATCGGTTATGAAGTCGGTTATGGTTCGGTTTTGGTTAATTTCGGTTAAGTAACCAAGCAAGGTTTGAAATAAATAGGGTTGTGCACGATTTGAACTTAGCTTGAGCCTATTTTATAAGATAACGAAAACTAAACTTTTTGGTTAAACTACCGATTTAGAGTTCTTTTTTATAAGGTAATTCTCAAATAAAAACAATTATTGCCATAACACCTTAGTTCTTTATCAAAATAAATAACATCTACATCAAGATCATTTTGTTACTAACATACTTTTATCTTAGTAAAAACCCTCTATATGGTTAAACACAAATCTATTATATAAAGTTAACATCACAAATTCGGTTCGGTTTCGGTTATATTCGGTTAACCAAAGCTTCATAACCATAACCATAACCGATTGAGCGGTTATACAAAGTTCATAACCATAACCGTTGGTTATATTGGTTATCGGTTATTAGTGGTTCGGTTATGTCGGTTTTGGTTCGGTTATCGGTTATGGTGGTTAATTTGCTCACCCCTAATTTATTGTTTCTAGTTACATTTTCAAGTTTGCTTTTTATTTTTTATTTTTGGGTTTTTTATAATAATTTTCCAAAGTAATTTTATTATAGTTTGGGAGCATTTTGGTGGCGTTTAACTGGATGATATATCGTTTAAACAAGCATTTTGGTTGTTTTGGCGTTTTTATTATATAACAATTAACTGAAAAGGAAAATAAAAAAAGAATACATAAACAATTGATATTCTAAATCTTCTCTGTCACCAGTCTTTTTCTTCTTTTTTGAATCATGTTAACTGGCTGGTTCGACTTTCATATGATTCATTTTGTTTTTTTTTTCAAGTAGTTTTTTGTGTTGCTGTTTGGAAGCACACAGTCTGACATCAGCATCTTTTTCTTGAAGATTTGTCCATCTCATGCAGCAAAATGTTATTGAGTTTAGATCCTTCAGCCAACAATCTTGAATTTTTACAATCAACGATGTTTGATTTTTTAACTTTTTTGGCGTTTTACCGATAAAAAGAACGCCACAAAATAAGATCACCTTAAACCTCAAATTTTGATCATGCTAAAATCAATAATGTTTTGCTGTATGAGATGGACAACATTGTTAATCCTCGGTTAAGAAAGATAACTGACAATGTTGTCCACCCCATACAGCTAAACTTTATTGACAACAAACCTCAATAATGTTTTTGTATGTTTTGGCGTTATAAATTAGATGGAAGTTTAGGATAAGTCAATAAGATTTTACTCAATGAAATGGACAATATCCTCACTTAAGGATTTTGTCTATTTCATTGAGCGAAATCTTACTGACAGCCAAACTGAATTTCAAAAAAAAACGTTTTGGGGTAGAAGATATTTGATGTTCGGGTTTTTTGGCGTTTCTAAGGCGAATGGGTTATATCAAATATGGCGTTTGGGTTTTTGTGTGTGTTTTTAATTAAAGGTCTGAGATGTTGTATATATAGGATTTTTTTGGCGGTTTTTTTAGGCGGGATTTTACTATAATTAAGTTTGGCGTTTTATATTTAATAGCGTTTTACTTAGAATGGTCTGTGATTTTTGTTTTTGGCGTTTTGTGTGGAGTAGTCAAAAGACCCTTTTACCCTTAATGAAGCGCGTCCACGTAATAAAAATGATGTTATTTACGAAAACGTCACCGCACCAATCTAGTCCATAGATTGTTTTGATCGGACGATCGTTAAGCGTTCTCACCGTTCTCACACTTTCTACCGTTTTCTCTAAATCCCGACCCTACATAATGATGCACATGTGCATTCTTAATATTGGTAATGTAAAAATTAGTGTATTGTGGATTGTAATGTAAATGAAAGTGCATTTTTCTACTACTGGTAATATATTACGGAATTTGTCCAAGAAATGATACATATGCACATGTGCATCCATAACTGTTACTCGGAAAAAAAAAGTTTTTTTTTGGTAAAGAAATATAGCGATTTTTATTAGAAAAATATTAAAAAAAATTATGTGTTTTTTGATTTTTTTTAGGTATTTTTTTGTGTTCACATTGGTTCTCACGGTTCTCGCAATAAGGGTGGTTCTCAAATGAACCTTACCCTATATATATATAGGGGGTTGGTTAACGTACAATATTTCTTAATGTACGGTGTGTACGAGATGAAATTACGTACGTTATAAAATTCAAAAACCCTAATCACGCATGTTGAAAACCATAATCTGACATGTTGAAAACCATAATCACGCATGTACAAAATCAGAAATCACGCATGGGGTAAAAAACCTAATCACGCATGTTATAAAACTAATCACGTGTGTTATATTTTCACAACGTACGTTAAGCAAAATTGTACAATACACTTTCACCATATATATGATGTTAATTCTCTTTTATAAAAAATAGTGTATGAAAGTGCACATAACATTGGAAAGAAAATAGACATGTTTGAAAAATATGTAAGAATCTAAATATGTCAGCTGATATGACGCGTTTGTAAATGTTTGAAAGAGGATACGTCCGTTATAGTGTAACTAATTTATCTATTTAACTATTTTTGGAAGATTAATTTTCCCAAATGAAAGAGTTATGTGCTAATCTAAAAAAATTCACAGCTTCATAATTAATAACCTATGAATCATGTGTGTGCTTATTTTGACATTTTTGGGTGAGGAAATATGTGTCTGTGAATATTTGAAGCATTTAGATAGATATAAAGGAGAAGTAGTGGAAGAATTCATGATTGTAGAAGCAAAAGGCCAATGGGAAACAAACAAAGCAAAGGCATGTCTTGGAAGCAAAGAGTACATAAGTATAACAATCAAATTACCTCTGTCCCCATCTAAATCCTCTATCTTCTTTGATTCTACACCAACATAATTCTAAGGGTAACTAGGTTTATCACCGTCACGGTGTTGCGACGAATTTCTTTTGTATTTACTCCGTGTTTATATGTGTTTTGAAATAACTATAAACGCGTTGCGTACGGAACTGTTGACAAGAATAAAAAGAAAATGTAGAAAAAACAGTAAAAGATAACCGAAAGAAAAGCAACCAAAAAAGTTGTATGATAATGATATTGTTCGTATGAAACCCGTGGCCAGAGATGAGTAAATAGTACTGGGTACCGGTACCGAATTTTATCGAACAGAAAGATCTTAAGTACCAATTCGGTACCGACTTTTTGCGTTCCTGGTGCCGGTTTGCTACTGATTTTTACCCTCATATGCCGGTACCGTAACCGTATTTTCGGTACCAGTACCGATTCGGTATCGGTTGGTATTGAGCTCATCCCTACCCCTGAAACTAAAAAAAAGAAATCATTAAAAGTTGAAAAAAATCAACAAAAAAAAGTTGTACGATGCCGTTGTTGTTCTTACGGTACCCGTTATCAGGGATGAGCAAATGGTACCGGGTAGCAGTACGTACTGAATTTCCCAAACTAAAAGATTTTCAATATCAATTTGGTACTGACTTTTGGCGTTTTTTGTACCAGGCTGGTGCCGGTTTTTACCTTCATGTACTGATACCGAAAATGAGCGTACTGGTATTTTTGATACCAGTACCGGTTGACACCAATACCGAAAAGATTTTGTGTTTTTAAGTTTATTCAAATGGTATTGTTTATGTGGTGATCATATTTGGAGTTTGGTCTAGTAACCCACTAGCCTGATGTGATGTATTGCACTGTAAACTTTGGTGTTGGTTGTTAATGAAATTAGCTGTTAAAAAAAAAAACATCACTAGTCAACCGTTGGATGTTTAGTATTTTTATGAAATCAAATTTGCCAAACACAACGTATAACCGTTCACTAGGGATGTTTGATATTTGGACAAAGTCAAATACTATGGATTTTGAATGTATGGTTTTAAATTTTGTATATTTTTATAGGTTTGGACAAAACTTGAATTAATATTTTATCTATTGTAATTTGTATTTTCTTTTGTGATCTCTTTGGGTTCCTTCCCCACATCTACTTCTATGAGGTTACACATTTCATTTACACCCTTTGCGTCTTTAACTCATATTCCACATCCACCCTATTGTAAATTTGTAACGAAACAAACACCAAGTACAAACAAATGAGCAATGATCTTCATTGGAATACAACTGAAGTGGAACTTGGTTTTTTTAGCAGATCTTAGAATTCTTAATTAGCAAACAGTTGCATGCATAAAAAAAGTAATGCACCAGCCGGGAATCGAACCCGGGTCTGTACCGTGGCAGGGTACTATTCTACCACTAGACCACTGGTGCTATTTGATGAACCGTTTATAAATAATTTATTTAAAACAACACGGTTTTTAAAGCAGGTTATTGACCACGGTAGGATTAACGGATGATTAGCTGTCTTGGAACCAGAGTGTTAATCGTGGTCATTAGGTGGTAAGAGTAATCTTAGCTTGAAAGGAGATGTATGGATTTAAATTATGAGATAGAATCCAACATGACAAGGAATCTCACAATGTTGAAAACAACATCGACATGAAAAGTTTAGCGATTTACCTCATATTATAAATATGATAAACACTCCGTTTAACAAAGATAATACTGATCGAGTATATTTAGTATTTAAGTTAATAATCAATCATTATGTCAAGCTTAACATGTTTAATTTTTGAACATATCTTATATTGTTCATATTATTGCTAAAGCATAGGTTCACCCAAAATGCATTAACACCCATCTATTTGTAAAACTTGTATAAAATAGGTTGGGAATTTCAATTCAGTAAGATATTATGTATTAACCATGTGAGGTTTTTTGGCAAACTGTAGTAATTATTAAATGAATTATATCCAAAAAAAAAAAAAAAATTCAAACTCTCATTTTCTGAGGTGTTACAAAAAGATAAATCAAAGTCAGTGAAGAAGAAAGTCAATATGTCCCCAAGACTAAATGAATTGCAGCAACCATGTTTACAGATTATGATATATATTACATATCTACACAATTGCATATTTATGGGGGAGCATATGGTATAAATATACTAAGGAACATTACAAGGATTGACATGAGTACATAATTATAGGGTCAGGGAAAGGACATATTTAAAATGGATGTTCTTCCTCTCATACTGGTGAAGTCATCCACTCGGCTACACTTTAGTTTGTCTGGTTATCCAACAACCGCCTCACATACTTGTCATTGATCTCAAACACAAAACTCATCCCCCGTATCTACCATTTCGAAAATAAAAATTAAAAATAATACGCCAGTCGTACTTCTAAAGTTAAAAGAATGAATGCAATAATGTGATGCAAAATGGACGGGTGTTGGGTAACGGGTAGAGGTGCACAGATCGGGTTTTTTTAATACCCGTTTCCGGGTATGATCGGGTATTGAAAGAAACGGGCAGGGTTCGGGTACGGATATGGAGAAGAAAATCCACACCCTATGTAGGGTATGGTCGGGTTCGGGTATAACCAGGTATGGTTATTAATTAATACCCGTTTTTTTAAAAATTGAGTTTTTTTTTAATTAATTTACACAAAAGTAAATTAGTTTAAAAATTAAATTTGGTTTGTAATTTGTTAATAACTTCACTTAAGTACAAATTATTTTCTTTATAATATGCATTTTTAAAAAACTTAAATATAAAAGTTGTAAACATAAAAATATACTTTAAAAATTTGGGTATTCTATCGAGTATTAAAAAAACGGTATCGGGTATAGGGTATAACCGGTTCCGGGTATTTTCAGGTATAAATATAAAAATATACTTTAAAAAATTCGGGTATTCTATCGGGTATTAAAAAAACGCTATCGGGTATAGGGTATAACCAGTTCCGGGTATTTTCAGGTATAAATCGGGTATGGTTTCGGGTACGGGTATTGAGCTTGAAATGTATACCATGTCCAGACCCTACGGGTAGGGTCGAGTTCAGTTACGGGTATAAAATACTCGAGTACAAAAATAACTGGTTCCGAGTTTTTTTCTAGGATCCGGTTCCGGGTACGGTTTTTTTGTGCACCTCTAGTAACGGGTCAAAGCATAATAGCATATGACTTTTTTTATTACGGGTCAGGTTGACCATACACGCTTTTGTTCATTATCAACTACCTGGGAGTAGGCGATTAGCCAAACTGTAACTAAGAGTACAGGTTAAGAGCATTCGCAATTAATTCCTTATCCATATCCATATATTTACACTAAAAACAACTACTTTTTCTCTTCCTTTTCAATTAAATAATATTTTTTATACCTTTTATCATTATTTTTTCCCTCTCCTCCACTCACAACCATTTCTAAAAATATTAAAAAATTCATAAGGTTTTCTCTCTCCAGATTTTTTTCCTCATATATTTACAGATGAACAGTAATTTCCCCATATATTTTCTCTCTCCTCCACTCACAACCACTCAAAAACACTAACAACTATTCTTTATCATATAACTAAACTCCCTCACATATTTTTAAGGTTTTCATTGTGTATGCTCTAAGGGGTAAAAAGATTACAAGCAGTAAAAAGTTACCGACCCTAAAATGACATATAGTTAAATTTATGAAGAATATTAACTAAAACTAAAAATAGGAAGGCATGATTACCTCAATTAAACAACTTGAAGCAAGTGCAACCAGCTGTCCATGAGCAACTGTTTTGCCATTAATCGAGATCGAACTCGCCCCAAGATTTTTGAGACTGAATGATCCATCTGTATCCATCTTTATGATAGCCTGAGAGCATAAACAAGGTGTGATCTATACTATAAAGAACATACAGTAGCAAGACTATATAGGCATAACAGTCATATAGTTGTATGTATTTATGTTACTATCAGAATATTATAGGGACCATTTTGTAATAATAAGAAGTTGTAATAAGGTCTGGGGGGTTTAATTGTAATGTTGTGATAGTAGGGGGTTATATTGTAAATGGTTGGTTAGGATTAGTTGGTTGTTAGGGTTGTTAGTTAACGGTAGTTGATTGTGTACTTAAGGAGATTAGTTGAATGAGATGGTTACGCTTGGTTTGATCGAATATTCCTCTCTGTTATTTTTGTTCAATCGTATCAATTTAGCATATTTAAGTACAGTCCTGTATTTGTTAAACAGCATGGATTTTATTGATCAAGGTATCAGCATTATACAGGGTTAAAATGGTCTTTTAATGATTATGACCTGCCGCCTGGATATCTTGTTGGCACGACCTTCTTTTCTTAGATCAATATCAACCTCGGTGTCGTCTGTCGATCTGCCAATTGTGACCTGCAAATCAATAAAATTCTTCTGTTGTATCATACCATATACAATGATTCAGGATCTGGGCTTCAATCTAACAAAAGCATTAACAATTTTAATAACTAAACTAAAAGAAACTAATCTGCATACCTCAGATTTCTTGATATATTGCTTCAAGCGGCGGCCGTAAAAGATGGCAAGGGCTCCTTGAGATGACATGGCTCTTTGGAAAGAAGAACGAGCCGCCTGTTCGAGCCTCATGATCATCTTTTTAGCGTCCTCAAACTGATACCTTGCAACTGCAGATTAAGACAAAACAAAATACATAAAATGTATACAGTATACCTGGAGTTATATCGGCAAGATTGATAATAAGAAGCTGATACTAAAAGAGTTACCTTCACTTGTGAAGGATGATTCCGGACCATGGGCCAAGTCCATTTCGAGTATCTGTAACAATACATCAACGCTATTAAAAGGTGAAAACTCCAAAAAGGCAAACGAAAATACGAACAACAGGGTCACGAAATTTTACCATAGCCTCAACATCAGAAAAGTAAGGTATGTCACCATCACTATCAGAGTTGTTATCGTTAATAAAAGAATCACCCATTGATTCTGGATCAATCATTTTGATAGTACCAGCTTCTAACGGTAATGGCATCTCGTTGTACATTGCTGGGCTACCTAAATCCTGTGTACAATTAAAAAAAAAACTCAGTTAAGATTGAGATGATATCACATAATTTCAGATTTGTTACAAGGTAATATTACCTGAGGTTCAACTTTACTAGCATTTTCCTCCAGTATTCCATTCCCACCAATCACTAGAGGTGTATGCACGGACCTAGTTTGACTAGGAATTCTAAGGTTGTTAGGCTTTCCGGGAAGCGGGCCCACGTATTCGCCATCAGGAGACTCACGTTTGAAAGCAGGTAATGCAGTTGGTCCACCTGTAAGTGACCGTGAGAAACTTGGTGCGGGATCTTTCCCTTTTCTTACTGTAATCGGCCCCTGTTCACCGTCTTTCTCATGTGATGACGAGGATAACGGACCTATAGAATCCGTCGCAATCTGCAGTCCAACCGAAGGAGCAAACTGAGTAGACGGGTGAATCAGTAAGAATATATCATCGTTGCATGGTATATCCGGATCTTCTCTGTTTAATGTGCAGATAATTTGCCCTTCCGTAAGCTCCTGATGACAAACATCATGCTGATTATTCTGAAATGCGGAATCTTTTAAATCTTCCGGACATTGATTACCGGGAATTTCTACGTTAGGACTTGCAACTGATGATGTGGCAGCATCGGGTAAATCAACTTCTTGTACATCTTCATCTACTGTATCTTTTGCATCAACATCCATGAAAAGAATATCATCCTCGTTCGAGAAGTTGAGAAGAGATTCCGGTAAATCAGTATATTCACCCTCCTGAACGCCAATAGAACCGATTAACTCGCTGTCTCCCAAAAGGGAAACTTGGTGGGGCCCATCACACCCTGATGTTTCTTTCGTAACCTGATGACTTTCTGCATTGTTATCGTCAACTGGCATATCAGGTGCGGAAATATCTTCCATTGTTTTCCAAATCGGCTGTCTAGTTGAAGGGGATGAAAATCCACCCATTGTGTGAAACGAAGCACTGCCGTCTGAAATAGGGGAGTTAAAATATTGTTTCCCGCCAAATACCGATTTATCATTTTTCGTTTGTTTTTCGTTGGGAAGAGTTTCAGATGGACCCGACGGACCCGACTCATCAATACAGGTGGCACTTTTTACCATCAATTCATTTCGTGAAGTGGGAACGTTTATAGAACCATTTATAAAATCAGTTTGAACTGATTTATGAAAGGCATCAGCTGGATTTTCAACAATAGCGGTAGTAGTAGTAGCGGTAGTAGAAATGCTTGTTAACGATTCCGGAAACGCCCGGCGCAAGATCTCGAAATCTTTTTCCTCAAACCCTAAATTATTTGCAAGACAATCATCCAGCATGGCATCACCACCATGAGTTGTATCTTGAAATTTGTGCCCTTGGTGGTTGTAGTTATGATGATTGCGTTCTTCAAAAAACCCGAGATTTTGAGAGCTAAAAAGTTCATTTTTTAGTCTTTTACGCATGGCGTGATAATGCCGGCGGATGCTTCCGGTTTTTCTTTTATCGTGGACTTTTTCACTTCCTTTTAAACTGTCTAATCTAAATTTTGATGTTGGATTAGAACCGGATAATTCAAGTTCTGCCATGCGGGCAGAAGCTTGAGTGGAAACATCAGGATCGTAAAGAAGAGAATACCACCGATCTCGAATTTCACGAAGCGTATATCTGTGTGAAAAGTTTACTGCCCCTTTAGCAAGTGCTTCGAGAGATGCTCCAGCCTGTAAGAGAAAAAAATAAATAAAATTAACAATCAAATTTCATACAGGATAATCTTGAATATTGTTTCATCCGTATTATGACATAACCACCAAAGACCAACTAGCATTTGTCTTAACGAAGAGTATAGTAAGTTAGACTTTCAAACTTCGTAGACCTAAATTCTGAAGATCCTATTATGTCACCACTCAAGGTTTCAGCGCATATTATAAAAGAAAGGATCAATTTATATTTCGAATCTCTATCACACTACTACCACATGTGACTCCCGTTGATTCATCACCAATACATTAAAACATGCTAGAGATGATCAAAATTCTAACCGAGTTAAATTACAATATGATGACAAACATACTTTCATGAACATTGCATTCGTCCTAAAGCTAGGTCTTTTCTCATTCTTCTATTGTGATATATGAAGATGTTTCAATTTCATGGTCAAATAACTAGACAAAAAATGAAACGAAAGCATCTATCTATCATAAACATAATACACACATAATGCATATATTAGAGCCGGTCTTGGTTTTAAATTGTGTGATGCGCTCCGATGCGTTAGGTCCAAAAATCTAATGCGGAGCGCATCACGTATGCGATGCGTTCTTTATCAAAAAAATACTAAACATTTATTATACATAACTTATAAAAAACACTTGAACTAAAAAAAACTCATGTGATAAGAAGATAAAGAATTGTACTTTTTGGTTCAAATTAAGCATACTAAGATATTTATACATATCGGTTACAACTTCCTTCTCTAATGGTCCAAAATCAACCCGGCCCATTTCAAAACCTCCCCAAAAAAACCAGAACAGAACATGCCGTGCACATCATAGCACATTATGTGAAATCGCCGCAATATCCCCACATCACGGAAACGCAACGCAACAGCTTTGGCGATGAGCTCTCATCAGTCATCAGTGCAACGGGCGCAGCGCCATATGCATGGCACACATTTTACAACCAAGGGGCCAGTAACCTAGTATTGTGCACACAATCTGAATCACTCCAAATATTCGTAAACTGAAACAAAAATGTTCTAAGCAAGTTATGTCCACCGATAATGATGCATCTACTTCTGATAAACATAATACATATGTATATACATTATACACCTATTAGGACCATTAGGTGACCCGGGGCACTCCCGTGATATTATCACGGAACAAACTTTGACGCGTTATAGCCCACCGCCGCTACCACTTCAACGCGTTAATCTTCCACGCGTTAATCATTTTCGTGATGTATTCAACGCGTTATGGTTTATTTTTGTGAGGGTATTTGTTGGTTGGGGGGAAATTGTTGGGTGTGGTGGTGAGTGATGACCACCCCCACTAAAAATGGTTGTGAGTGATGAAAAAATGGTCAATGACATGGCGAAACTTGATTGGTGCTTGTGAGTGATAAATTCTATCACTAGTGAACCACCCCTAGTCCCCTTAGTACACAAACTGTAAGAACCAAATAAGAGTAATTTTGAATATCAATACATCAAAATAAAACTATGTCAAATTACACACTGATATGAACATGATACATGTGTGTATGCACATTTTAGGGCCAGAAATAACTAAATTGTGTCACCAAATGATTTCCACTGACAATTAACAAAAATTAAAACTCCTTAAATTATAAAATCCTATTATCCTATCATCAAATCCAACAAAAGTGACCTAAAAATCTACAATAACATTAACAACAACAATTGAAAGGATTCAATTCATGTATCCAAACCTCAATCGAATTCTTGAGCAGTAAGTCATCCTCAGGAATCCATGGAGAAGAAACAGTAGCCATTGCTGTGATCTTCTCCACTGAAATGAAAAAAAAAACCCTAAATTCTGTTTCGAGGAGCTACAGATGTGGAATTCTTTTGAAATTATGATGTAATTGAAGAGAAATTTGAAGGTGAAGCTCAGAAAAGCAGCATCGAGTGAGAGAAAAGTGAGAAAATCGTGTGGAAGCTCGTCATGACGCGGGTAACGTCAGTGACGAACAAAAGTACCGAGTGTTGTTTTTACAGAGAGAGAAGAAGGTGGTTTTCACTTTTTAGTTTTTAAATATATGTATTAATGTTTTGGGATTTTGTCCTATTTTTGTAAGAATTTTTTTTATTGAATTGTACTTGCTAACAAATAGAAAAATCCAATGAAAGCCTGAAAGGAAATATTATCTAGTTGAGTTACAAAACCAAACATCAATATTCAGATCTAAACCATGTTCTTTTAAATAAGTTATACTAAAATGCAAAAATGGTCCCTAGGTTTAGGTAATTTTTGTCACTTAAGTTCAAAAATAAAAAAAAATAAAAAAAAAATATATGGGTCCCTGAGATTTCATTTTTGTTGCCATTTTCATCTAATTGGCAAATAGGGTTATAATTTTCTATTAACTTCTCCTTTTTTGTCGTTTTCTCATTTAATTACGTCCCGCTTGCGGTATGCGCATATAATGTATATATGTGTGGGCCATCGGGGCAAAAGTGAAAGTGCACTAATTTTAACATTATTTTACTAAGTTCGTGATAATAACGTTAAAAGCTGAGAACAATTAATCATGCGTCATGTGGTGGCGTTGATAGCTGAAAGACAAAAGGGTACATGCACTAATCGGTCTTTGTCCCGATTGCTGCGTGTTATGTGCCTTATGTCCAAGGCTTGATGCAAAACTACTATCGAGTCGGGGGTCTCATTGGAAGCAGACTCTCTATTTCTACGGGGTAGAGGTAAGGCTGTCTACATCTTACACTCCTCAAACCCTACGTTTGCTTTGTTATTGATGGGATTTACTAAGTATGATGATGATGAGGACGACGACGACGACGATGATATTATGAAATAAAATGACGATTGTACCCTTCATTTAAATGCGGAAAACGACGAAAATAAGAGAAGTTAACATAAAATTCTAACCCAGATTGCCAATTAGATGAAAATGACAACAAAAATGAAACCTCAAGAACGCAGATACAAAAGGTTTTATTTTTAGACTGAAATGACAAAAATAACTTAAATTCAAAGACCATTTTGGCATTTCACTCTTCTAGCTATGTATTTATAAAGATTATTAATTAATAGTTAGACCACTATGTTCTTTTTAATCATGATATTCACATCCAAAACAGTTTGGCTGATGACGAGGTATGGTACTAGACCCGACCCGAACGGTCGGACTTTTCTACTATTTATCACTTTTATATTAATTATATATATTATTATTATTATTATTGTGTACTAACCCGCGAAGCCTAACGCATTGTAGTTTATACTACACTAGGCTGTGGGCTCATAGAGACAACCCTTAACTGGGCCTGGCCCATTAAGGTTAGGGTTTTCCCATATCTCCTATATAAGGAGGTCTCCATCTCCTCATTAAGGCATGAGATATAGGGCAACACTTTTGTAGCTGGAAATAGGGGATTCTTCCTCTACCGGTCGTCTCTACATTGCCCACGTTTCTCTTTTCTTGCTTACAGGTCTAGGATGAAGTGGAAAAGACGAGGTGTAGCCATTCATCACCGTAGAAGTACCGACCCGCTCAGGTCCATGCTTCTTCATTGGCGCCATCCGTGGGACCGGTAACAATTGCATCTCGTTTCTTTGCTTCAATCTACATACTGTATTTGTGTTTTTTAGGATCCACACGCGACTCGTGGGATCGACAATGATCAGTTTTGTACTCTCTCAAAGCTTGATCTGGTATGCTTTTTTCTTTCATTGAAATACCTTGAAACCATGCAACCATGGATGATCGATGGTAGATACGTCAGATCCTCCAAAAGTGTGATTAATTATAGATCTGTTGAATCTATACTAAACAATTGCCATGCTTAAGATTTTCAAATATATTCGTATGTACATACGATCCGTCCTTTGAAACACTAATTTTGTGACAAAAAGTAAAAGTCAGTTATAAACTTTGGGGCACAAAATTTTGTACCAGGAATTAACGCAAGAGAAAAAGTATAGGTGGGGTATAATGATTTCTTTGTTCACTTGAAAAGGTTTTGTACACATGTTAAAGCACAAAACACCATATGTACAGCCATAATGTGTTCAAACATTAGCATCTGATTCGAACAGAGAGCCCGCATTATACTTCCGTGTTTGCCGGATTTGTTCAGTCACGTACTAAAACAAGTCCCCTGAGCATGACCTTTCTTTCCGACATCTCTGGCGGGCAACCTTCTTTGTCGTGCCGTCCCTGGCTGACAATATTTTGGTCACACCATCTTAGGTTGATGGTTATCTTGGTCATGACACCTCTGGCAACAGATAAAGTCATTCCGCCCATTTCTAGCAGATTACCATCATATCCCGCTACAAGTTCGGCGGGTTACAATCACATCCGCCCACAACCTATCTCCGGCGGACTACCACACCGTTCCGCCATCTATGGCAGACCACCGTCATGAAATCTGCCCTCATGGGCGCAAACTAGTTCACGTCGCAGGCATCCGCGCGGCGTTGTTCATTCCACCGACGTTCAATAATGATCGCCTACACACATGAGATGTTTGTTAGATGACCGCCATGCCGCGCCATCTCGTTGCCAGGTAGCACCCTTCTTGATAATCGGTGATTGTCGTCATATCGCCTCTTTACGCGCTACCGGTGTTCGGGCCCTCACGCCACCTAGTTTGCATCACCGGCCCTCACGCCACCTAGTTTGCATCACTGACCCTTTACGCCATGTGTGTTCGCCCACTAGCACACAGGCCACCAGCACTCGCGCAGAAGTTATAAATGGGCTTGACGTCTTCACCGGAGAGGATTTTGATCGCCTAGTTTCAACTCAGACCGGATAAGTCTTTTAACTTTTATCGACACATATACTTTGAAAAGGCATGGAGTCCATCATGTTGTTCAAACTTTTTATTCATAGTTTTGTCGATAATCATTACACGTCGGTACAATTTCACTGAGTAATATAAACCTCCACCTAGAGCATATGGCCCCGACGGATGTACTCTTTGTTTTATTTCGGTGACCACGGTGGACGGGTTTTCTTTGTCACTCTTACTTAATTCGACACTCTTTCTCAGTCGGAAGCCTTCGACCGATCTAGCGGCTACAATAATAGCAGCACTAGAAGCTAAGCCTATCAACATCCATACATTTTGTAACATGTATAGTTAATTCATGGATATATAAATAGCATTTCAACTGTTTTTGAAAGGCTCAGTTACGTAAATCCTTTGTTATATGGCTTTCAAATAAAAGTTTGATCTAGTTATGTTGTCTGTGCAATACTTCTAATATATTTGGCTTCCTTGAACCTTGGGAGCAAGCATAATATAGTATTGCTGTGACCTGACTACATCAAAAACGGTTATCTCAAGCATAATATAGTATTGTTGTGATCCCCACTCAAGCATTGGTTAAAACTCGAACGCCCTACTATATGACACCTCGTTACCGGTTTGGTTGTGTGGTTGTTCTTGCACGCACCACTACCAACGGAAGCTCTTATTCAGCCCGCCAATACCGACGGAAGCTTTTATTCAACCCGTCACCACAGGCGGAAGCCTTTGCTCGCCCCGGAACGTCTCCAACGGACGATTTTATCTACCCGCGGCATTTCCAACCGATTACTCAATCATTCCGCCACCTATGGCGGATGCTTCGGTCTACCACGTTGCCCTCAGCAAACACTTTATCCATTCCGCCACCTCCGACGGATACTCTCGGTTCCCTGTGCCACCTTGGCAAAAGTTTTTGTCCACCTACGCCTCGGGCGGGAGCTTTCATTCTACCCACCATCTTGGCGGATTTTTTCGTTCACTCTCACCGTCTCTGGCGGATGTTTTCCTTGCTTGCGCCATCTCCGGTGAGCACCATCCTAAGTCACGCCTTTAGTCGCGCTTATAAATTTATTTTACTATACAACAAAACACGAAAGTACCTGTTGGAAATCCTCAGCTTTCATACAGAAAGATATATCTTCAAACCTTCTTGCCTATTATTATAAATGGAGTTGTGGCGCATTCAGTCACGCCACCGCTGTAGCGCCTACGTCGCCACTCATCCACCCGCATATGTCTTACATACACCGGCGTGTTGCTTTAATTCATGTTACTAAAGCTTTTAACGGAACCAAGTCACTTATAATGGTTCAATACTTTCCTCTTTATACTACAACACATGTTACATGTGCCGAGGCTTTATAGCCCGAGATCGTACAACCGTTGCTGCACTACTTTTAAACATGGCCTTGTTATATGGCATGCTCCTCAGATGACCTATGAGCAATCAGTCTTGACCTCATGGACTACCATTACTGGACGTGGTCATCAGAATCGGATGATTCAGTCCTAACATGGCATATCCCAGTTGAAGGGCATAAATTTTGCAATGAACCGGAGGACTAACATGGTGTCACATAAATGATGGAATTATTTGAAGACAAATGTACACTTTATACACGGTTTGGCTCTCTATACAACTACGCACCATCTTATCATTCGCTAATGCGACACATTAGTAGTTGGTCGTGCACCACATATTTATTGGCAACGTGTTAGGTACTCCACATCCTATTGGGCCACCATCACATTTTCTGCTGACTATGAACTGTGCTGATAGAATATGTGTACTCCCCATATCACTTGATCTACAACTACAACGTTTGGTACACCATACACTATTTTGTGGTTGAAACAAATGCACGGCAAAGCAAAACTAACATATTTAATAAATTCGACTAAGTATTCCACACGCTATGCGACAGGAAAAACACTTATTCGGATATATATTGTCCATGCTGATAGGCCCTATATTGGTCACTCAAACGAGTATTCTAAACGCCAATGCGCGGGTGGAAAAGTATATGATAACTCTAACAAATTTTCATTCACGCTGAGACGCATAAAACACTTAATCATTTTGGGCAAGTGACTCACACGCCATAGCGCGACACCGAGGATCACTTATAAAAATTTAAGAAAACATTCCACGCAATTGCGTGATGGGAAATATGTTCGGTCACTAACATCCTCAAGCTAGATAGTCTTCCTGATAATGTTCTCGTCGTCTCCAACATGACACATCGAGCACATGACTCTCCTGCTAACATTATCTAGCAACATTAAAATAAGGGACGGGAACGATGTAACACTACAAGCCTACAGAACGTAGTCACCAAAGCCAAAGATCCTGGTTCGGACATTCGATTCAGATACCTGATAACCCTTCTTCAATAACGTGATTTCGGTTGGACAACTTCTTGTCAAACCAAGGTACAACTTTGGTAAGGATAGACCTAAGCCAGAATTCATTATGTGAAGCTACATATTTCGGAACGCAATTCTAGGTACAATCCTATTTTATTGCTTTATTTAGTAGCGCGACACACTTTTACTTGTTCAAACGCGCTTGGCATCTCATCGCACGCCCTTGGTCCACTCGACTATATATATAAATATCTATATAATGGTCCGTATATAACCTGACATGGCGACGCTACCTCAAAATTACAAAATCCTAAACGCATGAATGGAAGATTTCATTGCCCACACATGGATGGGGCCACGCTCGATCGGCCATCTGACATGTTGCATGCGCCCATATAACTATTTTCAATACTTATGTCCTAACATGCTTAGCATCATCAAACTAGGTAATCTGCTCGGAAGAACACGACTACGGGTTGACATGGTCATAATATTTACACATGCTAAACTATACATTGAATAATCCTTATTCAAGCACGCGGGCTTAGCTAGGTAACTTCTCACCACGTCGCCTCAATTGGTGAACTATCATACTGGATAGACAATCTTGAACTCGGTGCAACCGTTGTGTCAGACATATACGCGCAAGACTCATGGGTGTCAGGTTCTTAATCTTATCCTTAAATATGGTACTCTCACATAACTCGACAGCTTGACGGAATACTCCATAAGTCATATATTAAAAGAGCGCCTATCAGAATTGCCTACTAAACAAAAAGTGTCGATAAAGATCTCACCTTTATTTTACGCACACTTATCTACAATTCATTTAAACCGATTAATAAGCATGTCGGAGTCTTCTTAGCATGTTATACTTCATGTTTACTTGTTGATTTCTTTTTATTACTTATCAAGTTCAAAGCTACTAACATACTTTAGCAGCACCGAACTGGGGGACTAGCAGGGTATAGCACCATTACGCCTTAAAAGTGATCAGTTTTTCTCAGGCTGCCCATTAAGGTGATATCCACTGCACATTAACCCGCATCGGCTCTTATATAACGTGGATGTTTCAATACGCCAGACAATATTTATACTTCTCATATCATTTGGCCTACGACTATACCACTTAACCATGCATATGCAATTTGGTAGTCAAGACAAACGCACGACAAAACTAGTATACTTGATTATTCGAATAAGTATTCCACACGCTATGCGACAGGAAAAATACTTATTCGGATATGTATTCTCCACACCAGTCTGTGACATGGATAAAAGAAAACCCTCACGCCATAGTCGGTGAGGTAGTTTAAACAGACACGCCACCTACTATAAGCATTCCACACGCCAGTGCACGTCCAGGAAAAGCACGTAGTAGCTTACGTAAAGTGCTCATTCACGCCTAACGCGTATCAAGCATTTTATTATCTCAATGAGTGTTCACTCACGCCAAGCGTGTAGAAAGCACTTTGTTGTTCAAGTGTTCATTAACGCTGTGCGGGTTATAAAGCACTTTCTGATATCTACAAGTGTTCATATAAACATTTGTAAACACAACATACTACCGCATTTGAACTGCATATCGCGGTAAAAAACAACTCTAACACGAAATATTTTTCATAATAACAAAGTCAGATGATCAAATTATACAGCGCTACGAGTGGGCATCTTGGTAATAGATGTATTCAACCACTACTACTCCAGTGGGTATCTTGGTAATAGATGCACAACCACTGATGAAGAACCAAGTACTTATCCCACAATTATAAAAACATTGTGGGGAACATAAATAACGCTCTAAGCACCCTTCCGAGGTCACTGAGCATAGCAAGCACCTCTGCAGGGGTGCATTGTACATCATTCTTTCTGACTGCAACGATAACTGCTATAACCGGATCATCAATAGCGACTGGTACAACCACCAGCGGTTTCACATTCGCCTAAGGTGGCATAACATCCGCATATGCATCTATGACCACCAATGGCTGCATATTACGACAACGGAGACCCCGATGACACGGACGCTTGGTAGGGACCGTCGTCACATCAACATCAACTCTTTCAATGAATTGAACGCCGTTAGCGCACCATGTGTTAACCAACAAAAGTCACACCACAAGGTGGATATTCTACAGTAGCCCACACGACTGCGTGCGCACCGCTAAGGCAGGGCCACCTCCGCAAAAGTCATCCAAGGGCGAGACATTGAACTACCAAAACTCAGCCTGCTCCAAGGCTCACACGCGGGACCCAACCGCATATGCGCAACCTTAACAAGCTCGTGGCAATGCGCCAATACAAATGGAAATTGTCTATAACCAATCAGTGTGCGTCAGGTTTACCCAACCAATTTCCATGATGAACAATCGTATACTATTCATTGCTCCATTATCTCTACTCACAGCCAACGACAACCACAACAAACATGGCCAACAACTTTCTCGCACCCGGACGACATGTAAGCCTAAAATTAAGTGATCTTCGCTCCCGAGCTCCTAATAAGTCTAAGTGCTCCTCCCACGCTTGCACGCGGGAGCAACACTAGACTGGGGGACATGACGAGGTATGGTACTGGACCCGACCCGAACGGTCGGACTTTTCTACTATTTATCACTTTTATATTAATTATATATTATTATTATTATTGTGTACTAACCTGCGAAGCCCAGCGCATTGTAGTTTATACTACACTAGGCTGTGGGCTCGTAGAGACAACCCCTAACTGGGCCTGGCCCATTGAGGTTAGGGTTTTCCCATATCTCCTATATAAGGAGGTCTCCATCTCCTCATTAAGGCATGAGATATAGGGCAACACTTTTGTAGCTGGAAATAGGGATTCTTCCTCTACCGGTCGTCTCTACATTGCCTCCGTTTCTCTTTTCTTGCTTATAGGTCTAGGATGAAGTGGAAAAGACGAGGTGTAGCCATTCATCACCGTAGAAGTACCGACCCGCTCAGGTCCATGCTTCTTCAGCTGAGTTGTGGTGTCAACATGGCATGAGCGCCTCTAATGTATTAGCAAAATAAACAATGGCAATTTGAATAAATTGCATGAATAAATGATTTGATTATTTGATAAAGAGTGCAATTCTAAAAACACTTAAAAACTCTTTTAAATAGGCACTTGCTGCCTGAGTACAGGACAAGTATCTATTGAGCACCATCACACTCTGTAATAGTTTTATATAGGCAACAATATGTTTTTACTCATCTTTTCCTTATGTAATTGTTTCACGTGGAAATTAAATAGGTAATGAACTTTTTACTCATCTTTTTTTCAAACCAAGGTACAACTTTGGTAAGGATAGACCTAAGCCAGAATTCATTATGTGAAGCTACATATTTCGGAACGCAATTCTAGGTACAATCCTATTTTATTGCTTTATTTAGTAGCGCGACACACTTTTACTTGTTCAAACGCGCTTGGCATCTCATCGCACGCCCTTGGTCCACTCGACTATATATATAAATATCTATATAATGGTCCGTATATAACCTGACATGGCGACGCTACCTCAAAATTACAAAATCCTAAACGCATGAATGGAAGATTTCATTGCCCACACATGGATGGGGCCACGCTCGATCGGCCATCTGACATGTTGCATGCGCCCATATAACTATTTTCAATACTTATGTCCTAACATGCTTAGCATCATCAAACTAGGTAATCTGCTCGGAAGAACACGACTACGGGTTGACATGGTCATAATATTTACACATGCTAAACTATACATTGAATAATCCTTATTCAAGCACGCGGGCTTAGCTAGGTAACTTCTCACCACGTCGCCTCAATTGGTGAACTATCATACTGGATAGACAATCTTGAACTCGGTGCAACCGTTGTGTCAGACATATACGCGCAAGACTCATGGGTGTCAGGTTCTTAATCTTATCCTTAAATATGGTACTCTCACATAACTCGACAGCTTGACGGAATACTCCATAAGTCATATATTAAAAGAGCGCCTATCAGAATTGCCTACTAAACAAAAAGTGTCGATAAAGATCTCACCTTTATTTTACGCACACTTATCTACAATTCATTTAAACCGATTAATAAGCATGTCGGAGTCTTCTTAGCATGTTATACTTCATGTTTACTTGTTGATTTCTTTTTATTACTTATCAAGTTCAAAGCTACTAACATACTTTAGCAGCACCGAACTGGGGGACTAGCAGGGTATAGCACCATTACGCCTTAAAAGTGATCAGTTTTTCTCAGGCTGCCCATTAAGGTGATATCCACTGCACATTAACCCGCATCGGCTCTTATATAACGTGGATGTTTCAATACGCCAGACAATATTTATACTTCTCATATCATTTGGCCTACGACTATACCACTTAACCATGCATATGCAATTTGGTAGTCAAGACAAACGCACGACAAAACTAGTATACTTGATTATTCGAATAAGTATTCCACACGCTATGCGACAGGAAAAATACTTATTCGGATATGTATTCTCCACACCAGTCTGCGACATGGATAAAAGAAAACCCTCACGCCATAGTCGGTGAGGTAGTTTAAACAGACACGCCACCTACTATAAGCATTCCACACGCCAGTGCACGTCCAGGAAAAGCACGTAGTAGCTTACGTAAAGTGCTCATTCACGCCTAACGCGTATCAAGCATTTTATTATCTCAATGAGTGTTCACTCACGCCAAGCGTGTAGAAAGCACTTTGTTGTTCAAGTGTTCATTAACGCTGTGCGGGTTATAAAGCACTTTCTGATATCTACAAGTGTTCATATAAACATTTGTAAACACAACATACTACCGCATTTGAACTGCATATCGCGGTAAAAAACAACTCTAACACGAAATATTTTTCATAATAACAAAGTCAGATGATCAAATTATACAGCGCTACGAGTGGGCATCTTGGTAATAGATGTATTCAACCACTACTACTCCAGTGGGTATCTTGGTAATAGATGCACAACCACTGATGAAGAACCAAGTACTTATCCCACAATTATAAAAACATTGTGGGGAACATAAATAACGCTCTAAGCACCCTTCCGAGGTCACTGAGCATAGCAAGCACCTCTGCAGGGGTGCATTGTACATCATTCTTTCTGACTGCAACGATAACTGCTATAACCGGATCATCAATAGCGACTGGTACAACCACCAGCGGTTTCACATTCGCCTAAGGTGGCATAACATCCGCATATGCATCTATGACCACCAATGGCTGCATATTACGACAACGGAGACCCCGATGACACGGACGCTTGGTAGGGACCGTCGTCACATCAACATCAACTCTTTCAATGAATTGAACGCCGTTAGCGCACCATGTGTTAACCAACAAAAGTCACACCACAAGGTGGATATTCTACAGTAGCCCACACGACTGCGTGCGCACCGCTAAGGCAGGGCCACCTCCGCAAAAGTCATCCAAGGGCGAGACATTGAACTACCAAAACTCAGCCTGCTCCAAGGCTCACACGCGGGACCCAACCGCATATGCGCAACCTTAACAAGCTCGTGGCAATGCGCCAATACAAATGGAAATTGTCTATAACCAATCAGTGTGCGTCAGGTTTACCCAACCAATTTCCATGATGAACAATCGTATACTATTCATTGCTCCATTATCTCTACTCACAGCCAACGACAACCACAACAAACATGGCCAACAACTTTCTCGCACCCGGACGACATGTAAGCCTAAAATTAAGTGATCTTCGCTCCCGAGCTCCTAATAAGTCTAAGTGCTCCTCCCACGCTTGCACGCGGGAGCAACACTAGACTGGGGGACATGACGAGGTATGGTACTGGACCCGACCCGAACGGTCGGACTTTTCTACTATTTATCACTTTTATATTAATTATATATTATTATTATTATTGTGTACTAACCTGCGAAGCCCAGCGCATTGTAGTTTATACTACACTAGGCTGTGGGCTCGTAGAGACAACCCCTAACTGGGCCTGGCCCATTGAGGTTAGGGTTTTCCCATATCTCCTATATAAGGAGGTCTCCATCTCCTCATTAAGGCATGAGATATAGGGCAACACTTTTGTAGCTGGAAATAGGGATTCTTCCTCTACCGGTCGTCTCTACATTGCCTCCGTTTCTCTTTTCTTGCTTATAGGTCTAGGATGAAGTGGAAAAGACGAGGTGTAGCCATTCATCACCGTAGAAGTACCGACCCGCTCAGGTCCATGCTTCTTCAGCTGAGTTGTGGTGTCAACATGGCATGAGCGCCTCTAATGTATTAGCAAAATAAACAATGGCAATTTGAATAAATTGCATGAATAAATGATTTGATTATTTGATAAAGAGTGCAATTCTAAAAACACTTAAAAACTCTTTTAAATAGGCACTTGCTGCCTGAGTACAGGACAAGTATCTATTGAGCACCATCACACTCTGTAATAGTTTTATATAGGCAACAATATGTTTTTACTCATCTTTTCCTTATGTAATTGTTTCACGTGGAAATTAAATAGGTAATGAACTTTTTACTCATCTTTTTTTTCTAAAGTGCGTAATGATTTCATATGGAAATTAAATACAAGAAAAAAAGTGAGTGTGAAGCAAAACATTGTGATTAGTTAAAAAATGTAGTATGGCCCCACAGTCCCACACCTCCGCCCCATGCCTATGGCTCCATTCATGTCTGAGCCTCTCGCGCCCTAGGGAGACGGTGTTTGTTAGTGCAGAATATCTATCGCCTTCGTCAATCGGAACCGTAGCTGAAATAGAATTAAAATAGGCTTTATATTGTAATTTGTAAACAATAGGCAAGGTGGCATTATTGTAAATAAGGGGAAATCCCTTATAATCTTGTGCCTATAAATAGGAGCCTTAGGGTTTAGATTTAGAACTTTTGCCACATTAGAGCTTGGAGAGCTAGGTGCTTAGAGGGAGAAACTAGAGAGAGAAAGTGGCAAAACGTGATTCACGGAGCTTGTATTCGTCACATCATAAATAGAATCACCGATTAGTGTACGTTATTGTGTGTTCGGTCACGCACGTTCACGTGGTATCAGAGCAGGAGCTCGATTGCACTGATCTATCACACGATTTCGCACAGGATTACATCAGATTCAGATCTGAATTTCATCTTCTTCTTCGTCTTTTTCATATTTTTCACGGTTTTTACTGTTTTTCGTCAAATCGAACACGTTTTCACGGTTCGTTTCAGCTAAAATTTGGATATGTTGTGCGTATATACCTGATCTACAAACCTACCAAGTTTTAGATCGAAACTCCTAGCCGTTTAGGAGTAATCGAGGTTTTTCGGTTCGTTTTCGCGTCAAACGTACAGGTCCGCTCGTTCTGGTTCGCTTATGAGAGATCCGCTCCAAATTATATGTTTGGTTCGCTTTTTCGAACAACAATAGTAGGTCCGCTCATTCAACAGTTGAGATTCGCTTATTGGACAAAAGTATAAGGTTCGCTTATTAGTTGGTTCAATAGGATTGCTTATAGTGTTCAACAGATTCGCTCATTGATCACAGATTAGGTTCGCTTATTGTGACATAATTGGAGGTTCCCTCGTATTGATCATCTCTTTACTTGAACAGGAGAAAACTTCAAAGAGTTTGTGGGAAGCGTTAGGGAAAAAGTGTGTTGGTAGTAATGAAATTGTTAAAAACAAAAAGAAATTGTTTGATGCATTGCCCAAAGATCAAGATTGGCAATACTTTGCTCTAATGCTGAAGAATACAATCAAGCCTGATGATTTAAAGGTTGATTTACTGATTGAAAGGCTTGAAAGCCATGAGTTGGAGATAAAAAGATCTAATGTCAATAGTCCAGCTTATCAGCAGAATGTGGAACTTTACTACAGAGGGAATGTCCCACAAGCTGGGTCTCTAAAAACAGCATTCTCTGCAGAAAGTTCAAATTCAGTGAACAATGAAAGTCTTCACAGTGGTTTTCACAGTGGATCTTCTTCAAACACTTCAGACCAATCTGCTTTAAAGAATCTATTCCAGTGTAATATCGCAGTTGATTTGAAAAATGGGCAGAATTTCAGCGAAGAATCGGCGAAATAACAGATGGTTTTCTTGGCATCTGTACTTGAATCGTATGAAAGCCTCGTTGCAGGGAAGATTGGCAATACCAATTTGACGAAAGAAGATTATGATCAATTAGACCCCGAGGAGATGGAACTAATGGATATAAGATGGTGCATGGCCAGTGCGGTTCGTCGAGCACAACGGTTCATGGAAATCACGGGGAGAAAGTCAATTGGTGGACCAACTACCAAACTGGGATTTGATAAATCCAAAGTGACATGTTTCAGATGCAAACAAAAAGGTCACTTCAAGCGCGAGTGCATAAATGCGTATGCTGCTGATGATTCTGAGAACCCATTCAACGAAGATTACTACAAGAAAGCGATTTACCATCAGAACAAGTCTGAGCCACCAAGGTTGAAACAGCAAGAAGAAAGATCAAGAGCGCTTCCAGTTATCTACGACGATGAAGGATATGATTGGAGCAAAGAAGTTTTACCTGAGCAAGATGCTGTTGGGTATGCTTTTGTTGCTGATACTGATCCTGACAGGTGGTGGAAAGCAGACTATGCAAGGTGGGAAATTGGAAAGTTAGATGAACCTTTCAAAGAAGCTCAAAGAGCCAAACGATGGAATGAAGAGCTTGAATGTTACATGGATCCACGGGGTAATCCTGTTGTCGACCCTTCAAAAGTGGATTTCAAAGCTGTAACAAATCTGCTTCCAAGGCAAGCTACGTTCAACACACGAAGATTATCTGATAAAGAGTATTTGCCTGACTTGGAGAAGAAGATAAGAGAGGTTTTTGATGCAAGTCTACCGAAGGTGGTAGAGATGAGAAAGAGAAAAGAAGAGGAATTGAAGAAGTTGATTGAAGAAGTGAAGGCTGATGCGAAGACTGCTGCTGAAGAAGAACAGAAAGCTGAAAGAGACTGAGGAAAATGAATCTTCTGACTTATTGAATGTTGGTTTAATTAATGAAAAAGAAAACAAGTGCAGGAATTGCATAGAAATGTGCAAAGCCTGTACTGAAAAAGATGAAATAATAAAAGCAAAAGAAATTGAAGCAATCAAACTTGAAAATGTTTTCACAATAAAATGTAAAGAAATGATTGACAAAGAAGACATTTTGAAAACAAAAGTTGAAAAGCTAACACAGAAATGTCATGATTTTAAAGAAGAAAATAAAATTTTGAAAGAAAAATGTGCCGCAAAATGTGTTGATTGTGTTGAGAAAGAATCTAAATTTCTTGAGTTACAAAAACAATATGATTCTTTAAAGTGGTCGAGTCAGAGAGTACAAGAAGCTTATGATACTTTGAAGAGCCAAGTCAAAAGTTTTGATCAAAGATTGTCAGAAACTTTAGTCACTAAAGAAATGTATGAAAGAAAAGTTAAAGAAAAGCAAATTGAATTGAACAAATGTGTTGATGAAATTGCTAATCTTAAACAAGTCTTGGCTGAAAAAGAAAAGATTGTTACAAAACTTCAAAGTTATCATAACTCTTCGTACATTCTTGAACGCATCTTTAACATCACACCAGATGACAAAGATACTAATAACTGTAAAAAGGGTATTGGTTCAGAATATCATCAGGTACCACCACCATTGAGAGACAATTATACTTTTTATGATGAGGAAAAGGTGGCAAAGGGTTTGAACATAGCTGACCAATTACCTGAAAGTATCGATGTGACTTACACCAAATCTGATGATGCTGATGATTCAGAGGTTGTAAGTAAGGTGGTTGATAGTGTTTTGAAAGATGAGTCTGCAACAGGTAAGTCTGAATCACAGGATGAAGATGAAGGAAATCTTTATGATGGTTATCTGAAAAACACAAAATCTGAGAAAAATTTGAATGATGATTCAAAGGGATTGGTTTATACCATGATTGGATCGGACAAATTATTCTTAGATGTTGTATTCCCGATTCAGAATGTGATTTCAGAAAAGGTCGATAAAGTTTTCAAAATGGTTGAGATTGAGAAGTCTGAGATTCCGAAGTATGCTGGTAAAGGTCATAAATCTTTTTATAATAAACCTGGTTCTAAGAAGAAATACATGAAGGCTGGTTTGGGTTATAAAAGGAAACAGAACTGGAATAAAAGTAAACAACAAAATTTGCAACAAAAGATGAATTTTGTTCAAGGGAAAAGCTTGAAAGAAGAAGAAAAACTCAAATTTGGACAACAGTCTAATGAGGAGTTTGATGCTATGAAAAAGAAACAACAACAGGCCAAGGATGTTTCAAAGAAAGTGTGTTTTAAATGTGACCAAATTGGACATGTTGCACGAAAGTGTCCAAATCCAAAGCCTGTTGATGTTGAAAAACAGAAATCTGAAAGTGTGAAACCAAGGTCAACCAGATTTGATTCGAAACAAAATTGGAGGTACAATACAAACAAGTTTGCTTCAAATCAAAACTGGAAATCAAACCTAAACAAGTTTGATCCAAGACAGACCTGGAATTCTCACACACCCAGATTGAGAACAACACAGAGTTGGAGAACATCTGTTGATATGACAAAACCTCAAGAGTTTTGGAAACCTAAAAATGTTGTTCAAAATCAAGAGGTTCAGAAAGGAACAAATTTCTACAAAAGAGGTACTCCGAAAGGTCAAGTGTGGAGTGCTAAGAAACAAGTGTCGTCGGTAAAAGATGAGAAAGTTGAGATCAAAGCTGGAAAAGTTTTAAATGACAAAGAATTTCCAAAATTGAATGAAAATTATTGTGTTGAAATGCCTAAGGTCCAACAGACCTGGGCTAAATTGTTCAAATGATTGATAAAGTTTGAATGTGCAGGTGCTCAATGGTGATGAAGATTGTGAGATTGATAGTTGGAGCAGCCTGGCACGGGAGGAGGTTGCAGGACCCTGGTTTGGTTGAACAGGGAGTTTAGTTTAAGTGTTGTTTGTATATAAATAAACAATATTTTCAAAACCCAAAAAACTTGAAAAATTAAAAACCAAAAATATGTTATGTTTTAGTTTTTGTTAGAATAAGTGTTGATGGACTACGCCGAAACCCTCACGGCTGAACAAGCATGATTAATGTCACAGATTGAGAAACGGTTTTCTAACTGTCAAAATCAATGGGTTGTAAATCATGGGGGTACTTGATAGTGGATTTTCTGCAAATCAGAGCACTTTAAGCAGAAAATGGATGGCGAGACAAAGCTATCAGTATCGGTTTGTCAAATTTTTTTTTAATGATTTTGCATTTTAGGGGGAGAAAAATTGTCAGAAAATACAAAAACATTAGAAAATTTGAAAAATACAAAAACATGATAAAATTCAAAATTTTGAGTTGTGCGTAAAAAGAGGAAATGATAGTGCATCAGTAGACAGTTACAGTATGCTAAAGAATTGTAAAGAATTAATAAGTGTTAAACAGTCTCACTGATGATATGCCGATAGGTTTTTATACACTTAGTAAACCTTTCCAGGATATAAACCTAAATTCAAACACTTGCTTATTTCGTGGGGAACACTACTTGAATATATAGGTAACCCCTGAAATCTCGTTTGAAATGTCCCATATTCTGAGATACTAGGTCTTTATGCTCAGTGATATCTGGGGTATTATTCCGGGACTTCTGCTGTATGGAAGTACTGACCTAGTCCCGAATAATACTTTATGCAAAATGCTTGAAACATAGCATCGCCCTCAGCAAGCTGATGAAACAATAAAATTGATAGTCGCTGCTGTTGTAACAAAAAGATCCTCTAAAGGGGACACACCAAAAGTCGAGCCGTCATCTCTCTGCTGAACGGAAGTTCTGACCTGAGCTCTCACGGTTTCGCATCTAACCCCTTACAGATATCATCTGTGGTATACTCACCTGTAAGACTGAATATCTGGGATTCTGGATACGGGAGTATATTCAAGAGGTGGGACACATGAATGAGTTTAAGTTCTTAAAACATCTAAATCGTATCCTGAATCAGTTGAAACTTGTATGAAAATTTAAATGGATCAGTATATCGACAATCTAAGTGAATTGTTTAATTCTTAATGTGTATCTAAGCTCAACGGTACTTGTGACTTGTCAAAAACTGATATGATCCTCTGTCGCATACTCAAAACAAAAAATATTATTTGTAAATATGTTTGTACATATTTCTTTACTGCTTTATATTTTCAGAAAATACAAAAAGATTTTGATTTCTGCTTTATTTTCGACAACCGATATCTGAGTTCCTGAGTTTTAAAATCTAAGTAAGCTGATTGTGTTTCTGAAAATAAAACAAGTTCATTAATTTGAAACTTGAAATTTCTAGAAAAACTTCAAAAACAGTTTGTGAATATCTTCAAGGTTATTAATTTGAACTTGAATGATTAACTGAGAGGGATTTGGATGTGTAGATTGTTAAAATCTTTGTAATAGAGATAGTTTACGATCCGGTTTGTTAATATTGTCAAAACTATGAAGTTTGTTGACAGGGGGAGTGTATTAGAGAACATGTTTAATGATTTCGAAAATATTGTTACTTATGAATGTTTGAGGATTACAGGAAAGATCCAGACTACGATCCCAAGAGCTGAGTCTAAGGGGGAGTCTGAAGACAAGCTCAACGAAAATGAAAGCATACATAGAGCCAGATATCATTTCTCGAAGAGCTTGTAGCCGGAAAGCAAGGTGTCGATCCCAAAGCACGGAAGCTTGACGAAGGGGGAACCTGAAGAGTTTACCAAAAAGGGAAGCTGAAGCTGAAGACAGATCCACCGGGATTTTGTTTGAGAAAGAGGGAGTCTATGGTTGCTGAAACCGTCAAACCTTCAAGAAGACTCAGAGAGAGAGAGAGAGAGAAAGTCAAGTTGCTACGAGTTTGACTACAGATCGACTGCGACAATATCCAAGGGGGAGTCTGTTAGTGCAGAATGTCTATCGCCTTCGTCAATCGGAACCGTAGCTGAAATAGAAGTAAAATAGGCTTTATATTGTAATTTGTAAACAATAGGCAAGGTGGCATTATTGTAAATAAGGGGAAATCCCTTATAATCTTGTGCCTATAAATAGGAGCCTTAGGGTTTAGATTTAGAACTTTTGCCACATTAGAGCTTGGAGAGCTAGGTGCTTAGAGAGAGAAACTAGAGAGAGAAAGTGGCAAAACGTGATTCACGGAGCTTGTATTCGTCACATCATAAATAGAATCACCGATTAGTGTACGTTATTGTGTGTTCAGTCACGCACATTCACGGATTCCGCACGTCGAACGTTCGTTACGCAATCGTAAGGTGTCGAAACCGATGGTACAGTGTTCCACGCCCTTTTGGGTTGAGGTGGCAAGAAGCGCTATATCATTATACATAGTCTTATAGTCTATTAGTTATCCATGTAGTTGATGCGTGTTAATGTTTATTATCTAAATATTAATAAAAGACTTCATTTAATGTCACATGACATTCTCTCCTACAATCTCTCATTTTTTATTTATATTTTATTTAACAGATTAATAAAATTTAATCAAAGTCACCTCTTCAATTTAAATTTAAAAAAAAAATTATCTTTATCTTTTATCCTTTTATATTATTATCGAAATTATAGTTCATGATATTAATTAATTTTCATTTGCCTTTTATTACTATTATCTAAGTGTTGTATTTCTTTTGGAGATAACTTTATTATATATTATTGGGAAATTGGCCTATAATAATCCAAACTAGACCTTATTGGCCATTAATAATCCCACCTCAGAATATTTCCCCCACCAGTCCCACCTTTCACATATTTTTCCTACAATGGTCCCCCGTTAAAAAAACTTAACGGAGTTAAGCTTTTTTCCAAATTACAAACAGATTTTTTAGGGCTTTTGATTAGAACAACGATACGAGTCCATTGATGTAAAAGTTGCCTCGAAACGGTGCTCCAAACGATGAAAACGACGCTTCAATTCGGGTGTTTAAATTTCCAATTAACCAAAATCAAGTCACTTGGAGCATCATTTCGAAGTAAGTTTTACATCAATGGACTCGTATCATCGTTCTGATCAAAAGCCTGAAAAAATCTGTTTGTAATTTGGAAAAAAGCTTAACTCCGTTAAGTTTTTTTAACGGGGGACCATTGTAGGAAAAATAGATGAAAGGTGGGACTGGTGTGGGGAATATTCTGAGGTGGGATTATTAATGGCCAATAAGGTCTAGGTGAGATTATTACAGGCCAATTCCCCTATATTATTTTCCCTACTTTTAGTGTTATATTACACGGTTAAAATTTTATGGGTTTTCATATTTGTTTACATCTTATTAATATGTACAAAATAAATAATATAAATTACATCGTAACAAAATTTACAAACAAGTTTTCTAGACCTTTTAAAGAACAAATCTTACTTCTAATACACGATTTTAAAGAATATCACGTGTTAATACCATATCATCTCTAAAAAATCGTCTCTAATCAAATTGATTTTTTATTTATTTTTAAATCATGTTAATATCATATAATGGCAATATTGCTTCTTTTAAAATCATTACCTTAATATCCGCTCCTACTTCAAATATATTTTTAATTTATGATAATACTTTTGTGTTAAAACATACTAAAAACAGTTAAAATCTTTTATACTTATAAGGGTAAGAATAAGGGGTATTGGATTTTAATAATCCAAAGTTTCACTAATTGGCCAATAATAATCCCAACTTAAAAAATTGCCTACAACAGTCCCAACTTGTAAGATTTTGGCCACCAATGATCCTTGTCTAACTGGGTTATAACCTTGTTGGGCTGGTGACCTGCAACTTATTCCGGCGAGGCGTTTTACCCCTGAAACCACCAAACGAGACCACCACCAATCATCTCCGACCTCCTGTAATCTTCTCCGCTTCTCAAAAGTTTAAAAT
Organism: Helianthus annuus; assembly: GCF_002127325.2. Taxonomy (NCBI): domain Eukaryota; kingdom Viridiplantae; phylum Streptophyta; class Magnoliopsida; order Asterales; family Asteraceae; genus Helianthus; species Helianthus annuus. Next base: position 111,932,065 of record NC_035446.2, read on the forward strand.
TTCCACCATCTACGCAACTCCGGTGACCTGCAACTTATTCCGACGACCTTCTTTACCCCTGAAACCACCAAAGGAGACCACCACTTGTCATCTCCAACCTCTAGTGACCTTCTCCGCCGCTCAAAACTTCAAAAAACTAACTGGGTTATAACTCAGTTAGATAAGGATCATTGGTGGCCAAAATCTTACAAGTTGGGACTGTTGTAGGCAATTTTTGAAGTTGGGATTATTATCGGCCAATTAGTGAAACTTGAGATTATTAAAATCCAATACCCCTAAGAATAATTATACTTTTGAATTAAATTGCCGAAAAAATGCAAAATCTACGAATTTTGAAATGTTTGAAACAAACTTCGAGTTACTATGGAGAAGATCAAATGTGAATTCAAGTATGAGTTTAAATATCTTTAATATTTAACTATATTACGTGATTTAATAGTTTAATCTTTTTATTATAAACTTTTACCTTTATCAATATAGCTTAACAATTTATTACTATAGCCTAACGATTTTTTAAATGTTTTCAGTGTTTAACTACATGACGTAAAAATAATTACAAAGCTTCGAAAAAATTGATGATTGAGTACTTTAGAAGCGGTAATGATTACTATGAGCAAAAGATTGCAAGTTTGTGAGATGATTATCATGTACATCTACTTGTCTTATTTATTGTGCAAACAACTAGTTTTTATTATTCAAATCGTGTAATACACGGGACTATAAACTAGTTTTTGTAATAAAAATATAAAATTTTAATGTTTATGATAAGATATTCATATGATATAAATTTTTAATTGTTAGCAAATATGTTGAGAAAGTCAATAATTAAAACAAATCAATTGAGAATTATTGTATATAAGATTCATGGCCAGTAACATGGTCAGACTATGTATCGATCGTCCAAATTATACATCAAAGCATATGTTAAGGTTAGGGTCATCCCTGAGATTTCGTATGTTTTGTATGACTAGTAAAACTAGACCCTTAAAATGAATATATGTCTCAAACTATAACAAAATTAGGGCCCTACAAGAGAGATGAGAAGTGAGAAACAAAGGTGTAGTTGCCAACTTTATAACCCATAACCTCATATAAAAGGTACCATTGTTTTCGCAACAATTCAACTCAAACATGTTGTTCTTCTTGCATAAGAGGACACTTATTGTCTTGAATTTAGGTTCTTTGCTCCTTCGATTTTATTAAAAGCACTGAAGTGCTCAACCTTGTTTAGAAGCTCTTTATTTGTCACACCCCAACCAATGGCGAAAATATCAGAGTGAGACGAAAACGAGATTGCTCGAGACTTCATAACATGCTAATGTGATAATATTTAAATAAACCAAGTTCATTTCATATTAAAAGGATTACATTATCTTGAAATGGAAAAGTACAACAATTGCAACTTAAACAAATACAACATTATAATTACAAATAAAGAATTTAAGTGTGTTTCTAAATCCATCCTAAATAGATTTCTTCAAGTGTCAACATATGTTTCCTGCAACATATATTAAAATAAAATCAATGAAAAGTTGGCAAGTATACAAGTTTGACTACATAGCATACGTATAAAAGACTGTCTCAAATCCAGCATGGCATTTTGTATACTAAGTTGAAGCTAGCATGCATAACTATAGGTCAAACACTTGGGTCCACTGTGTAATGTGCATCCCTCGTCACCAAAGTGAACGAGATCGTATATTGTGCATCCCTCGCTACCGAAGTGAGCGAGACCGTAAAGATTGAAAATCTTAACAATACCCCTAAACAGGCGATGTGCTACTTCTATAGCGCTATAATTATTTAGGTGGACTAGTAAAGTTAATGATAAATAGAGTGCATGAATGTTTTCTAGAACAATCTTACGATATACATGATGCTCATGAGTCGTGACTCACCGCTTAAACGTCATAATCAATAACGAAAAGAAAGAACTTCCGAGTGGGCCCTTAACATTTATCACGAAGCCCACAAACTCTGTCCACTAAAAGCCCAATGCCTCGTTTCAACAGTTCTGTTCCGTTGCCTAATTTCACAATTTCCAATTTTAGACGCAAGCTCGAACGCCGAGACCGAAACCAAAACAACTTCGAGACGAAGATGACGACGGTGCACCGGCCAAATAACCGTCGTAAGCTCGGAGTTTTAGCATTCGGAATCATGATTCTGTTGGCGATCCATGCACCGAAGAAAGTCGCTGCTTCCAAGTCTCCGTCGGCTTTCGTTGAGACCGTCATTTACTCCAATAAGATCGCAATTTTCTCTAAATCCTACTGTCCGTTAGTATTCTTTCTATTAACATGTATATAGCTTAAAACGATTCATATGCTTGATTTATGAAGATTTGCGATGATTTTGAGTTGAATATGTAGTTAGGATTGCTAGAAGTCATTTATTTTGACTCCTTATATCTGCGAAGATTGATTAATAATTAATAGAATTATGTATAGAGTGTAAAACTGATACACAGAGATAAGTTTTGATTAGGTATCTGAAAATCTGAAATACATATATCTGAATATCTGTTTTATGGCGGTATCCTTCGGTAATTCTCGAATGAAGTTGTTCGCTTAACTGAATTGATTAGAAGTTTCTAGTTAATCTCATAGGCTTACTGATCTTGTATTTATAGAAACTGATAACTTATTACTACTGTCCTTTTGATAGGCATTCTGATTACATATCCATGTTTAGATTTGGAGGATTGATCATTGAGGTATTCGTAGGGTAGCACAACATGGTTAATGTATTGGTAGTTATGATGCCATATGAGAGCTAATTAGGTATGTAACTAACTATTGTAGTTAGTATTGAGATGAATCGAATGATACAATGCATAGCCTTCTAATGTATAGGAAGCTAGATCGCAAACTAACTGAATGTACAACTACTAGATGGATACATAATAGAATTTTACAATATGCTACTGCACTAACTGATAACTAACAGCTCATATATATAGGTTTCTAAGACGTCTGCTACATACATACAGTGTTGCCTTCTATTTACTCTGCTTAAACCCTGATTATTGTTGAAGCATTGTTATATACCATTAATATTATGAGATATTATATTGCTAAATATTCGAAGCAAGTCGACAATTTATTTTAAAAAATTTAAGGATAATATGTGAAGGAAGCACATGGTTCTACTCCAATAGATTGAATAGACAAGTCATTTATTATTGGAAACAATGTTGAGAACTGTCGGTGTTATATGCCATGAATGCAGGTACTGTCGACGCGCAAAACGTGTCTTTAGTGAGCTAAAAGAGCAACCTTATGTTGTTGAGCTTGATCAAAGAGGTATTTGTCATCTAATCTTACTTTGACAGCTAACTGTTAATATTGTCTTGAATCAGTTTCACTTGGAATAATATAATGTCTAATGGTCAAAACATATCAAACAATGTTATTTTCAGATGATGGGTACAAAATCCAGAATGTGCTTTTAGACCTGGTTGGCCGTCGCACGGTTCCTCAGATATTTGTGAATGGGAAGCATATTGGTGGTGCTGATGGTTAGTTTGACTTCTCTTTTGTTTAGTTATGCTCTTTGGTTACTTTAAAATCAATTAGTAAGGTTTCTTATTTTAATATAAATACTTTATTCGTGTAGATCTTGAAGTAGCTGTTCGGAATGGTGTGTTGCAAGATCTCCTGGGTAAAAAGTGAATATGAAGAGAAACTGTCAGTATTTTCTTTTGATGTGGTTTTAACTTTTCTTCCACCTGAGCATGTAAAATGTAAATCAATTACTGGTGATAGTATAATTTGGAGAAAACTGAAGTTTGTTTGCGTTTCTAGTTGTCGACCTTATTCTGTACAAACCAACTTCTTTACTCTTATCTTCTCTACAATTAGTCTACTTTCCAACACTTTATCATGTGTTTTACCACATGAATTCACATTTCATGATCTCAAAACTAGAATCATCTATTTATGTATCTGGCATCTGAATGATCATGGTTATGATTTATGAACCTGTTGCATAAATGTCGGGCCTCCATGTTGACTTTTGGGCACTTAGTATTCCTTCTTGGTTCTTAGAAGAGGTTAAGTGAACTTCCCAATGTAGCGACTTTAACAATTGCTCAACTTCCATTATCGTGCTGGAATCATCTCGAACAATCAATTTCCCACCTGGCCTCACGATTCTATCAATTTCAACAACGACAGGTGTGATTTTGCACCTTTTTGCCAGCATGAAGAAAAGATGATCTGCATGAAGGAGATCATAAGTTCGAGGGTATGTACTAAAAGATTCACACCAGTCATGGTAAATTCCAAAAAGACCCCTCTCAAATATTATTGGCAGTGTATCAGGAGAGCTTGTGCTAACGACATTCAGCACCCATAGCTTTAAGTCCTTCAGTGCTGCAGCAAACCTATATAAAAACAGGTTAACATTAGTTAGATTTCAATTTGTATCTTAATATTAGTCATGTAGAGGGAAACCGATGATGGTTTGATTTCACACTTACCCACCATAACCAGCGTTCATATCCATTACATTTCGTACATTTGTCCAGTTTAATCCTAAATCACTCATATATGATTTGCTAACAACCTGTTTCCAGTGGTCATAATCTGCTTTAAAATCATCTGGAAATGGGTTGCCATAAATTCCGATTTGGGATTTGGTTAGCCAATATGGGGGTGTTTGGACCCTAGCTGGCCATTCTTCGGGCCATCTTGAACCTCTCTCTATGTCCCCGATTGGGTTGTTGTGCATACACGCCTGTAGAGGTATGTACCTGCCAAATAAAAACACAAATAAATTATATTATATTATAATTTAAAAGTTAAATCTGATCTATTTTCTTCGTTAATGTTTACCATGCAGCATTTGGGTCATCATCAGGTTTACACATTGGTGGTTCTTGTTTCTTTCTTCCACTGTAGCATTCATTTGATTCTGGTTTTCGGTAGATGGCAGCAGCAACACCGTTGACTTCATCTTTTGTGACAGTAACAAGTTCCCAACACATTGCAACCGTTAAAGCAGACATTTCTGAGTACAAGTTTTCTGTTTTAGTTACTTCAATGTTAATATAAATTTCATAAATTACGGAGATTATTCAGTGATACCGTTCCATATTATGGAATCCTCTCCGTATTTTCGGTAAACAGGTGTTGCTGACCAAACAAAATAACCTCCTGGCCGAAGCAAACGATTAACCTCCAGAAGAAGAATCCCACCTTTAGACAAAGAAGAGTCAAGAGCCACTTATTTGTATGCTATTTCAAGGTTTTAAAGCTAATTTTTTTCTTACATTATTTTTATTAGAGGTGACAATTTTGACCGATTTACTTATGATTTAGTTGATTCGGGTTATGTTTTATTCCGAATCAGTCAAATAGGTAAAGTGATAGAAATAGCTTGAACATTTAAAGTCACCAAAAGTGTATACTTTTAATGCGTAAAACCTCATAAATCATTTTATTAAAAGAAGACTATTACTGAACCGTCATATTTAGCACACTAATTATTTTGCTGCTATCAGTTTTAATGGGGCACACGGAATGAAAAAAAATGTTAATATTTGAACCTTCTTTGTGCCAGGGTACTCTACAACGAGCGCAATGTATAAGATCATAAACATTGCTTGGAAACGGAAGGCGACGAGTGCCCATAACAGCAGTAATTGCAGGTATTCCTCGTTCAAGTGCAAATTGAATTTGAGATTCATGTTCATCATTAGGTGCAAACGACATTGTAAGGGTGTTTTTGTCAAAAAGGTACCCTCCAAAACTTGCTACACCACATCCTACATCTAAAACTACCCTAGTGTGCTTTCCCCATTCAATATCGGGCACTGCCTGCATCAGTCAAAAGTCCGTTGAATTATTCATATTTAGAGTAAAATGCCATCTTCGTACCTAAGGTTTGGCCAGTTTTGCGACTTTCGTCCAAAGGTTTGAATTCCGCATTTGGATCCAAAAGGTTTGGAATTTTGCTATTTTCATCCAGCTCGTTAACTCCATTCATTTTTCTCTGTTAAGTCAGGGGTATTTTTGTCTTTTTTGTTAACTTAAAGGGCAATTCGGTCTTTTTCAATTTATGTACAAGCATTTAGCATAATGTTTGTATTCAAAACAAAACAAAGTAGGTAAAAAGACAGAAATACCCCTGAATTAACGGAGAAAAATGGATGGAGTTAACGAGCCGGATGAAAATGGCAAGATTTGAAACCTTTTGGATCCGGATGTGGAAAAACAAACCTTTAGACGAAAGTCGCAAAACTGGCCAAACCTCAGGGATGAAAATGGCATTTTACTATTATATTTATGAGAGTTTATCCAGTTTGATAATTACGTAAATTACCTGTTGTAGCATGTCAATATAGTGTAGAGCACCATGAATAAATTGAGTTCCACCTCCCGGGAATGTAAGGAATTCTCCGGTCACTTTTACCCAATTTTGGTGCCCTTTTATATTTGCCAGTGACTTGTGTGGTACGTTATGGAACCATATCTGCCATTTACATCTTTAAGTTATCAGTCAAATACAAAATTTTTATGGATATTATAGTAAAACTATACCCTGTCTCTGCTCTGAGGCCATGGAATAGGTGACTTGTAACCCTCGGGTATCGGGACAAGACACGTAGGACCCACCTCTGGGCAATGTCGTTCCCTATGCTCAAAATGATGCCTACCAGCCAGTTTCTTGATTGCGTTTTCGTTATCCAAACAAGGTACATAGTCTGCCCCACTTGTAACATTGCATAATTCCCATTTGTGATAAGCTGTTGTTTCAGCTACGTCACTTCTGTCTTGTTGTCTCTCCTTTTCGTTGACCGACTCACCTGCTTGAGTTTTCCATTCCTTCTTTGATTCATTCGACTCCATTGGAATCCCGGAAGAACTTCCGTCAACCATCATTGTACCACCGCCTGCTGCTACCTTAGAATCTTCAGTCGATGCTATGGTGGCGATGACGGTGGTGTTGGTTTCACTTTCAGTCTTGACTTCCTCTGCTGGCTGTTTTGTCTCTTTTTGTGAATGCGTTTCACTTTCTACTGGCTTTTCTTCGTTCTGTTGTGTTGGATCCTTGCTTGTTTCCTCTTTTTGTGACTGCTCTTGCTCGTCCTCTGTTGTATCGTGTTCATCATCGCTCACCATACCCCCTTTATCATTGCCACCTGTCACGTCCATTTTCATATCGTTTTCACTCTTTTCTTGTTCTTCGTCTGATGTATATTGTTCTTCATTGTTCACCACATTCGTTTTATCGCCACCTGTCACGTGTGTTTGTTTATGAATTTTCTTTTCTTGATGCTCGCCTTTTCGTGCATGATCTTCAATCCCTGTAGTGTTGTCAACCTTCGGGATCCTCTCAGTATTTTGATTTTCAGTCATTCTACTTTCCTCTGGTATTTGAATCTCTTCTACTTCCTTTTCAACATGGGGTTGTTTGTCAACTTGAGGTTTGGTTTCATTTGACCCACTGCCCGGGTGGTCAAAACGTGTCCCGGAACCATCATCCGGCTGGATGGCGTCTTCTGGAAGATCGCCCGGATTGTCTTCAAAAGCAATCGGGACTTTGCGGAAACTGTATCGGGCAGAAGAGTTTTGAGAGATTCTGTTGGTGGGCTTGTTTGAGGAAGCATATGAGTTAGAATTGAGCATCCAGACACCTAAAAGAAAGATGCACACAAAGACGATGGTGGTGACGGTGGATGCATAGGAACCACCAGAAGATCGCTTGGTGGTACGGTGTTTTCCGGTGGCCATGGTGGTAGCAGAGAAGTTTTAGGATACAAAAATAGATTAGAAAAGGAAAAACAGAGAGAAACATTGTCAAGATCCAAAAGAAAAGGGTATTGGCCATTTCTTGCCACTTTTCTGCCTCCCCCTCATTTCTCTCAACAGTCCTCCTACACATTATTTCTACCACGTCTCAGAAAAGTCTCCTTTGCCAAGATACTATTTACTTATAAATTAATAACAAATAATAATAATATGTTGATGTTATATTAAGATACAAATGTTGATGTTATATATTTCTTATACAACCACACCTCTATGCATCTTTTTCGATTTCATTTTCACGAATTTGCTGCGGTTGTTTTACTCGCATTCAGTGGTTGATGTATTTTTGTTATTTATATTTTATACACTAAAATTTGGGATTGTGCATTCAAAGATGCTTGCGCTTGTCTATCGTTTCAAACCCTCTTGGCGAGCAGTTATTGATATGAAAATACTAATCCACTCCAAATGGTTCTATCCTAAAAACTAACATATGATGGCATGTTTATCCCCCCAAAGATCGGCAATAACTCCTAAAGAACTTGAACCTAGGAGCCAACAGTCCCTGACTGTGACTTATGGAGCACCTCAAAGGAAGCGATACTATGCAACTAGCTGATGTGAATCCCAAACGAAGAAACGTCAACGAAATGAAGAAAATCAGTTTAAAAACAACAGGTCATTGAATGGTCATTCAAACACCTGACGCCAAGTAATAATGATTACACAACGTAGAGCCCAAAACATATGCTTCTCATACATATACACGTGTAGTATATATCTAAGGGACAAGATACATACAATTGCATTTCATGTTTATTTGTTTTTTACCAAAAAAAAAAAAAATATGTTAAAAGACTAAAAATATATGTTGGAAAACAGCAAAAAAGAAATTTGCTGCTACCGTAGTTTTTGTTTTGATTTTACATCCGACTTTGAAAGGAAAATATTGAAAATTTAAGCTTAGCTTAGGATTTTGACCATTTCTTCAATAAGCTAAGAATGGTTAAGGAAGTAACAAAAGTCAAAACATGTAAAAGAAAACTGACCCAAATATTTGAAAGTTAAGAAATTAAACATAAAAAAGGAATCAACAATAATCGTCGCACAAAATAAAAAACAAAAACAAATTGATCCAATGAGAAACGATGCGTCATGACTTTTGTAACTCTTGTTACACTGCATGAATTGAAATTCTTTCAACATTAGCAAGTTAGAGATTAAGAGTAGATACATCTTCCTTTGCAGAATAAATTTAGTTATTTAGATAATTAGTAAATTAGATGTAAACAATTAGTTACACAGATTTTAAGAAATGCTTATTTAAGAATGTGCAACTCAAAAAACATAAAATTCAACCACATACCAGAGCAACAATGGAATGTCATGAACCCCTCCACATCACCCTATCCAAAAAAGATAATCATGCACATCAAATTTACAAAACTCTTTAACTGTATTATGACTAAATGTGCTATGAGCTGCATCAGTCCAGGAATTCGTATACATGAAGCCTCAGGAACGGTTCTCTTAACATCATATTCGATAACCAACTTAAAAACAAATAAAACAGAGACATCTAATTAAGGGTTTTGCTACTAGAGCCTGCTAACTCACATTACTAAAATCAGAAACCCTTCACCGTCTGATTAAGCACCTCAGCTTTGTATACCATCTATCGTTACTCTTTTTTAAATGTGGCCTGATGGAGCTCGAGGTTTCCCTTTCATTGAGTTTAAGTGTTGAGTGACGAAAAAAACCCCCATCACAACTATTAGGCAGCCAACAAGTGTGCTAAAAAAGAGCGCCCCCGGTTGCCTCGTTTGAACAAACCCGTACACCCCATTAGAAGTCACAACAATCAGATCGGTTAACCCATCATTTGAAAAATCCGCATCAACCAAGGCGTGAGTTGGTGGTGCAGGAAGGTCAATAGACGTCAGTTGACTTCCACCAGCCGAAATCACTACAGCCTCTTGATCACCTGCTGCTAAGATAAGATGCTGATTATCATGCATTCGTAAATTAAACGGTTTCAAACTGGGGATCACATAACCGGCATCCATCATCCCTGCTGGTGACGGGAGGTTTGACCATGTTGCGCCAGTCAACAGCTGCCACTGCCAGACCGCTTCATGTCCATGCAAACCAGGTGAATATGCTGTAACCTACCACACGTGATCTTACCCCTTTAGTTTCCAATAGTTTATTAAAAGAATAATAACAAAAACTAGAATACTTAATAATTTATACAAAATTATACCTCCCCACGGTTTGTTAAAAACACAATGTCTCCATGGCTACCCTTTCGATGTTTATGGCCATCGTTTGTTGGGATGAGGATCGGTGTTGCTACCTCAAGTGAACTTACATCTACAGCTCTACCGAAGGTTCTAGAGTATTCTCCATGCGGGATAAAGTTGAAATGAGAGCGATGACATATCGAAACATTAAAAAGCTGTTCTCGTACTGGTACACCAGATGTTGCAACAGCCCAACAAGGTTTTAACACCTCCATTGATCCACTAACAACTGTTTGTTCAGCACCATTCCCCCCAACAGCCTGCACACATATTAATATATTATTAATATAACCCTACATTATATTAATGAGCCACAAAAAGAAAACCTCGAAGCTGCAAACCTGGACGTGATCAAGAACTCCATCTCCATTAATATCAGCATGCAGGCCACCCTCTTGAAGGTGAAGCTAGAAAGATTAAAGTAGTACCAGAATAAATGTTTTGTGCAATAAGCCAATAAGTTGCTTATTTTGGTTAATTTTAAAGGTGTCATGTTACCTTGCATAATGTGCGACCGGATGCCAAATGCAAAACCTCAATCCCTTCCTTTGCATGAGCCACAACAACATTAGGTACCCACCAGAGCTGTGTGTAATTTGTAATTGTGGGAACATACGGGGATGCCTGAAAGCAATCATGAAGTTCCATCAGTAACATGTGAAAATAACGCTAAATTCATAGTCCAATTTTAAGGCATGTAGTGAAACTTATTACAATATTGGATTGTTAAATACACATCTACAATAATTTACCTTCTTAGTCTTGGCTGAATTAGCAAAATTTGCAGCTTTTCCAATTAAATTTGAAATCTTTTTTGTTGAGTCCTTCCCTGGAGGATGGTTTTCCTCTGGCTTGTGGAAAGGGTAATTTGAAGTTTTTCCAGGTGTTCTCTTCACTGACTTCCTTTTGTGCCGCCTAAAGTGGGCCAGCTTCAACATCGTATCCTCCCGTCTATCCTGATGGAGACAAAACTTGTCAGACAATTTAAAAGAAAAAAATTGAAAAACAAACGCCGTGGACCCACCCAGTGATGTGGCATAGTTCCGAGAATTGATTCTCTAAACTCCCTGCATTCAAACTACAGACGAAAAATGTTCAGCAGCAACACCATCAGAATTTTTATTATGATATAAAAATCATGTTGTGTTTTGAGTACCTCTCCTGGTTGGCGCCTATCGAGAGCATGGACATCAAGCTTATAATTATGTTGTGGGATTAGTGGAGATTCATCTGATGAAGTTGCTTCAATGTTCTATTATTTAAGAATAATAGCTGTAAGTAAATGAATAAAACAGAGACAAGATCCCATTTCAACCGTATGCTATAAACTAATGACCAAAATAAAATAAACAGAAATCTCGTATAACCTCATTCTTTCTACTCCAGCGAAGGGTACCAGTTCGCCCCGCAAAAGCATAAAATGCAAAATGGCGTAAGTCCACAGCACTCGAAGCATCTGCAGACTGAATGCAAATAAATCCTTACACTTAGTTGCTATAAGAAACATATTTGATTAAACAAAATTGATACAGAAATTTAATTTGCAATTGCTTACTTCTTTTTCACTTGCACTTCTTCTATGCTGATCGGCACTTTCTTCAGCCATTTTAATTTCTTCAAAAGGATCGAGGTGCATCTGAAACAATGCAATTAGTTCTAAGGTTCACCATTTAACATTGTATAATGTATATGTGTAGAAAAAGACATACATGTGGCTGCATTTCCATTCGTCCTCCAACAATTACAAGGCCAGCATCTCCGTGTTTTAACGTATAATTACTTACAGAGATAGATATCTCCCTATGGTGAGCATTATGTGGAAAATCCTCCTAAAATAGAAAAGAAAAACAGACCAAGTGAAACACGGTGTATATTTTACCAATTTGATCAAATAAACCGAGACTCCAAACTGTCTTTCATGCTCTCACCTGAACGTTTGTCTCCCATAGTTTTTTGAGGTTGTGATCAAAACACATAATGGACCAACCTGATGTCACAACAACCAAGACCTGTTTTTGTACTTGACCACGTTTGAAAGTTCGGTCAACCACCCCTGTTGCCATGGCCACTGCCCGTCTGCCCGAAGCTACCCGGATCTTATCAGGTAACAGGCTCACCTCTGCAAGAACACGGGCCTCACTAAACCCTTCATCCACACGCCTAGTGTGAGGCTCCAAAACCTACATCAGTTTGAAAAAAGTACAAGATGTCACAAAATTGTAATTTTGCTCCATTACTGATATCCAGCGGGCATTTTGAAGCATTATTCTACAAGCGCAATTCAGTGTTTTGGCTTGAAAGCTTGCCAAGCAAGAACTGTCAATACAGAAACTTAAGGACAGGGCATTGCCAGAGTTCCAACTAACAATGTATTTCTTTAGCATACTTATAAACTTACACCAAACAATGGACTCATTGGCATTAATCTTGGAATAGGATGTGTAATACAGAAGGGAAATCAAGTGTGAGAAGAGAAAACAGTGAGAAGAGAAAACAGTGAAAAAAGAAAGATGATGTTTATCTTTGCAAAAGGTAACCCATGAACCAAATGTGGGATTCAAACTCATAACCCCTAAATGTTATCACAAGAAAGCCCCCAACACTAGGATAATTATACTAATATAAAACTTTACCTCATGGGTACCAATGGAACCATATACTAGATAATATGTAACAGGTATCAACACAAAAGCCCTTTCCATGTAATCTGTGGCCAACACATTCCTCGATCACTCTTATTTACCCGTCACTGATGGATGTTTTAGTATTTAACAACAAAAGCTCCATGAACACATAAATACAAATTCCAAATATGACATAAAGTTAAGTTAACAAAAGGTTACAAGCAAACAGAACACTAATATCTTTGGAATAAATCAAAGGGTATAAAAAGGTAAAGATTGAAAAGTATGTAGCTGTTCTTATGCAAACAAAAGCGATAGGAGACCAACAAGAGTACCAGTTAAGGTGATGATACATACAACAAAATAACAGTGCCCTTCAAACACACCCTTGACCCTAGAGGAGATTCTATAGCAAATAAAACCCTAAACTTATGTTTAATTTTGGAATCTGAACATAATACCAATTAATTCCAAATTAGAACTACAGGTGCCCTAGGTTTCCCAAACACAGCTAAATATGCCAAAAATAAAACCCTAAATACCTGAATTTTAGCGTCATGAGTAGCCACAAGAACCTCTTTCTTGCCATCGCCATTAAGATCGGAAACAATAGGTGGAGGAAGACGTTCGCCTTCGTATTTGATGGGATATTCGTCTGATAAATGGTACCATGCCTCCTTAAACGAAAAATCGCCTTCGTGCTAATTAACTCAAATAACAGATTAGTTAGATTAAGTGATGATGTAATTTCTATAAAAATAAAGAAGTGTGAATGATTAACCTGAAGGGAGAAGAAAATGGCGAAAGCGGCCAGCATAAGGATTGCTAAATCTCGCTTCCTCATGTTGATGCTGATGCGATTGTATGCTAATTTTTCTTAATTTAATCGATCGATTTGTGAAAAATTAAAGGGAGGCAACGATCATTGGGGGTGGGGAGTGGACGACGGTTTCGAGCGTGCTACTGGCGGTGTAGCTAAGACCGGTGGCTCTGCCTCAAAACAATTATTTTGTCAATTGCCTCAAAATAATATTTGCATGAATAACCCTTAGGCTTACGTTATTATTGCAAAATACACTGCAAAGTTTCAATTAACGCCTAGCTGGCGGTATGCGCATATAATATATATATACGTGTGGGTGTTTGGGTGGCAAAAGTAAAAGTGCACTAATTTTAAAGTTATTTACTAATTTCGTGAAAATAACGTTAAAAGAGGGGATGGTTAATCATACATCATGTGGTGGCGTTGATAGCTGAAAAACAAGATAGTACATGCACTAATCGGCCTTTGTCTTAATTGCTGAGTATTATGTGCCTTATGTCTAAGGCTTGATGCAAAACTACTATCGAGTCGGGGGTCTCACTGGAAGCAGCCTCTCTATTCCTAACGGGTAGAGGTAAGGTTGTCTACATCTTACCCTCCTAAGATCCTACCTTAGCTTTGCTATTGGTAGGATTTACTAAGTATGATGACGATGACTGTGAATTGTCAATTAAGATTTGAGAGTTACCACCATAACCAAAAAAAAAGAGTGGTTAAAGAGTGGGCCGGGTTACCTTTAGCTCGACCCGAAGTTAAGCACACCCACTCGAGTTGATTTGTTTATTCTTAGAGAGCACGAGGCGTATGTGGGTAACGTAATTCAGGCAGTGTACCTGAATCGTGAACGAGGGGTCAAAGGCCGTCACCCACTCAGGTAATCTAAATCGGGTAGTTGTTTCGGGTGATAGAAACTGATTAGGGCAGGAGAGAGTAGCGTGTAGAGAGGGAGTAATGTGTAAGGGTGGGGGCCAATAGTTTAGGGTAGCGTTATGACCTATTAAGGTGTTTTAGGGTAGTTAGGCCTTTAGGGTAAAAGTGAGGTAGCAAGACGAGATTGATGGAATACGGAGTCTCTCATTAAGACTGAGGGGAGTGGGGCGACTCCTCCCTTTGAGATGCCCCAAGATGCCTCAAACACCGCGCCCCTTAGGCAACTTCCATAGCAACTTCATCTTAGGTGTCTTGCAGAGGATGCCATCCTCCTTTTTCATCCAAGCTAATATTTAGGGTGTGTTCCCGAGTTAAAAATCCCTCCCCCCCCCCTTCCCTCCCCTCCCCCTGTTAAGTGGATATCTGGAACACAGCATTAAGCTACATATTAGCTCGTAAAAAACTTCAACCCGATATTTCAAGTTAAATTAATATGTGGGTGGTTTTATGGACCTTATTATATATACTAAATGGAATTAACTTATCAACATTAAATTTTAGACTTAACTTATATGATCCAAATAAGGGATATCCAATTTCAAGCAAACATATTTGGATCTTTTATGACGCTTTTTAGACATTGAACCTTTTTGGTTCTTTTTAAGGCTTTTTAAACATCACTATGCACCAAAAGGTCCATAACTAAAGATACCTACAGAACTTGCACTACAAGACTTCTTTTGGTCCTCACAATTTTGACTTTGGATTGTTTCTTTTTATACTATACTATTCAAAAGTTGGTTGTTTGATCACAAATCCAGTATTTTATATGTTTTCAGTATAAAATTTAGAGTAATCTGTCATTTTCATTTCGTCACTTTCATTTATAAACTGTTTTTTTTTCCTCGAATCTGAATCCATATGGTTTCAAAGTCTTGTCGTTTTCATCTAATTCGTTAACCTCATCCATTTTGTAGCGTCAAATGAAGGGTATTTCTGTCATTAATATAACTTTGCATTTCATTTTTACATCATAATCAAGAATATATTGTCTTCAAGGAATCAATGGTTAAGTTATGTGCATCAACCAAGTAGTTGATGAACAAGTGTGTGTGTGTTTGTTGTTGAAACATGTTTATCGGTACAATTTAAGGTAACACACGATTTATAGAATAAATAACAAAATGCTAAATAACCTTTCACTAAATTAACTTCTGCATTTAGGAAATAAACCAACAAACTAAAAAACTATCAATACTATAAGAACATTAGTAGCTAATGAAATATGAAAATCATCTAACCAAAACTAATCAACAATCAAAACTCAAAAGATATTCATTAGGCCGTTCATGCGTTGGAGCTAGTCTCTTCTTTAGGAAACCAGTAACGATTATAGAACCAAATAGAATCTCCGGCTATAGGCACATTGTCTTGATTACGATGCCAACTGTAAAACGCGTGTGTTCTATTCTTTATCTGGAGTAACGCATGCCCAAAGCTCGCTTCTCTGAAAGCCGAGTAACTTGGTTGATGTTCTATGAAACTGCAAATTCAAAAATCATTTCAAAATGTGCAATTTACACTATATAAGTGTGTTTCGTAGTATTTGTTGTGAAACACTTTTATTACAAAATGATAATAGAACAATAGGATAATTACCTATCAGCAATACCCTCTATGTTCCCACCATCACCTACAGTGAGATAAACTGGAGCTGAAGGATCTTTCACTGGGCTACTTATTCCTTCAGTTATGTTATATTGAATGTTTGATACTCTCTCCTACGTGCATATATATAAAATCATAATTAACTAATACGTAACGGTAAACAGTAACAGTAACAACAATAATAACAATAAATAATAATGACATACCGAACGTTCGTATGAATGAACATGACCGGCAAAGACAAGATCAACTTTGTACTTAACAAACCATGGCTCAAAGACAACTCTCATGGTTTCTCCTTCCATGAAATGGTAGTTGTTACTGTTGTACATTGGTGAATGCATCAGAACAATCAACCACGGGGTTTCAGTCCGGTTAACTTTTGGAAGTTCGTCTTTCAACCATCGATATTGAGGAGTGTATATCGCTAACAGAGACATTAATCATGTTAGATAAAGTTAAAACTATATTTAATTTTTGTAACTAAGTTGGTTTGATACGTACAGAAGGCCGAGTAAGATGAAAGCACGATGATGTGTGTTGAGGCACGCTTAATCGAGTACCACAGTGGCGATGTACTTCCAGAAGCTCGGAAAGGTACGTGGTATCTGTGCTTGTATGGCTTGAAAAGAGTGTGTTCTCCCTACAAAATGAAATATGTGATTTATTAGTAGTTATACTTATTATATTTAATTAATAATACATAATATGTTATGTGGTTTTCATTATTCTCAGGTTTCACACATATTAATATTAGTCTTACAATTTCAGGAGCAAGGTCCAATTCATGATTTCCAGGGACATATATCCATGGCTCGTAAGCGCTACTCTTCTCAATGAAGCGCCCGAATGTATCCCACTTCTCGTTATCATGGAATGGATGAACATCAGCATACGAAAAGTCACCAAGGAACAACATAGTTTGACCTTTCCCGCAAGCCAAGTAATGCTCCAAGGTTTGATTTGATGCTTGTGTTTGTCCCAAATCACCTAACACATTAACCATAATACCAAGAATTAATTTGTTAGCTAATCATTCATTTGCCATGTACTTTGTGTTATATGGGCCCGAATGTGTACCAATTATCCCGAACGTGTACGGAACATCAGGGCCTACTTCTGGAGGAGTTGTAAACCAAAATTTTCGTGTGCCGTTGCCATTGCCAAGCTCATATATGTACTTTGTGTTGTACTGTGTGTATTCACAAACCAATAAATAAAATTAATTAAAAGAATAAATTAATGGTTTAGGAACACTTCAATCCAACTTGGT
This sequence comes from Helianthus annuus, assembly GCF_002127325.2. NCBI lineage: Eukaryota > Viridiplantae > Streptophyta > Magnoliopsida > Asterales > Asteraceae > Helianthus > Helianthus annuus. Next base: position 111,949,383 of record NC_035446.2, read on the forward strand.
CTAGTATCTAAAATCATAAACATGTGAGTATTGAACCAAAGATGGAAATAAAGTAAACAAAACCAACCATTTTTTTTTATTTATCCAACGTATACACTACTAGAAAATTGACTTTCAACGATAGAAAAATCATCACCGGATATATCCATCATTGGATAAAACCACAACAAAAAATGCATTTAGTAATATATGTTGGTAATTAAGTCAGTCACCCCCCAAAAATTATACTTATAAAAAAACAATGGGTTTAGTTTAGCTAGGGTACCTTTAATCTCTTGATTGTAGCATGATGAATGTAGGCAGAAGAATAGTTATAGTATCGGTAAGTAGTGGTTATTGCGTGAGCACGGTTACGCTTGATACCGCCATTTGTCTCGACGCTCTTTTTCTCATTGGCTTCCCAGTAAGTGACGAATTTGGGTTGATCCTCCAACGGAGTCACCCATGAAACGATCATACTCCTCCCAATGTAATCACCTTGTGTTATATGAACCTATATAAATAAGTACATGCATGTTAATATTTTCTTTGAAAGTTATAAAAATGCAACAATATTTGATACAGAAATAATAATTATTAATTAACCTGTTCAGGAGCATTGTAACCAGAAGGTGGTGGGAAATCTTCCTTAGGAATCTCAAGGGATGGTAAGGCTTCTCTAACGTAGCTGCTTGTTCTACCTGCTTCACTTACTCCGTTTAGTAAAAGAAATGATAATAATGTTACGAGACACCACATGATGATGATTTTAAGATTAATGATGACAGATTTTGGTAGCAGTAATTTGAATTTATAAGGGTGTGGGGTAGTCCTAAAAAAGCTGATTCGGTTGGAATATTATTAAAATATGCTTCTGTTAAGATCCGTTGGATTCTCCGTGATATTACATTTGAACGATAAACAGGGGAAATAAAATCAGACCACCCCTGCCTGCCCAATTTTAACTGGAAAACTCTTAGCTTCTGTTATTGGAAATCTGATTAATTAATGAAAATCTGAGTAAATAATTTACATACTGAACTTAAACATGATGATATCCACTCAAAATTTATTGATTTTCTTAATGCCTAATTTAACGGAAATTTGAGTACTTGACTTCGTAAATTTCTATTGTCACTAAATTTAAGTAGTGAAACATAATAAACACTTGCAGTTTATTAGTTTATTATGCGTAGTTCCCGTATGAGAGATAGGAGGTCTATTCCACATTTTATATAACCAGTTTATGTAGGGGCGATTCAATCTATTCGATCTAGTGCCCAAGTCAGATTCTAAAATTTAGGTCTTTTTTGTAAAAAAAATGGTTAGGATTCAAACACAAAGGAAAATGATAGCACACAATTTTATTTGCGGTTTCTAAAAACACATAATCACATATATTTGAACTGCTGTGAGTCTTAGTTAAAAGAAAACATTTCCAACTATTTTGACTCTCCGTACTTATAAAAGCATTAAAATTAAACGAAGTTAAACCTTAAATCACCTATTTTTATTGGCCACACAACCTCATGGATGACATTTTAAAGCATCTATCTTATAACTAAACATGGGTGGAGATACAATAGGAAGTTTATTTGGCTAGGAAGGATATGAAGTGATCTTGACCATCCATTAAGTTAATCAAGGGCTAAAATTAAATCAGGGAAATTAAAAGGAAGAAAAGAGGCGCGTGAGTTTGTTCAAGGGCATTCTAGTCAATCCAAGCTAATAGTTTCTCTCTCCTCCAATTCCCCCCATTTTTTAAACGTTAATAACTCTTTCATACGACATTATTTTTTTATAAAAATTGCACCAAAAAAACGAGCGTTTTTTTATCTTTAAAACGAGTATACTATTGCTATATTTAAAAAAAAATTCAACCCACTTGCGTAAAACGCAATAGAAAAACCACGTAAAACGCAATGAAAAAAAACCTAAAAAATGACATTTTTCTAAAACGCAATGCACAAAAAACACAAAGAAATGACTTATTTTAAAACGCAATGGCCAGAAAACACATAGAAATGTCTTATTTGTAAAACGCAATGGCCTGAAAACACATAAAAAAGTGTTTTACCTAAAACGCAATGCACCAAAAACACAAAGAAATGACTTATTTGTAAAACGCAATGGCCAGAATACACTTAAAATGTCTGTTTTCTAAAACGCAATGGAATGAAAACACATAAAAAGTGTTTTACCTAAAACGCAATGCACCAAAAACACAAAGAAATGTCTTATATGTAAAACGCAATGGCCAGAAAACACTTAAAAATGACTCATTCTAAAACGCAATGGACTGAAAACACCTAAAAATGTGTTTTACCTAAAACGCAATGACTAAAAACACTTAAAAATGTGTTTTTTTTCTAAAACGCAATAGTCAGAAACCACATAAAACTCTCTTATTTCTAAAACGCAATGGACACATAAAACTGTCTGTCACTGTGAACTGTCTGAATTGTCTACGAATTACTGTCTTCGAAATGAGCCAATTTCTGGAAAATTAAAACGCAGCTCAACCCCAGCCAGCGGCTCTGCCCCTTAGACCCCGCCAGGGGCTGCCGCCCCTGGGACCCTGCTACCGGGGGCTGCCGCCCCCGGACCCCCGCAAAGATCGTAAAATGCAATGACTAAATCAAAAATCCAAATCATGAAAATGAAATTAAAGAATTTCTTACATGGATTGAAGCCGATTTCTTCATCAATTGACGAAATTTGAATGATAGAAACACTTATCAACGCTCGAATCGAACGAATCGAGTGATTATCTCCAAAATCACCGGAAAAACGAGATTTTTTTTGTGAAATTAAATTGGGTTTTCTTCAAAAAAAGCTGAAGAACACGTTGATCGGGTTCTGAATCATTGATTGGTGATGAAAATCGCACTATAATGTAGTGATTATTGAGATAGAAAGTGAAGAAATAGTTGAAGATGGTGGGTTTTGAAAATGGTGGGTTTTTGAATTTACTGGGTTTTGAAAAAGGAAGAAGAAGAAGTTGGATTGACTAAAATACCCTTTCTCTTTATTTTAAAATTTGCCACATGTCATAATCCTATGGCTTCCTATCCTTTCTAGCGAAAATTAACTTCCTATTTGATCTTTTCCCAACTAAACATACTTAAAATATTGGGATATTAGATTTAAATAACTCAAACTTTCATAAATTAGCCGATAGTACTCTAACTTTTTGTACCACACCACTCCCAACTTTCAATTTATTGGCCGATAGCACTCACAAACTAACCTATTACTAACCCAGTTTGCTGACATCAGCTGCCATACCACCAAACCAGTGCCACGTCATCAAAAAATCCAAGTAAGATACCACGTCATAAAAAAAGCCAAGTAGCTGCCACGTCATCAAAAAAATTCACTTTAGATGCCACATCACCACACAATTATACATCCGCAAAAAAAAGTAAAAAATTGAGTGAGTTAGGTTCAGTTACATGTAGGGATGAGCATAGTTCGGTACCGGTACCCAGTTTACCGAACCGGGTACATTTTTGGTACCGATTCGGTACCAACTTTTGACTTTTTCGGTACCGGTCCGGTATGGTACCGGTTCGGTACCGGTATTTACCGGTTTTTATCCTCAAATGCTGGTACCGTACCGGTACCGAACCATACCGTACCGGGTATATTCGGTACCGGTCGGTACCGAGCTGATCCTAGTTACATGCATGATGCGCGCATTTCCTACCTGCTGGTCAAAGCATCACATTGACTTTCAAACCAAAACAACCCGCTTTGTGGCTCGCACTTCCTGAATCTCTTCTGAAACGATAACTTGTTGCAGATCGTACGGTAAATTCCCTCCATCTCTTACAGTCTCAGATCTTAAACTTTTTTCATTTCCTCATACTAGATCTTCTTCAATTGCCGCTAAAAATCTCTGATTATAATAACTTAGGGTTTGTTTCTGAACTAGATCAGAATAATAACTATCTGCAATATGAATTACGTTTGTAGATTGTAAAATTTGTAGCAAGTCTTGATGTCATGTTATGAGAAATTTCTAGATTGTATAATTACATGAGAAATTCAACATTAGTGTTGATTTAGTTTAATACATTTGCCCTAAATGTTTGTTAATGGTTGTTGAAAATTAAAATTACTAAGCCAAGTGTTTCATCTTTCAATTGATAAACAAATGTTGAAACATAGATATCCTCATGGTCTGTTAATTGTCAGCTGAGGAATGTATACATGATTTACTTAATCGAATGATTGCCGACATTTAGGGTTTTGTACGTTGATGTAGTTAAAAACTTGAGCTCGACAGATTTGGGTATGGAAGCAGATACCGAAACGGCTAGAGGTAGCATGATGATTGAGCAAGATGTTACACATAACAAACAGATTGATCCGGAAAAAGCTCGTTTTCCATGCTGCATTGTATGGACACCTCTCCCGGTTATTTCATGGCTCCTTCCTTTCATCGGTCATGTTGGGATAGGCAGAGAAGATGGTGTCATCCTCGATTTTGCAGGGCCCAATTTCGTCTGTGTAGATAATTTTGCATTTGGGTCGGTGGCTCGTTACATCCAAATAAACAAAGAAAAGGTAAAAACTAAATCATATGCTTGTTTGAGTTGTTTCCAAGGGTTAATCTTAGTGATTATCATGCCTTACTTGCTTTCTGTTTATAACAGTGCTCAATTACTTCCAATCCATCAACGACTTTCAGAACCGAAGAAGAGTATGGGCTAGTAGAGTCGGGAAGAAACCGATACACGTGGGATGATGCATTACGAAAAGGCACACAAGAATACCAGCACCGAGCCTACAACATCCTTAGCTGTAACTGCCACTCGTTTGTAGCCAACAATCTCAACAGGTTGGAGTTTCAGGCTGGCGGGTGGAACGTGGTTAACTTGGCAGTGTTAATATTGTTGAAGGGTAATTGGGTAAATAACGCATCTATGATTCAGTCTTGTTTGCCGTTTGTGTTGTTGTTCTTCATTGGAATCACCTTCGGAGGGGCAAGCTTTCTAACATTCTTGGTATTCTTTGCATTTCTTGTTGTTGGATGGTTTTTTTGTGGTACTTATTATTTCAAAAACTTTATACATGTCTAGTAGCTCTTTTATTCATAGAAACATGTAGTTTTACTAAATTTGTGTTTGTTAGATTTTGTTACATGAAACATCACCAAAGTTTATAGAAGTTCTTATCCTTAGAATTGTGTTTGTACCATTAGAATGAATCAAGAATATGGTTATTTGTAACAATAGCTTAACAATTGACTTTGACCACACAAAATTTATTTATATATCCCCATGAACTGCACAGAAAACTCTCCATGATGTTCAGTTCACTAACTTATGTAAACTAGCATTTCTAACTATGATTAAATGAAAAAAAAAAACCCTGTGAAGAAACTAATCTAAATAAATATTGGTGTCGGATTAGTTGGGACGTTTGGCGTGTTCAGCTCAACCCCTTGAAGTCGGACCGCAAACAGCTTCAACGGTCAATCGTTTCAATGTGTTTGGACACGGGTCTTGACCAAAGTTGTTGTTTGATATGGTGACTGCACATCTCTCTTTTCCTATGCACCTCTGTACAACACAAAATCTATTAGCCCCTGCTTCATACAGTACAACTGAATACGCTACAAGCTAATGAAAGCATATAAACTAGTACCTTGCTAACAACACCGTACGAAGCGCGGGCATGGCAGGTTCCTCTTTGGAAGGTACCGCACGTTCCGATAGGAGTTCCGAAGCTTGCAAATTTAATCGAAGATATTAATAAACCTGGGCCGCACTGAAGGTGAATTTTTGGTCTACGAATTGGTAGTGTTTTCCCGTTGCTTTCAGTCTGCCAGTTCGTGATGTTTGTGTGGTATTCAAACATATCAGCACATACACTTGTCATTGATCTCTTTGTTAGTGTAATCCTCCTTGGATCGCCCCCGAGTTCTTCAAAAAGTACCAATATATTGCCTGTTGGTTTTAACCATGATCTGGGTACATGGTACCTGCAACATATTTTAGACAAAACTGAAACCGAGCTTTGAAAATTGAAGTTATTTGGTGTGTTGGTGATTTAACTAATTTTACCATCGTTGGGTTGGTCGACCGCAACCAACTTGACACTTAGTAGGGCGATAATTCCCATTATAATGACACCGCCGGCAATCACCAGTTGCATAAGCAGTCCAATACCGTCCAATGCTTTGACCATTGATCCACACTTGACCCTTCCCCATACTATGCATGTCTAGTGCCAACGGTTCATTGCCATTAGGTTCATTGAAGTAAGCCTGAAAACATTCTAGATGGTTAGGTTTGTTAACAAGCTCGCCGGTCACCACAAACCCACGGGGTTCAGTTCGTCATACCTTGTGCCATGTTAGTGGTTGGTTCTTTTGAGTGATTAGCGAACTTTCCTCCCATTCAACAGAAGACATGCCGGTTGTGGAAACAGCATCCATGGCCTCACCCTTTAAACCAACCTGAGTGAAACCGTGAGTGACATCTTAGTACATAACCCGAACATACAACGTAAATAGGGTCAACATGAGTGGATCAAACCTGGTAAGACCATTTGGCGTGGGTCAAGTCCCGTTTTCCGTGGTCAAGACCATATAGAACCACTGGACCTAGTACTCCGGTCTCCCAACTCTCATAATGTCCCCCAATATTCTTACAAAAAAAAAAAAAAACATTCGTGTTAGAGTTGATTGAGCATTGTGGAATCAGCGTGTTAAAAAGACAAGAAGCTAACCGATAATCCCATGGCAACACTAAGTAGCGCAATTCGGTTCACTCCAGAACGGAGTTTGATCTTATTCTTGTATTTGATTCTCCTATTTTCCCTTGTTCCAAAAGCCGAACCTTAAAACAATAACCAGGTTAAGGATTCTGCGTATATTAGTCATCTTTCTTTCACTATCACCAAACAATACCTGAAAGTTCTCCGTTTATGAACACATGAAGAGCGTGCCCAGTTGACTGCACTAAGAGCTTTGGATGCTCCCCGCCATGAAAGAACGATTCAGATGGCCCGACATCAACACTGTAAAGTCACATTTTAATTCGAGTCATAAAAACACTTAACTTTTTTAAAATTAAAAAGAAAAAAAGAGAGAATTAGAGTTGCACAGTGACACAGTCATACCTAGTTATATACCAAAGATAATCACTAGCATCTCTAGTGACATTCACTTGGTCCAAAAGACCAAATGTGGTGAAAGCAGAGTCTTCATCACTAGTGGTTAGTTCTTCACTATATGTCTGCCATGATAATATCTGAGAGTTGGTTGGTAACATCGCCATTCGTGTCGATTGAACTCCAATCTGCACAATTTGTCAGATGTTAGACAACAAAATCACACCATTGTTAGTCAAAAGTCAAACGCTAATTAAATGACGTACTTTGGCTGTGTTGAAGACGATATTGTTACAATCGGGAAGAATACTGATGGACCATGGAGGCAAGTTATGGTGCTTGTTATTGAACGTCACGCGCGTGGCATTAGCCGTGTCATAGTTAGATAGAAATGCTGCACAATGTCCTAATTTGGAATAGTATACGTGCGCCTGGAGATCAGTAACCGTTTAGTACAAATTTTCCACATTTTTAACCGAAGTTTAAATTTGAGTTCAATGAAGATGAGAACCTTTTGATTGGCTCCTAAAGAGAAGACGGTAGGATCTCCAGAAACTAAAGCTGGTTCACATCTTTTGATCGCTTTGTGAAGCTCCGTTAAATGGCCATACTTCGGCTGTCTGATCAAGCCTAAAAATTAAAGATTAATATCAATAGTCAACCCTTCCATTCCATTCACAAGAGTTTGACTTTTGAAATCAAACAAACGTAAATATATGGATTGGTAACAATGTGTACAAGTTATGAAGTATCGATCCTATTCGGTGTTTAAAAAATTACCATATTCGTCCAGTGGAGCATCATAATCGTAACTAGTAGTGATAAAAGGGCCTCCTGCAGATCGCCCAAAGTTCGTGCCTCCATGGTACTGTCACGTTTCAAGTCAAAACGATCAACTTTTGTACGCACATTGTATCATGGAGTGAAAATGACTTTATAAGAAAAAACAAACCATGTAGTAATTGACAAACGACCCGCCCTTTTGGATGAATCGTGCAACAGCAAACGCCAAATCTTGAACGGGCCTCTTGTGAACCGCACCACCAAATTCAGTAAACCTGTAGGGGATTAAAGAAGTTAAGAGGTGTATACATTTTGATTATTTAACTTTTTTTATATGATGTAAAGTGTAATGATCCAAAATCGATACCATCCAGTCCATGCCTCGGTCCAAATTGTTGGTTTGTATGGCTTGTTGGGTTTGAAAGCATCACAATAGAAACCATTGCATGTATTTATCTGCCACATGATGTTTATGAGTTAAAAATTGGGCCCATAGCCCACTAGCCCAGGCCCATAAATTTTGACGATTAGTAGAAAATGGGCCGGGTTGGAATAGTGCTTACAATAGGGTCCGGGGCATCCTCTTGTTTGCACATGATCCAAGGGACACCTGTCCGCAATCCAACGGCCATTTCGGCAGCCCAAGTCATGTAGTTATATCCAGCAGCTCCAAATTTCTTATCTAGTGCCCCATACTCATTCTCTATCTGTACAGCTTTTACTACATGAGATTATGCAAGTGCTTGTGTGCTTGAATTTACAACTTTGCCATTATCAAACAAAAGAGAACCTGAGAGAGAATGATTGGGCCTCCTTGGGATTCAAACAGCTTTTCATACTTCATCATATTCACAATTTTCTCAGTGAACCCTTTCATAGCCCTCTGCAAAAATTAATAAAAATATATTTAAAAAATAGTCTATTTTAGCATTAAAGAAGATGAAATAAATTGTTTATTGAGAAAATGTCACCTTAAATGGCTCATTATCAGTTCTGAAACTAATGCCAGGCACATACTTCAACCAAACTGGAAATCCTCTGCTCAAATTGTTAAAATAACTGTTTAATATATAAAAGTTGACATTTTTTTTTCATAAGGGTTTCAATTTCATTGACACTTATAACACCATTTTAGATATATTTTTTTTCTGAAAAAAGATGTTATAAAATTATTAAATTAACTACTATAAAACTTAATTAACACGGTTGTTAATTACTATGTGTAGCATATTAAATAGGGAAAATTACCAAAGTGGCCGTTTGACCAAGCCATTTTCCAAAATAGCCATTTGACCGGGCATAATGCACCCTCCCATCAAAGTGAACTCCCATATTTATGCACCTTCAATCCAACCACCAGCTAGCCGACACGTGTCCCTGAAGCCTGAACCGGCTTTATGCCGCGTCGCCTGGCAGCCGAGCCGCTTCCCCCCCAAGCCAAGCCGCTTCGCAGAACACCTGATTTATGCCGCTATGAGGACTGCCTCGCCGAGCCGCTTCATGTTAAAGCCGAGCCGCTTTACCCCATTCCAAGCCGCTTCATCAGACTTCCAAGCCGCTACACCTCCAAGCCGCTATAACCTGTTCCAAGCCGCTTCATCAAACTTCCAAGCCGCTACACCCTGCAAACGAGCCGCTTCAGCTTCCCGCCAAGCCGTTTCACCTTGGTCAAGCCGTTTCATTCCAATTCCAAGCCGCTAGACATGTTTTTTTATTTATAATTTCGTATGTATAAATATACATCTGTTTTTTGTCTTTTACACACATCTGTGTTTTGTCTTCTCGTTATCTTTGTAGTAATACATTGTTTGGTCACGTTTAGTATAACTCATGGGTGTTAAGTGTGTGATATACACCGGGGGTAAGTGGGAGGTTGTTAACGGGAACATCGAGTATGTTGCCGGTCACGATTGTATTACTAGACGTGGTTTAGAAGTTGAAACTACTTTTTCCTACATCACTTTTTTAAGTTATATTCGAAAGATGTGTGATATTCAAAATATTACTCGGATATCCTACCGGATGTCTTCGTTTGCAGATCCGATAGATATAATGAATGATAATGATGTTGTTTTTTCTTTAATTTGGCTAATAGTAAACCATTTGAATTATTTCAGTTATATGTCATTCAAGAACCCGGTGTTGAGTCTTCTGATTGCGCATTTTTAAACAATTTCAAAGTTCCTGATTTGAATTTATCTTTTGATGATAGTGATAAAAAAATTAATGAAAACTGTACCCAATTATATTTACCGAGTAATACCCAAGGCATATCTTCTATTGTGTTTGAGCCAGGCCACATTTTTAATAGCAAAGAGGAAATGAAACTTGAATTGGGTAAAAAATGTTTGATAGAACGATTTGAGTTTAAAGTTGATAGATCGTCTAAATCACGGTACGAAGTGTCATGTTGTGTTGATGGTTGTGAGTGGCGTTTTAGGGCATACAGCTTTGCTGGTGATAGCGCATTTTACGTTAAATATTTTAACGATAAACACACTTGTTCAAAGACGCTCACACACCCACATTTTCGTCAGGCAAACCCCCAAGTTGTGGGTCATTATTTAGTGCCTCAATTAAAAGACGGTGGTCGAATTTATCGCGGAAACGAGATAAAGTCCGATTTTAAACAAAATTTAGGAATTGATATTAGTTACATGCAAGCATGGCGTGGAAAATGTCATGCTTTAGAACTCTTGCAAGGTACAAGCAGAGATTCTTTTGCCGAACTCCCAATCTATTGTTACAATTTGGAGCGGGCGAATCCGGGAACCGTGACTCACATTTGGGTTGACGACGAGAGTCGGTTTGAAATGGTATTTGTGGCTATTGGTGCAGCGGTAAGTCGGCATGGACCTTAATAATATTTTTTTTATCTTAAAATATGATGGTCATTCACTGATTTTTTTTTTCAGGTTCGTAGTTTTATGCGTAATTTAAGACCTGTTATTATTATAGACGCTGCCCATTTGAAGGGTGAATTTAAAGGAACATTGTTTTTAGCAGTTGGCATGGACGGAAATAACCAGATTTTACCAATTGCCTATGGAATAGGCAAATCAGAGGATGGTGCTTCTTGGACATGGTTCCTCTCAAAGCTTAAAGGTTGTGTTGGTGAAATTCCAGATATGGCGATCATATCGGATAGGGTCAATTCAATACATTTAGCTGTAAGCAACGTGTTTCCACACGCTTATCATGGTCTCTGCTGTCGACATTTAATGGTGAACTTAAGTTTACCGTCGAATAAAAAAAAAGGAATACGAGAGCCTCTGGTGGAAGACCTGTAAATCTTACCGGTTGTCTGATTTTAATGAGTCTTTCCACACTCTATGTCTTGCAGTTCCTAGAATACGGAACACTTTAATAAGTATCGGGTTTGGACGGTGGGCAAGAGCGCATTGTCCCGGCAATCGATATCATTATATGACATCTAACAGTGCAGAGTCAATTAACGCTTTGTCTAAAGACTATCGTAAATTGCCAGTAACCCAACTTATTGAATTTTTCCGTCAATCTGTTCAAAAATGGTTCTATGATCGTCGGCTGGAGGGAATTAAGGAAAGACATGAGCTTACCCAGTGGGCTCAAAAAAAAATTGCAAAGAAAATTGATGGGTCTAGAACTTGGACTGCCGCTGGTGTAGGGTTGAACACTTTTGATGTTGACGACAGGAAAAAACGTGGTTTTGTAAATTTTTACGATCGAACATGTAGTTGCCGTGTTTGGCAAGTTTCTGGACTACCCTGTGGGCACGTGATTGCTGTATCCAAATTCTTAGGTGAAACTGACTGCAGTCATTATGCTTTCCGATGTTATTCCAATGAAGTGTATAAAAAAACATACGAGGAAGCGATTAATCCTCTTCCTCATAAATCTGAATGGGAGATACCAGAAGGTCTTATAAATGTTCGCCCCCCCGCATATGACAAAACGTCAGTCGGGCCGTCCGCGAGCAAACAACAGAATCTTGTCTCGAGGGGAAGAACCCACGCCTCTATATTGTGGTAGGTGTAAGTCACACGGACACCATCGTGACGTTTGTTCAGCCCCAATCCCATCGCAACAACGTTCGCGTAAAGGCAAGGAAACCGTTGCTCACGAAGACCCAGGAAATAATCCGTCTGATAATTATTTTCCGTCTTATAACTTGGGAGATTTTTAGTTTTAGTGTAGTATTTTGGAATTTTTTTTATGCACAACATTCTGTTGAAATCCTTGTACTTGAAAAATATATTTATATTTTAACTTGAATTATTTTAACATGCATAGATACAAACATCAGTTTTTTGTAGGTGTGAATCGGCCAGCGTAGAGTTCATCCGCCATGTACCGTCTGTATCTGACACAAGCATCCTGTAGATTTTCCTCTTCCCATGTCAATGCAAAGTTTTGAACAAGTTTTTCCGAGTTTGCACCGAGTTTTTCGTCACTCGTAGTTTCTATTTTAGTTTATTTATTAACTATCAATACCCCTTTAATTTAACTAACCTATTAAGTTTTAATATTTAAAAACATAAAAAAACCTTAAATAGCCACAATTCTTTGGTGGGGGATAGCTATTACCGCGGTTGGGGGGTGGGGGTGGGGGTGGGGTAGCGGTGTGGGGGGGGGGGTGGGTGTGGGGTAGCGGTGTGGGGGGGGGGGTGGGTGTGGGGTAGCGGTGTGGGGTGGCCAATGTTGGCTATAAATAGCCACAATTCATTAGTCTCCCAACATAGTAAAAAAACCATTCACCACCAACATTAATTAAGTTTGTTACTTAAAAAAAACACAAGATGGTTAATTGGACAGAAGAAGAAGAACTAGCATTAGTAACAGCTATCGTTGACGCTAAACGAAATTTACAACGCGGACAAACCGCGTACTGGGGGCAAGCGTTTCAACACTATCAACATCACGTCGGCAACGCGCGACACAACTTAAACGCGTGTCAACACAAATGGCGTGATCTTAAACCGAAGTTGGATCGGTTTAAACGTTACTACAACCATGTCCCGGCGGCTGGGTTGAGCCACGATGATCGGGTATATATCGCGAGGGTCGAGTTTAGGCACGAAGAGAATACGGATTTTAAGTTGGTTGACCACTTTAATATTTATCTTACTTTGTAGTTTTTTTTTTTTTAATGTTATGTAGTTTTATATTTTTAGGATTTAATAAGTAGATTGTGTAATATTGTTAGGATTTAATAAGTAGGTTGTGTAATATTGTAATATTTTTAGGATTTAATATTGTAATATTTTTAGAATTTATAAGCCCGTTTTGTATAATATTGATTTAAGTATAATGTTTATTATTTCTAATTCAACTCTTATCGATAAAAATATATACAAATTTCCGATATAAATCATGATTAGTTATTTAAAAAATTATATAAACGATATTTCTTAGTTTCTTGTGCATTTTTTTAAGTAATTGTTAAAAAAAAAATTAATTAAAAAAACATAATGATACATGCAAATTAATAATAATAAAAGTTTCAAATCAAAGGATCTAACATAGCGGCGGAAAATAATTTATTAAAATATTAGTTTATTTAATTTAATAAAATATTAAATTATTAAATTAATAATTGATAAAAAATAAAGAGAAAAGAGATAAAAAATGAATTCCATTATTCACAATATTCAACCGAGTTATTAAATATATGGAGAGAAAGAGTATTTTGATATTTTTGGATTTTTTTTTATATTTTTTGATGTTTTTTGATGTTTTTTGATATTTTTTTGATGTTTTTTTATATATTTTGATATTTTTTAAAAAATGCAACTGTCGCGGCTCGGCTTGTACTTTACGCGGCTTGGCTTGTAAATTAGGCGGCATGGCTTGTACTTGTGGGCAGGCGGTGAAGCGGCTTCGCTTGGGGGGAAGCGGCTCGGCTGCCAGGCGACGCGGCATAAAGCCGGTTCAGGCTTCAGGGACACGTGTCGGCTAGCTGGTGGTTGGATTGAAGGTGCATAAATATGGGAGTTCACTTTGATGGGAGGGTGCATTATGCCCGGTCAAATGGCTATTTTGGAAAATGGCTTGGTCAAACGGCCACTTTGGTAATTTTCCCTATTAAATATATTGTCTTTAAATGTATAGAACCTACAGATTTTGCCATTTATGTACTGGGTGACTTGAACAAAAGGTAATCGATCATTGGTTTCTATTTAATAAGTTTTTGCTTTTAAATTATTTAAAAAAACAACTTGGTTTCTATTTAATAAGTTTTTGCTTTTAAGTTATTTAAGAAAACAACTATTGTTATTATATTTATTGATATTATCAGTATAAAATCAATCATTTTCTTTTTGTAATATTTTTATTTATGAATTATTAAAACCTAAATAAACATAGCCAAAATAGGTATCAAGTTTCGTACATTTAGTTAAAGTTACTAGTGGTTTGTATTTGATCCTACTCCTTTTTAATACATTTGAAATAATTTAAAAATCAAACATTGAAAGTTATTTCTTAACAAAAGTAATGGAAATTACCCAAAATTCCACTCTGCACAAACATAAGGTCCAATTCTGAGATGAGCATAGAGGCCTGCTTTTTGTACCGTCTTTAAGAATCTCACTAAATTGTATCTCCCTTCAAAATTATACTTTTTTTTTTTTTCACATACAAAAAATAGTAGTTAAAAGTATTAGAAAACGGAATGATAAGAAGACATATCATCTAAAAACTAAGTTTCATGATCTAATAATCAATAAAAAAAATACAGTTAGTTTACAGCAAAAAAAAAAAAAAAGATACAATAATTATTAAAAAGTTTGGACTTTTACAGCTCTGAATAAAGCTGAAATATGAGGTAAACTATGGTTGAAAAGGATGGCAGTTGAATGACAAGAAATGCATGGGTTTAAGTTGGATGGTCCCATCCATCTTTACATATGCACACATACATACACGGATTCGGTTTAATTAAAAACTAGTATGAGTTGTGATAATCATGAGAACTCCTACTACTCACGTGAGTTAGGCTACCATTTTTTGCACAGACGCAGATAAAAATGTTATGAACACATATGAAAAAAAATGTCGAGTCGGTAGTTACGCCTGATGTAAATTTTGTTACTGATGTAAATTTTGCATGCAACATTTTTTTTATTTTTTTGTTGGAACAAGTGAATTTTTTAAAGATTTTTTATTTAAAAAAATAACTTTTGGAAGGCCTAGTTCTTATGATTCTCATAACTTAAGAGGGTTGTTATTTTACCTTTTCCCCATACATACACACTATATACACAAACAAAAGATTAGTGTGATTTTTATACAAAAATTCTGATCGACCCCAAAAAAATGTTTTTTAACCCCTCCAATTACCCTATAAAAATCTTGAGTGCGTCACTCCGGCGTACATACATACATAGATCAAAACGGTTATGAAAGTTTTGAAAACATTAGAGAAAGCACATACATTGCCAGGAGAAGGTTCATGAACATTCCAAAACACATAAGTTTCAATGACATCCAATCCTCCTTCTTTAGCCTTCATAATAACATCTTCCCACATCTGCAAATAAACCAATCCAAATTCATCAAACACCCAACAAAACAAAACATAACCAAAACCATCATTAACTTCACCTCAGGAGTACTTCTGGGATAATGTATTGAACCCGACATAAGGATCCTTCTTCGACCATTAATAACAATGGCTTTGCCATCATACGTGACCGAACACGAAATCAATTGGCAACCCAACTGAAGTGCAATGAAAAGCAACAAAACCCGTGTGGAAATCGAGTTGGTTTCCATGGTTTAGAGTGAGATTGAGAGGAGAAATGCGTATGTGAAGAAGAGTGGAGTGGTTGAGGAAGAGCAAGAGTGAGTGATCAGGGGGAAATATTAATATTTGGTGTTTGTGAGGAGGTGTATACGTATAGTTTATATATTCACACGTTGTGGGTGTGTTACCGTGTGTACGTGCTTGGTTTAGTTCAACTTGCTTTTTGAATTTTTTTTTTAAAGGAGGGAAATAACATCGAAGGATGCATACTTGTAAATAATATACTACTAGTAGGGTGCCCGCGCGATGCGACGGGGGCGACACTTTGCATTGCGACACTCGTTTCTGGTAGTTTTCTTATTCGTATAATATTTATGATAATATTTTTATGGTGGATATATGTCATAAGTTTACACGTATATAAAAGTTTTGTTTTTTATAAAAATTAATAATCAAAAGACAAAAAATATTGTTTTTTATAAAAATTAATAATCAAACGACAAAAAATAAAAGATAAGTTGTTATAATTGTAAAGTTTGTTTATTTTATTGGTTAAATTATAAAGTATAATTTTATTCTTTAAAGTTCATAACTTTTTCTAAATATCCACATAGTACCCTTCCAATAAACTTTAAGTTTAAATTTTTTTGTTTTTATAAAAATAAAAAATAGTATTTGACTCGTAAGTCCATTTTAGAGCTTTAACTTAAATTGTTAAATTTCGGTTTTTACAAATATAAAAAATTTATATTTTTATAAAATTTCAATAAGTGTTTTTATAAAAAAAATAGGATGATAAGAGTGTATATCTTTATTAACTTTATATCATACTAAGTTCAAATTTTTAGTTCCTAACTAATCTTATCTATATAAGTCTACTTTTAACTAATAATCCCTAAAAATATGCAACACAATCTACTACTATGTATCTAGTCAAGTTGGTAAATAATTCTTTTAGAACTGACTAATATTATCTATAACAATAAAGTTGAACTAATAATTCCTAAAAATTTGCAACCTAGTTTAGAATTTATCTAGTAAAGATTGTAAATTTCTAGAGTATTTTATTTATATACTTGTTATAAAAATGTTTATAAAATAATTATTTTTTATTAACGTTATATCATAGTAAGTTCAGTTTTTTAGTTTAGCTTTAAAGTTTATTACTTTATTGCTTTTTAATTAAAAATGCAAATTATTAGATTAAATTCCATGAATAACTGCAATATTTTATAATTTCAGCTTGACTATCTCTAACTGCAATATCTATTTATTGCAACTTTAGGATATTAACATATATAAGTTAAGTTGACTTGTAAATTTATGATATTAACTTTATTTTGAACTTTATTAATATGGTTAATAACTGCATTAAATTAACACCAAAGATAAAGTTCAAATATAAAATATACTTAGGTCAACTGAAAATGAAAAAAATATATATATAAATACACTTGATAGATTTCATATTAGACTGCATGAAATCTGTTCCGCTTCTGAATTGATACTCGACGTATTTTTAATCAGGTTTTCTGGTTTGTGCTTGAATCGGCTATATCTTCTAATTCCTCTTCTTTGTCATTATCCTCAGAATCGTTTAAATTAATAACCTCACTCCATTTCCACTAAGAGAGTCTCTTGGATCTCTTCCTTTGAGTCTCAAACTTTCGATCCCTATAATTAACAAAAACTGAATACAAAAGTTAAAAAAAGATTAAATAAACCTTAAAATTACATTTTCACTAAATTCACATTGAAGATTAGACTTGTATGGACTAAACATTGCACCATAAGAAATAATATCAATAATTTTATCACCATCATCCTGCAATAAAACACACATATAATAACATAACGAACATGTTAATATGAAAGATATACGCAAAAATAATACTTAAAAACCAGCAAAATCAATACCTTAGAAGCTTGTTCGACAAATGTGTTGTTTAAATTGGCATGTTCATCATGCAACTGAATCTGAAAAATCAAATAAGTTAACATTCACATAAAAGTAAATAAAAGAAAAAAAATATTCGTTGCTGCGATATAAAAAAACTGACCTTTCGCAACAATTGAATTCAGAACTGGATCCATTTTTTTTAACTTTGTTTAGCAATAGATATAGGAGTGTCCTGCTATATTTATAGTAGTAACTATAGAAGTGCATTATGGTTAGTTTTTAGATTTGCCACCCCTTTATTTAGGAAGTTTGTTGTGGTTAGTTTTAAGTTTTTATAAGATATATCTAAGTATAGATATTAGGCAGTTTCAATAAAATAAAATGTGACACATAATATCTTCATTTTATGTTACGGTACTTTTAATTCCTTTTGTTTTTGTTTTCTTAGATGTACCCATCTTTGTAGATTAGGCACATTAGATCACAAATATTAATTACTTGTATATTAACGCATAATCGACTTGTATCTTTTAATCCGTGCGTCGATATTAAACAAGACAACTACCGAAACGTCAACAAAAATGTGTAGGTCGTCATGCTATCTTCGGATTTTTTTTAAACAGTGTAGTATATAAGATATGTTAAGAATACGTAAAAAAAATTATAAGTTTGTTATGGAGGGGTGAATTGTAACTAATTATCTATAATTTTGTTAAAATCTTAGGGATTTAAGTGTAATAATTTTAGGGGCTAAAAATAAATAATGTTTAAAAGACCAAACTACCCTCATTTTAGGGGTCTTTCTATAAATAAAGAGGGGAAAAAGTTCTTATTTTTTGGGTATCTTAAAATGCCCCTCACTCATGCATTATAATATAGTATATAGATATATCATGCTTTATTTTTCAACTAGGGTAATATGTTATCATGTTTTTATGTTAGGCTGACTTGCTATATGGAAATTGTATATTAAAGTAACATGTTATGATCTATTTCCAGTTTGAGTAACATTTTTTTTTCAATCTACGATAGCGAACTTGATATATTAAAGTAATCCTAGATAGCTTCCTAAATCGTTTATGGGATATGGTGAAACACCACTCTACTGCGGTGTCGATACTGTAGGGGAGGTCCTGCGGAAAAATAGCTCGATGCCAGGATGATAATTGGGATTTCCCTATTGGTCCAGGTCATTTGAATACTTATAATAGGAAAATGAAAATATAGCAAGGATAAAAATTTAGCCCGACCCTATTTTTAAATGTGTAATTATGATTTGTATTGAAATGTTGTATATGATGAGGTTACAAGGGATGGGCATTTATAAACCCATATTTACCTAATACTACCTCTAATACTGGTGACAATCAGAAGATAAAACAGGTGTAACTCCCCAAACATCACTGTATAAAAGATCAAAGTAATCGGCACTGCGAAAACTGGAAACAGGTAAATACTATTAACCGATAATTGTGATCCACTGCCAACCCACAAACCACCCCACCCACTCACGAGTTCCTTGATCCCAACCCCTCGCTTTTTGACCCACACTCTTTCTTCACTCCTACACCCGACCACCCAATCTCACAACAACAGCCGGCCTCCCCTTCACACTCCTCGGCCGAACACCCTCCTACAACAACCGGCCCAAACCACATGGCCCACACCCACAGCCCAACTCCTCCTCCCTCCCTAAACCAACACCAAACGGCCCAACCTACTCCTCATCACACCTCTCACGTCCAACCTGACCAACCACACGTGTCTCCTCAACCATCCCATCCCATGCAAACTCGTTCCTGCTCGGGCATCTTCAAACCAAAACAAACCTTCAACCTTAACACCCGTACATCTCCCACCATGTCTCCCCTCCCTAAATCCCACCTCACCACTCTATCCGACCCAAACTAGAACATTGCCATGACCGATGAATATGAAGCGCTATTGGCCAACAACACGTGGGAACTTGTTCCCCGACCACCTGATGTCCCTGTCATCCGATGTATGTGGCTTTTTAAGCACAAGTTCCACGCTGATGGCTCCCTCGAACGCGATAAGGCACGTTTAGTTGTCAATGGGAAAAGCCAAACAGTGGGGGTCGATTGTGATGAGACATTTAGCCCGGTGGTCAAACCCACCACCATTCGCACTGTTCCGAGCCTCGCTATTTCCCGAGGATGGCCTACACACCAGCTTGATGTCAAGAATGCGTTTCTACATGGCCACCTCAAGGAAACCATATACATGTTTCAACCTCCTGGATTCACCTCCTCCACTCATCCCAAATAAACAAATCTTTATACGGACTCAAACAAGCTCCACGAGCTTGGTATCAACGTTTTGCAGGTTATTTACACATGTGCGGATTCAGGAGTAGTGTTTGTGATACATCTTTATTCATTTACCATCATGGCGACCAAATGGCCTACCTCTTGCTTTATGTGGATGACATTATTTTAACCGCTTCCAGTGACTGTTTACTTCAGAACATCATTAAATCCCTCACCGTTGAATTTAAGATGACTGACTTGGGCACCTTGCACCATTTTTTGGGAATCGCTGTAACAAAACAGGCCAATGGGTTGTTTTTTATCACAAAGTACTTATGCAGCCGACATCCTATCCCATGCCAACATGTCCAATTGCAAACCAGCCAGCACACCTGCCGAAGTTGGATCTAAATTAAGCGCTGAAGTGGTTCTACCTTTTCCGATGGTTCGCTATACAGGAGCTTAGCTGGGGCCCTTCAATATCTCACCATCACCAGACCCGATATAGCCTATGTTGTTCAACAGGTGTGCCTCTTCATGCATGCTCCTAGAGAACCCCATTATCAGTTTCTGAAGAGGATCCTTCGTTATGTCAAGGGCACTTTAGATCATGGCCTATTGCTTTCTTCGTCCTCCTCCACCGCCCTAACTGCTTACTCTGATGCCGATTGGGGAGGATGCCTCGACTCCAGACGTTCCACTTCTGGCTACTGTGTCTATATGGGATCCAACTTGATTTCATGGTCTTCAAAACGACAATCCACGATCTCCATGTCAAGTGCAGAAGCTGAATACAGAGGCGTGGCGAATACTGTTGCTGAACTTAGCTGGGTTCGCAATCTCTTGCTCGAATTACATGTTCCTGTTCGCCACGCGTCCATCGTTTATTGTGACAACATATCGGTAGTCTACTTATCCGACAATCCAGTTCAACACCAACGAGCCAAACACATTGAACTAGATATTCACTTCGTCCGAGAAAAATTTCGTTTTGACAACATCAAAGTTCTTCACGTCCCTGCCGACTATCAATATGCAGACATATTTACGAAAGGCCTCCCGAAGCACCTATTCAAAAAATTCCGTTCCAGCCTATGCCTTCGGTCTCCTACGGCTCTGACTGCGGGGGCGTGTTAACCGATAATTGTGGATCACAATTATCGCCACCTATGATTGAGGATCTCCAGCTATTTGTAAGCAATTGCATTGATGTGGATTGACTTGTTTCCGTATATAGTCTCTGTATTGTGACTATTTATAGGGGTGTATTATTGAATAGAAATCATTCAAACAATTACCTTCACTTACAAATACATTTTGGTCAACTTGCCTATGACAAGCGGTACATGAAATAGAACTAAATGTCTTGATTATAGGTAATGAATAACTAGAAAACATGAAACTGAAAAGACTCTCGTGTTGATGACTAAGCCAGACATCAGAAGATGTGTGAGTGGCAGAGAATGCATGCTTATTGATATATTGGAGAAGCGCAAGATGAAGAGTGTGGAGAGACATTTTCCCCAGGGCCCGTGAGGAGGGTAGTACGTGTAGATTCATCCTCCACAAAAAAGAGCGAAATTCAGGAAAACATTGTTGTCTAAGCAGAATTGTTGGACATATAGAAGTTGCTTTTTAATGTCAGGAACATGAAGAATGTTGGATATGTTAAATGATTTGTTAGAGGAATGAATTTTTGATGAACGGACCGTTACCATTACCAACACGAAGGAAATCATTACCTTGGTATGCCTCCGAATTGTCCATACTTGCCATATCTGGTGTGACATGATTAGTGGCCGCAATATTAAGAAACCAGGTAGAGACTCTTGGTGATCCTGGTTGAGACTGATAATTCATATAGCTTGCATGCGGACGGTTACGGAATGTGGAAGGATCAAAGTTAGGGAAGTTAGACGGGAGATGTCCAATTCCACAATGGTTGCAGGAACCGTACATCGTATTTTGTGCAGTGGCCCACGAAAACTAACTGCGATTTTCACCACGACCCTAACCATCTCCTCTGAAGTCACTGTTTTAAATTTTCACTATGACTATTTCCACCGTTGTTATATCCTCCACGCTAGCCCACCTCATCTTTCTCGATTGTTATGGCCATGGTTAGTTGGAGGACGAGCGTTGTAGTTGGCTTGAGGTGATTGAGTTATTGAAGAGATAGCTAGCATTAGTTGATAACCTAGTGAGGATGCCATTTGTTGTAAAGTTTGAAGTTGTTGTGGGGATTGAGCAGAAATTGTGGTAGTGAATGCTGCAGAAAACAATGTTGTGGATCCAGATGTTCTGGTAACGGTGGGATTTAGGAAAGGAATAAAACCATCAATATAGCTAAATAAATTGCTTGTGGTCAGAAATGGTTCAATCATGGTCTTCCAATAGCCATAGTTTGTCAGTGAGAGTAAAAACAAATTTGTGAGAGTTGTGAAATGCTCATTCAGTTATGGTAAAAGCAGTAATTGTTGTCATTTTTTTTTAAGATTGTAAAAAAATATAAAGTGTCGTGAGTGTTGCTCAAGTTGTGAGTCGCAACTTTGTGAGAGTGTCGTAAAGGTTGTGTTCAGGGAGTGTCACACACTTTGTGAGAGTGTCGCCACCTTTTGCTTCAGATAGTGTCGCAAAGGTTATTACATTATATGTTACCTTAATTACAAAAATACTTATTACCCTCATTGAATAGAAATGGCATTAGTTAATGTACGTTCATTTCAATTTTTATTTATCTTTAATATAGTTAATTTGTTAGTTAAAAAAAAGAAGAAGAAGAAGCTTATTAAAAACCCCAACATGTTTTGGGGTGCCTATGGCTTATCAAAATGATGTCCTTGATTAAACGGCAGCAAACTTTGGCATGTGTTCCAACAGAAACCAGGAGAAGGATATATGTTTAACTTGATCTAGGTAAATGTTGCAACATACCAAATTACCAAAACAAACTTCTGCCAAATGAGAAGATTAGAATGGTGTGCCAAAATCTTTTTCTAGATTTATATTCTATTTTTTTTTACATATAATCTCGAAAAAATGACGATTACCAACAAGTGAGATTTGTTATCAATGTTTTTATTATACGGATAGCACCATTCGCTAAATTAAGACGGTGAAAACGGCTTTTAGATGTTTTCTCTAATACAACTAAAAAACATATGAATGCCGTTCATAAGGTTTGACAACTTTTGCGACTTTCGTCCCTAAGGTGAAATCTTGCCATTTTTATCCATGAGGGCCAGTTTTTGAGGGAGGAAAGTCGCAATAGATTGTCAAACTTAAGGATGAAAATGACCAAAAAAACCAAAGGTTTGCAAAGAAAAAAAAATCGTTTTTTGTATTCACCTCGTTGTTATTGTGTAATAACATTCACGTGTTTGGTATTTCAAATATAGATATGATCCTAATAATAAGTTCTAATTTTCTGTTACACGCAAACATATTACTACCAATAATATATTATTCATAATTAATGGTTGCAACATGTGCATCCATAAGAACTTGTACTTGAAGCATCTAATGTTGGTGTTAAAAAAATTCACAATTAAAAATGTTGGTTGCAATTCTTTTCTGGTTCTGGGAATAGCATGTGATAACTAGTTGTATTGTTGAAGTTGTTGCAGCTGTCTTTACTCTTTACATTAGGTCAAACCTTCATGCCACGTGATTTCCTCTGCCCCTTGTGTTTACCCTTTATTGTCATTCACAAACAAAAAGCGTAAAACCCTTTATAATGTAGTAATAACTAAAATTTTATTTTTTAAAACAATACATGTATGCATCCCTTTCTTATAAGGGTGTGAGGAATCTGGTTCATCAGGTACACCGTCGTAATTGTTGCGGGTTATAACTCGGGATCCATTTTTTAACTAGTGAACCTTGAGAGAGATACTGAAAAAGAACGTGGGAAAAGGGATGAAAATTGGGTTCGGAGTCATCGAGTAAATTGGGAAGATCGTGGCAATTGAATCGGGTTTGTTATGATATTCTAGGTTGCAATGAGATGTCACTCCAGGGTTGGTTGGTCGATGTAGGTTTATCAGGTAAATTGGGTAGCGTCCCTCACACCCTAAGTACTGTAATACAATTATTCAAATTGCAAATGCCAACAAAATTAATTTTATAGTATAATTTTTATAAAAGTTAGTTTTTTTTTTTTTTTTGAAAATTTAATAAAACAAGGTTTAATCCAAAAAAAAAAAAGAAAAAGTTATGGGTATTTTGTCTTTAGCTTTCAACTTTTTTACTTCTTTATTGGCATACAAAAAGTGTGATTACATGTGCAAAGTTTCTCAAAACACTTCGTATGAAAAACACTTTGTATTTGAAATTTGATGTGTGAAGTGTGTATATAACTATATAAGTATTTGAATATATATTATATATAATTCTATAATATTCAATTTATAATTTCTATATCAAACACTTGGAATAAACACGTCAAGTAAAGCCGTTTAAAAAAAACGTCAACTAAAACATTGTCCAAACTATTACTTTGTAAGTTAATAGCTTAGTAGAGCTTGTAACTTTTTAAAAACATTGTATACATCTGGAATAAAATAGAGGCAAAAGATCAAATACAAATAATCTTAACATACTAAACATACAAATTGAAGGAAAACCCAAAAAGACAAGGTGGCATTTTTGTAATTACCACCAACTATCAAAGTTACAACCAAAAATACCTAAAAAAACACAAAATTTTTTTTAACATTTTTTTATTAAAAAATCGCTACATTTCGTTAGCAAAAAAAAAAAATTTTTTTTTTTGGCTGCTACTAAAAGTAGCGATTTTTTAATAAAAAATGTTAAAAAAATAAAATAAAATAATTTGTGTGTTTTTTTTTATTTTTTTAGATTTTTTTAGGTTTTTTGGGGGTTTAGTTTTTAGCATTTTAGCTTGGGTGGGGGGGGGGGGGGTTAGGTTTTTTTAGGTTTTTGGGGGTGGGGTGGGGGGGTTAGGTTTTTTTTTAGGTTTTTCGGGGGTGGGGGGGGGGTTAGGTTTTTTTAGGTTTTTTTTGGGGGGGGGGGTAGGTTTTTTTTAGGTTTTTGGGGGGTGGGGGGTTTAGGTTTTTTTTGGGGGTGGGGGGAGTGGTTAGGTTTTTTTAGGTATATTTGTAGAGTAACTTTGATAGTTA
Organism: Helianthus annuus; assembly: GCF_002127325.2. Taxonomy (NCBI): domain Eukaryota; kingdom Viridiplantae; phylum Streptophyta; class Magnoliopsida; order Asterales; family Asteraceae; genus Helianthus; species Helianthus annuus. Next base: position 111,974,307 of record NC_035446.2, read on the forward strand.
TTGATAATTACAAAAATGCCACCTTGTCTTTTTGAGTTTTCCTTCAATTTGTATGTTTAGTATGTTAAGATTATTTGTACAAGAACTTTACCCATAAAATAGAACTGTTTAAATATTAATATTCTAAAGTAATTTGAATTTTCCATTAGTGGACGTATATCACTGCTGCAATTAAGGTGACAGACGATGACCAACCAATCGAAAGTCAAGATCAAGATTTATAAGAATTATTTTAATCAATAAACTAACCCATGCACCATTGTGAGAATTAATGAATTATGTTCTTTATAGTTTGACTAAATTCAAATTTAATATAAAAAAGAGTTTTAAGACTTTAAATCAGTATCAATGCTCCAGAAAATTAAAGCACCGTGACAGGCTGACTGAATTTATAATTAGTTATCTTGTCATGAGGTACATAATATTTTTGTAATATTTAATGTACTATATATATTTAATGCTTAAAATACATAAATCATGCAAAAGAATCAATCGTCCATAGGGTTTAGTCATTTTTTGTTTGTTCCATTCAAAATGACTTTTTTGTGTGATTAGGTCCTTCAGGTTTAAGTTTTATTGTCATTTTCATTCTCGAGTTTGACAATGTCCTTCAGGCTTGAGTTTTATTTGTCATTTTCATTCTTGAGTTTGACAACTTATTTCGACTTTCGCCCCTTGAAATTTGGTCATAAGAGATGAACATAACAAGATTTCAAATTTGTTGGATGAAAATGGCATCTCAGAGACGAAAGTCACAAAAATAATCAAAACGGACGAAAATGACATTTTACTCAAAAGCATTGATACAACTGCTTTGTATTTAAATTCATAATAATAATGTATGGTACGCAAAATTGCAAACAATGTAAGATAAACGACCGATATTTAGCTACAAATACGGGTTTTAAAACATAGCTTATTGAAATAATAACGAATTTAGCTAAACACACATATGTGTAAAAAAAATATTGTACACACAAAACATTTTAAAAATCATGACTTCCACTTGGCAACCATGTGCCTATGCTATCCATAATGGTAAGATGTACAATTATCATGCTGACACCACAAAATTCTGCAGTTACAACGAGAAATCAAAGATTTTGATTTTTTGTGACAACAAGATTCTATAACTTCATTATTTATAGCAACCAAATGTATTTATGGCTCATTTTTATACTGTATAAACTTTTTCAAACTGCATTTTTTTAAATAAATAACGCATATTCTAAACCATACGATACAAACAAAACAATTTCCTTGACAGCGAGATCCTTGCCATCGGTGACAATAGAAAAAACAGGTACATGCTTCATGGATAGATCACTGATGAAATTTACCAGCGGCTTATCAATGATTTTACACTAATATATCATTTACGGATTTGCGACCACTTTTTCAGTTAAAGATCAGTGACGAGATATTTTGTCGGTGATAGTTAATTATAGTTGGAAAAAAAAGTTGATAATTTTATGAGAATCAATATAACTTCTAAATAAATACAACTTTTGTGTATAGTATAAAAAAATGTAACCATTGCTTTTTCATAAAAGGAAGAGCAGCCTCCCTAATGGTCCGATCCGATGAAAACCACTTGGTATAAATATCTCCTAAGAAAGGTCAATATACATGTATGGAGAATGCTTTATGCTTCTAAACCGTTTTCCAACTAGAGTCAATTTTGATGCCAAAGGGTTCGACATTTCGGATATTCTATGCCCTAGTTGCAAGGATTTCCTAGAGACTACCAATCACTTGTTTGGTTCATGTTTTCTATCAATCAATTATGGAATGTTATTGCATCCGATCGGTCTCCTCTCGTGTTTTGATTAAAAATTGACAATAGAATTTACTTAACCAAATTGTGAAAGTGAGGTGAGGTGCTTGTGGAAATAATATGTATTATGCTCAAGATCCTGAATTGACAGTCAGGATCCTGGTTTAAAAAAACAGTTTGCAAAGTAAAATATATTGAATGCGATGAACACAAGGAATTTATCACGGGGAAAAAGCCCTTGATCTTCTTCTTGAAGATGATCTCAAGCACAAAAACACCTCGAGAGCTCTAAACTACACAGCCCCACTAGTATTAATATTATAAAAATTACAAAAGTGAAGCTTGATCGATCGAACTAAGTGTTACAATTACGATAACCGTGATTGTAAGTGAGTGTAGAGTGTTTGCAGTGAGTGAATTATGTCCCTAAAATGATCTGATCAAGCCGGTTTATATTACAATACAGAAATGAATCCTAACTAAGGTTCCGAGAAATCCGGGATTCTGAAGAGAACAAGTCAGTGATCGTTAGCAACTTTAGCTCTATTTCCACACGTTTTCTCAAACCACTTCTGCGACAATTCGGGTGCAAGCCATCCACTAGCCGTTAATATTAGAATATTCCTGCAAAATATCCCCTAAAGACAGAAGCAATTGATTAGTAACAATAATGTTCAGGGTTTTAAGTTCTACCAGGATCCTGCTACATGTCAAACGTATCAGGATCCTACCATAGACTTAAAGAACTCAGGATCTGTCACACCCCGACCACGTAAAACAACAAAACGTGGCGGAAACGTCGGGGAGTGTTGTAACAGAATCATTGTTTCATAACACATGGAAAATTGAAATGTTGTTTTATTGAATAAATGAACTCATTGTTTTAATACAATCAAATAAGTACAACTATTATCTTTCAAGTTTTAGGGGTTGTTTGGTAGCCTCTTAATGACCATTCAGATGCTAACTCTTAATGGTTTAAAACCTCTGAATGAATAAGAGGTAGCCTCAAGTCTGAATGGTTAAGAGGTAACCTCTGAATGGTAAATCATTACATGTCACATTTTTCTACCTTCTCATTGGTAAAATTCTTAATGGTTCCATTAAGAGGTAGCCTCTTAATGACCATTCAGAGGCTACCAAACAGCCCCTTAAAGTCGCTAAGGCACGAGTCCATCCTAAGTGTAGCATATATCATCAATCATCACAGAGCGGTACCTGAAACATGTGTAAAAATAGGTACGTCAGCATAAAAATGCCTGTGAGATACATAGGTTTTATTGATGTAGGATTCATGACTTATAAGTTTAAAGAAAAGGTTTTAATAAAAGTAGTCATGATCCTTGAAAAAGGTTTTCTTTTATAAATCATACCAAAATTTATAAGAAATTAGATGATACAAAATAATAATACATAGGTAATTAAATAATTAAGTAAAATGAGTTTGTATAAAATATATTGTTTGATAAACAACATTTTGATAAAAAGATTTATAGTATATATAAAAATATACTTCGGTTTTAAGAAAGTTGAATAAGTTATATATTAAAATATATTTTAGTTCCAAAACCATTAACCCAAGTGTACTAAATAACGTCACGGTATGTAATGCGATGAAAACACTTATATATAAGAAGTACCACCGGCGTATCTACCATGTTTTCATCACATTACACCCGTCCCGTTATCTAAACACTAACCAAAAACCAGTCATTAAGTAAATAGTATATTAACCATACTTTAGTTGGTAACATAAATAAGTTTTCAGTAGTATATCAAAAGTATACTTTGGATTTATAAATAACATATTAAACTATGTTTTGGTTTGAAAATAACATATTAAAACTATGCTTTGGATTATGAAGATAACATATCAAACTATGTTTTAATGATTAACAAAATATATGTTGGTTTTTGTACAATATCCCATATGAGAGCATATCAAACTATACTTTTGGGAGTATAACTTAATATACAAAAATAATGTGGTTTAAGAATTCATTCAGACCTAGTGTATCAAAATACACCTTTGAGACTATAGAAGTACCACAAAGGCAATCCCTATTTGGATGGAGCAACAAATTGGTTTCAGACATTCCATGACAACAGGAATGGGGTGTCAAATCCTATAGCACTATATCATACTACCAACCGGTCTGGTGAACAAAAATAAGTACTATTCCAACAATTAATTTCATAATCTTTGAAAAATCAGTGTTTAAACCATAGATAGTTATTTAGTTTGTCAAAAGATGAGTACTAACATGTATAATCAATTATACTTTAAAATCATGAAAATAACAAATAGGTACACATGCTTCACCCCAAAACAGTTGAAAACAGTAAAAGAGGGGACTATGTACTCACTTGAGAGTGCTTAAGAGTCTTGAACAACTACCAAGCAAAGCTAGAGGAGCACGAAATCAAACGGCACCTAATATTGATAACTACATAAATAAATCGGACCTAAATTGGGAGATCGGATAGTATGAGGTCTCGTAAACCAAATGAGTGTGGGAACTCATATGATATGATTTAACAAGGCCTACATACTAAGATGAAACCAATCCTAAGTGCTTACGACCCATCACGGCCTGTTTAGGTAGCTTACGCTACTTTAACGCGTCGTTTGCGTAAAACGCGTTCGGACCACCTAACTAGTCCTATGACAAGTATTATATGCCTTAAACATGTTTAATTATGTTGCATAATTAGTTAAATGACAAAAGTTTGGGTTACATATGCTTAAATATCAATTATGCATAAAAAGGGTATTTTGGTAATTTACCTAAGGCATATAAACTACCTATCATACAACTACTTAAACGAAGTGACCATAAGGTATAACCTCGGAACGTTATTCCCTATACAAATATGGTCACTAAACATGTTTGGTCGGATCCTAATGATCGACCAAACGGGTCGGGTTCGAAAGTATAAGCGATTGTTTAGATCGCTTACCTTACAACCCTACATAAGCACTAATCTAAAAAGTGACGAGCTAAACATGCTAGAACATGTTTAGTTAAGTTAGAAAACAGGTTTGGTATTAAAACAAACGGTTTTAATACCCTAGAGTAGTTTGGTTACAAAATACGCGAGAAAACGCATTTTGGCCGAAACTACGACTCGTCACTGAGCCTAGATAACGTGAAAATCAGTAGGTATAATCACTAGGGACTATAACCATCGTGATTACGCTCACGTCATGAAGTTCAAACGAACTTCGCATTGACCATAAACTGGTCAATGCAGAAAGTCAAACGCAGTTTGACTTTAACGATAAAAACGAATGAAAAACGTGAAAGAATACTTACAGAAGGTCCCCGCAAGATTTGAACCCGACTCTCTATCAGGTAGGAAGCATATACTTCCACTTAGAGAGCTTGAATCAGATTCAAATGTGAGGAATGAATGAAAACATGGTGGGTATTTATAGGAAATCTAGAACCGTTAGGATCGTTCATCGTAAAACGAGCTTCGATCTCATCCGTACACATGTGCCCATGGTTTTGTGAAACCATGGGAGCCCATAGTTTCATTGAAACCATGTGCAAATGAGGGGAACAGCTGGAATTTAGATTTTTCATTTTGGTCCCTTCCTAAGATAACTATGGCAGAATGTCAATTTTGGTCCCTGAACTTCAGAAACATGCGTTTCGGCTCATTTTTGACACGTTTAAGCCCCGTTAACCTCATTTCAAGGCTCTAAAATGAAGTTAAAGTATAGGGAACTCAAAGCATGTTGAAAAATATGTCGGATGTCGGTTTGTTTGGTCGTACGGTTGCGTTGTTCGGTTAATTACGACGGAAGTCGTAACGAACGCAAAAACGATCCAAATCAAGCGACGAATGGAATTTTCTTGTGCCAAACACTAAAATAAAATATTTTAATGCTTACATAAATTTTTGGATGTCCGGATATATTCAGAACGTAAGATATGCGCGAAAATGCAAACTTATGCACTTTTTGACGATTTTAGTCCCTGAATGACCAAAAGTTTATTTTTGCGCACCAAACACCTCAAAGCCTATTTCTAAGCTATGTAAAGGATATTTAGGGCATATTTAACTTATGATCAAGTTCCGGAAGGTTCGTTACTATACGAATCGGTGTAGTTTCGCAGTTTGACACAATTAGTCCCTGCGATCGAACAAACTTGATTTCAACACATCAAACCATCCAAAACTTATTTCTAAGTTATATGGAGGTTATTTAAGGTATGTTAGGCCTATTTCACTATTACGGAGTGTTGGTTGCATTAAACTGGTTATATTTACGCATCAGTGCGCGTATAACCTTCCAGAAAGCGATTTAGAGCTTGAAATCGGACAAGAATTGATATGTTGAAATGATGCACATATTTTTACAAACCCTAAGTATGAAATACAATATTTCATGGGTTTGGCATTTGTTTGATGATTGAAGTGATACAGGTGTCACAGGATCCCGACGATTATAATTCTTCCCAAACATCTCGTTACTAGGGAATGGTTTTTGCCTCCCCCTTCGAGCCGACAAAATCACATTGGGGATAATTGTGTTTGTCACTTGGTGGGTTATTTGGCAATATCAGACCGAGTTGCTTTTCAAAGGTGATCATAATCAATCCACTTTTTTATTTGAAGAGGTTTTTGGGTTTTTTTTTTTTTTTTTTTTTTTGGTACTCGATTAGGAATAAAAAATCAACATCCAATTGGATCGAGTGGATGAGGAACCCCATTGTGTAATTTTGTTTTTCTTTTGCCACATCTAGTTACTTGCTAATAGTTTAGCTTTTTTTAATAATATGTCACCGTTCAAAAAAAGGAAGAGCTATCTATACCTTGTAAATACCTTATTTACTTACAAACTATTATTACTATAAGAGAGGACAGAGTGAAGGCGGGAAACTCCTTCCGAGAGATACCTCTTGCAAGTCTCTACGTGGAAGGGCCGATGTTCCCGCACCCTTTGCATCTATTTCCTGTAGTACATGGATTACGATTTTATTAAAGTTATACTAATAAAAAAATAATAAAGATATGCTCTTTATAAACATTTGAAAAATTGTAGTACATGAACTTGTACAAATCCAAACGAAAAATAAACATCAATATGATTTTGTGTAAATAAAGTGATTTAGACCATTGTCTTTGATAAGAAGTTGAGTCGCGTCTTCTTATACGATTTACTCTTCTTCGTATTTAACGAGAACTTGAACTGCATCTCCTTGTACGATCTTTCTTGGCCGCAAGAACGAACAAACTAATGTTGACAGTTGTGGCTGAGAATTCGTGTTCAACAGGGGTTCCTTAAAACCGATTTCGCGCCTCACTTAGGCAACGCGTTTGTTTCATAGGGTACAACAACCGAAGCAGTTTGTGCTGTCGGAGAAGGCCACACACCCGAGGTTAGACCGGGTAGAAAAATAGTGCTAGAACTTGTGGAAAATATAAAAATCGGAAGATGGTGAAATATGTAAAGAGTACTCCTCTCTTTCCAATGAAACTTGGTGAATTGTTTATTTTCTAATGAGTTAAATGCCCGGATAGTCCCTGTGGTTTGGCCTTTTTTCACCTTTAGTCCCTAACTTTCTAAAATTATAGCTATAGTCCCAAACTTTTTCAATCTGTTATGCGATTCAGATCTAATAATGTTCCAAGAAAGTCGATTACTTTCTACCGATTTCATTTGTTACTTTCAATCAACAACTAGGATTCGATTACTTGTTCTTATTTGTTAAACTTCTTCAATGGCGGAGACGGTGGTTGAAGGGGTGGAGTGGTGTTAATGGCGGAGATGGTGGATGTATGGCGGAGGTGGTGGTTCTCCGGTGGAGGGTGGCCCCAGTGTTTCGAAAGTCAAAGTCAAAGTCAAGATTGAAGTCAAAGGAAGAAAAGATCGCTAATTGCGATCTATCACTCCTTGCTCAATCCCTGTTTGACTTATTTGACTGTAAATAGTCTATTTTATGTTTACGTTAGTTGTATTATGTGGAGTAAGTAATTACAATCGAAGTAATCGAAGTATATTTCTCAATACGAATCGCTTTACGACTGTGAATAATAGGAAGTAACAATGCGATAAAGTCAATTAAACGATAATCGATCTAATCTAATCAGCATCGCGCTCGCAAACTCGAATTACGCATTTTGATGATTATACGTGTGTGTGTGTGTGCCTTATGTGTTACTTGTGCATGTTTATTTATGTTACGTTTGGTAATCAATCGAATCGCAATCGAAACGCAATCGAACTCAATCGAACTATGATCATTAGCGGAGAAGAGACAACGCGCGATACGAATAGTTGGGATTAAAAGTAACTTGAATAGGAAACTCTATCGCATTCGCATTGCTCGCAACCGAAATTGAAATGTCAAGAATCGTCGCGCCGCACACTCGAACCAGATGCCAGCCGGCCGGATCGCCATCCGACCGGGCTGCCATCCGGTCGGTGTGCCATCCGACCGACTTGACATCCGGGTGTGGAGTCATCCGACCGACCCACCCTTTTCTCTTTTGGAATCCTATAAATAACCATGTCACTTTCATACTTACCACTTTTGGCAAGTGACGTCCGACCAGCTCGTGTTCTTTACCTTTTCTCAAATTTCCCGCGATTCCGGTAAGATCTCGTCCTAAATCTTGTACTTTCTTGATCTACACGCACTCCTACACCTTTCTACCTTTTGAATCTTAACTTTTAACCGTGAAATCACCAAGATTCAAGGTGTTCTAGGATGACGTCATCGTGTGTTCTTGAAGAACTTCATGCCTTGGCCTCAATCCACCAAGGACAGCTTAGATCTAACCGATTTCCACATAAACAAACAAGGATCTCTAGTAGATCTAAACATTTTCACCAAAGAAAGGATTGAAAGATGGTTTTTCCAACTTTCTTTCAACTCTTTTACACTCAGTACACTCAAAACCGGTGGAATCGGGCCTTATGACGACATACTACTCGTTCTGTGGTTACGTTAGCTCAAGATCCGATCCTATCCACGAGGTTCATCAGTTTCGGGTTAAGCAAGAACTTCGTCACGAACAGTTCACTAATCAGGTTGGGGTGATTCCCGTCCGATCAGGAGAACCAAGTATCGACAAACTTCCTATTGTTGGGCTCGTTATCAAAAAGCCTCGATAGATCGACAGACAATCAAAACGACCAAGTGAAGGACGAACGGGATGACCGGCACGGAGTGTTATCCGATGGGACTACTGTCCGACCGGACGGCCATCCGAGCAGCCGGTCGCCCAAACGACCGACACCTTGGGTCCCACACTTGATCAACCTCATTTAAAGTTAAGTATTGACGAATTGCTGTCCGATCGGACTACCATCCGACCGAATTACTCTTCGGATCATGAGATACTTGACTTTAACACTTAATCGATTTTTCAACATGTTCAATGCACTAGAGATGCCACCCGACCGGACTGCTGTTCGATCGAGTGACAACCGGCTGTGAACTTGTTCTCACTGAAGTGTCAACCTATCGGATTTATGTCCGATCGGAAAACCGACCGATCGACCGACCTGAAGGGTAGAGATACTTCAATGTTTTCAAATGCTACAACAAAAACTTCAAAAGCCAAACCATCACACACAACACATCCTTCTCATAGGAAGAAACAATCCACTCGAATAGTCCTCCAACCAGACTATTGTCCGACCGGATAACCATCCGAACGGGTTGTCATCCGCACGAATTGGCCGTCCAATCGGATTACCATCCGACCGAACTACCATTCAACGCTATTTCTCGTTTTACGCGCCACTTATCGTTATGTTATCGTTCTAATCAGGCTAACCCTACTCTCAAGCGCTCCCTTCAATCCATCCAACCGCTGTGAATATACTCGATCCCTTTTTGCTTTATGCACTTTTGGGTGTTACATACGTTACTTCTACAAAATCACAATCGAACACACTACACAATACTTTAAACGCTAACCGTTACTGCATGTATTACGTGACTAAATGAATGCTTGTTGTTATGTTTACACGTGGAATGCTGTCTACCTGCCTTAACGACGATAGTACTATAGTTTGGACTCAGCACCCGTTCACACGGGGGTTGTTAAGGACATTTTTTTTGCATGGATTACGGTGGTGATCATGTATTACGAACTGCCTTGGGCAGTCAACCCGCAGTCATTGGTATCGATAGATCCATGTCGATAATTAACATGCTTCGTTTTCCTCTGTGTACGTGCTGGTTATGCTTAAACTATTTCAAACTCTATATGCTACTATCAAACTTGTATGCTCACCTTTACACTATGTGTATTGACTTTTATTTTAACGTATGTGACAGGTAATTAGGATTCTTATCTACTAGGGAAGCAAGGCTAGAATAAAGCTCTAGAGTCCAACAAATAGTTGTCTGTAGTAATTGAATCAAGGGTCTCTAGAAGCAGATAAACAATTGCTATATTTAAATCTGAGTTGTCGGAATAGAATTAATTGCCTAGATTTGGTCTGTAATAATTTGCTTACTATTTGAGACATGGTATGGGACGTGTTATTTTAAATTGAATAGTAATGATAATTGTTATGGAAAGTTCTGAACAATTTGTTTCGCTCAGTGCTGCGCCCCCATGATTCCGCCGTCGGTTGGGGTGTGACAGATTGGTATCAGAGCCATAACTATAGGGAATTAGGCCAGACTCGACCTAGTCCGGGTCAATGTCTTAGAGACCTAGTCTATAGTTAGGACCCAATAGACCGACTCATGCATGTCCATCAGGGATTATGTGTGAGCTTACTGCTAATCTTCGCCATGCTCGCCTATACTACACTATCACTGCACTCTAATTTTCCAATAAAGACAAGCGATTAAGTCAAGATTAGGTGTGAAAACCGCAAACTCTTGGCTAGAATCTGCTTGATCAACCCACATTTTTATTTATCAACGAGGGAATTATACCAAATCAGGAGTGAAATCCATATTTTGATGAATAATCTCCTCTACTTCATTAGAATCAAAGAGAAGTTGTCAAGCCAGGGGTGAAACCCTAACCTTAACGGCTTGTCTATGGTTTTACAAAACTCTCATCAAAGTCTCGACGGACTCCAACGACCTGAACTCACAGTAGGACAAGAGGGATGTGCGCCGGATGCCCAAGAATCGAGGCAGAGGCCCAATCCTGAAGGTCAAAATGTTCACACCAAGTCCTTGAGAATAGTCGAATCGCTTTAGGTAGTCAATGTCTAATAGCCGCAGACAATCTACTTCTCGATTTTTATGTGTTTCGATTCTGAGCCCGCAACTGCTGACAATGATGATTCGTCGTTTTTACGTGTTATACGTGTGTCTACCTGTTTATGTGTTTAATTTTGGAGACTTATTCGATTTTTGCATCCACTACGATCGACACACACAATCCGCATTGCTTCTCTATCTCAAAACGTTAACAAATCGTTACTACCACGAGAAAATGTCATACGCTAAGATGCTCGCTGTAACACCTCGAAAATTCACGTCCTGTAATGTGTTGACACGTGTCATAAAGTTTGAACGTGTGAAAGAAATATTATAGAAGGACTAAAGTTGACAAACATGGAAAGTATGTGAATATACGTATTTTAAGTGTCAACTGTGAATAAATATAATGTACATTAACCCTACATGATGCTCATACCTTCAAACGAATAAATCATGGATCATACGAAGCTAAAAGTGAGAGATTACAAACTACAGGGGGTTAAATGTGTCAACATGTTTAAAGATATACCTCTGAGTGACCTTTTGACAAACCCGAAGCTTTGTAAATGTTAATCATGCTCACTAGAATGCACGATTTAAATTTCGTAAAGTTTCGTTAACGTATGAGAAAGTTATGATCGAATTCGTGTGCGAGGGGTTAAAACGTCAACGTTGAAAGTTAGGCCTTTTCGGGTAACAATAAAGTTACCCGGGGACTTAACAAAGTGGGTATATATCTTAAGGCCCTTATAGATCAATTACGAAGGCTCAAAATGCAAAGAACAAGTGCCTAATCGAAGTTTGAAGAGCCAGGGACCAAAACTGCAATTTTTAAAAAGTTTGTTGGATGACCCCAAGGGCTCGCGTAGCGCGAGCACTAACTGCCTAGGCAGTCGCGCTACGCCACTGCCACATCTGGGCAGATTTCTGATTTTCTTGGATGTGTGTCTGCTAGGTGCCTTTGTGATCGACTTTAACCGATTTTTCACATCCCCCTTGGCCCCTAAACGACCCCTAAACCTATAGGGCACTTGTTGGAAGGGTATGGTGAGTGCTAGACTTGTTTGTCAACCAATTGTGGTGATTGAATTCACTATAAAAGGGCCTTCAAGTTACAAACACTCCTCACACCTTCATCTGCATTTGTGGATCACTTCTAGAGCTCAAACTTCCTCTCAAGTGTTCTCTAATCAAGCTTAGGACTTCAGTAAGTGTTCTAATCCTTCTTTAATTGATTTTTAGCTTAGTTATTTAGCTAAAAGTCAAACCGTCGTAATTATGGTTTGACTTCGAGATTAGTCATCACTGGCTCAGTCATATCTCGAATTAATAGTAGTTATAGATTGGTATTTATGTGGGTAATAAAACCTCAAAAGGGTTTCCCCTGATCACCACTCTAACCAGGTCAAAAGTCGGGTCAAACATATAATTAAAAAGTCAACAGGATGCTTAAAAATGTCATTTATGCATAATTAGCTATCTAGAACATATACAACCTGTTTGATCATTGTTATAACTTAGTAATAAGTGTAAGAACATGTCTAAACATGTTCCACCCGAATATTTCCTGTTTAGACCCGGTTCGGAACCGAAAGTCACATAGTTTGACTTTCACTTTGACTTTCAGTTCTGACCCGTTTAGGCATGTTTTAGAAATGCCTCAGAGCTTTAATTGGATTAGGATACATGTTAGAACAACCCTCTACGATCATGCACCTTGGTTCATTAGTTATCCAATTAATATGCATGTTTCCGTTAATTGCTCATATGTTGACCGTTATGCCCTTATTACCTTAAAACGTGATTTTTGGAAATGTAAAAGAGTAGAAACTTAAATTACTGATATATAAACTTGTATGCAAAGTTTGACATCAGTTTGAATTGTAGATTAAGAGTTATGCTCATTATCGCTAAATGAATGCTTTATGTTAATAAAATGGCGCAATTAGCATATAGCCTACTTAAACATACTTTTTGATATCAAATCTTTTACCCACTGATGTAATATATTATTTTGGGATTTTTAAAGATTTTTAATTAATTTTAGGCTGAGCATAACTCATAGTCGTAGGCTTAATTCGGTAAATGTCGGTTTTGCCCTTACGGGCCATAAAATGAGTTTTACGTATCTAAATGACTCCAAACCTTTTGCTACTGATCACATATGATAAATAAATTATTTTAAGCCTTCTGGAAATATAAAAATATCAGATTTAAGTATCGAACCCGGAAATGGCCTTTAATCGCCTTAATTAGCGTTTTTAACGTATAGTATGTTTTAAAATCATATTGGACATACCCGGGTTGATACCTACTAATATAAGAGGCAAATTATTATATTTTAACAGTAAGCAAAGGTTGATAAACTCAGACTTCAGTTTTGAGCTTTTCCGGCTTATGTGAAATTACCAAAATACCCCTACGGGGCATAGTTGGTTAAAAATGATAAATTTCACATACATGCTTTAACCTACTGATATAACTTAGCAAATTGAGTATATTAGCTGATTACATCAGACCTGTGACTCAGGTTGTCACGTAAACTCTTTTATAAACTTTTAAATGACCAAATTACCCCTACGGGGCCTAGTTTGTGTTTAAACACGTTTTCGGCATAATGAAAGGCATCTTACTGATGTCACAACATATTTGAGGCATAATTAACTTAGGAAACCTGTATATAGCTCTCATGAATACCCGTCACGCTTATTACGCGTACGGTTCGGTTTATGTAACAAGTTTACATAAATTAGCCGAAACGGGTCAAACCTTAACGGTTTTATCTCAAAATCCAGAATGCGTATGAAATTCCCATATTAAACAAGTCTCTGAACTTGTCGGGTCTAAATCACATTCTATCCGGTCTTCGCTTAATCGTGCGTACGAACCGTATCTTTGAAACTAGCCGGTCTAAGCTTAAGCTTTATTAAAGACCCGCTAGGATTCTAATAGGTTATTATAAACCTCCGTTCCAGATTAGGAGCCCAGTAAAAGCTATCTGTACTTGCTGATTTGATATATGGCTGGGATTGAATTTATATTTAGCTCAGGTAAATACTTTTAACTTATTTTCCCTATACGGGCTTGGGTTACGGTATATAGCATACCGCTTGATCGGGCATCAAATCTCCTCCGTTAAAGTGGGTAGTTGAATAATTTGATCGGCTCGTTTAAACAGTCTTGTTTACTTTACAGCCTTTGGGGGGTTAATGACCATGTCCCGGATATCCTTAGCATCATCTTACGAGATGGCCACGACCTGAGCACGGGGTGTAGGCGTACACCTATCAGTGTATAACTCAATGATGTGGTGTGTCTATTGATCTTTAACCCGGACAAGATTCGGGCTACTGAACGCATAAGTAACATGTAATTCGTTCACAAGATTATAATATTAAATAATTCTCCCAAGTTATAAAAGGTTAATTTTGCCTCTGTGCATATTAATCAAATTATAAAAGATATTTTGTGCCACGTGCATCCAAATCAATTTTCTTAAACCATTTTCAAAATGAGTCGGTTAATTGTATTTACCAGTGTAAACTGACGTATTTTCCAAAAAGGCTAAATGCAGGTACTATACGAAATTGGCTGGATATTTCTCCTTAGCATCGATAGAAGTCTCGCAAGCTTAAGATGCCTAAAAGTCTGTTGAACTATTGTTTCCATTTTATGTTCGATCCTTCTGTGGATAAACTTCCGAATATTGTGACAATTGATATTACAATAATAAATTCGGTTGTATTATATTTTCAATTGCTTCCGCTGTGCATTATTAAATATTGTGTTGTTTGACTATTATGTTGCCAACCACGTCACGATACTCCCCCACCGGGCCCACCGGTGACACGTGTGGAAATCGGGGTGTGACACTCGCTATACTATACGCTTACACTAATCGCAGTTATTAAACGCGATCGCTATATTCGAACAATCGCGAGCTTTGAATGATAGGTTTCTCTATTCTGACTACCTCTGTGACTAAATGTGTCTATACTCTTCTGTTTCTGTGCTTCTGTGCCCTATGTGTTTAAGTGCTTACGTGCTTATGTGCTACCGTGTTTACGTGAATCTGTGATTTCGTGCCTATGTGTTTATGTAATTATGCGACTGTGTTCCTGAGTGTTAGTAAGCGTTAGACGTGTGAGGTGAGATTCGGTTATGACGTGTCTGAGATCTATGACAATGTCTGTTGCAGACAATGTCAACTGGACCGTCATCAGGATCCCGTCACCCATTTACGCGTCAAGAAAAGAGAGACAGACGTCTTGCTGCCATCATCGCCAAGCAAGTAGCAAAAGTTGTGAGTGATGTTTATGAGAACGTCAGCAAATCATCTGAGGAGTCGAGAACCGAAGCCCCTAAAGCTACCCCCAAGGTTGCCTTCAGTTTCAAGCAGTTCAAGGCTTGTGGTCCAAAGGAATTCACCGGAGAAGATGGCCCAACAGCTATGTTTCAATGGTTCGATTCCATCAAAGTCACTCTGCGCCAAAGCGGCTGTCCTGAAAATCTCCGTACCCTAAACGCAACCGGCGTCTTCCAGTCCCGCGCTCTAGACTGGTGGACGGCCGAACGAAACAAACGCGAGAATGATGCAGCTTATGAGCTGACTTGGGAAGAGCTGAAAGCCATTATGATGGACGAATTTTGCCCTCCCCAGGAACGCCAAAAGTGGGAGGACGAGTTTTGGAACATTAAGCAGAAGGATGGAGATAACGCTGCCCTGACTGCTCGCTTTAAGCAGCTCAGCACCATCTGCCCCGATCAAGTCAAGACGTCTGATATGGCAATCAAGAAGTACATCCGAGCTCTACCCGACTGTGTTGCTGATTTTGTTCATGCCGCAAAGACAGCAACGATCGAAGAAACTTATCTGCTTGCCGCCGAGATCAACGACAAGCGGGTAAAAGCTGGTTTTTGGGATAAAGCTTCAAGGTCTTTGCATTAAGCTACCGCCGCTCCAACTGCCGAAACCACCGCCGCTCAACCATCAAAGTCCTCACGCCGAAAAAGAAGAACAACAACAGCAGCTCCAGCAACAAGAACTGTGTTGTCACTACCACTACTGCTCCTCTGCAAGCCGTACCGGCTCAGCAGCAGTCTCATCACCATCCAGCACTAGTCACTCATGCACCAACAGCAAAGCGTGCATACACAGGCCCCCACCCGGCTTGCCCGACATGCTCATATCATCATACGGTGGGTCTTGCCTGTTGTTTCTGTACCCACTGCAATCTGTATGGTCATTTCACTTCCAACTGTCGTTATGGTCCCCGCAACACCGCAACTCCTGCCACTGCTCATCAAGCTCTGCTCCCAGCCCCGCAAGGCCATCAAGCGGCTCAGGCACCCGCGATCAACGCCCTAGTCTGCTTCGCATGTGGTGATCCCAACCACTTTGCGAACATGTGCCCGAACAGGGTCGTGAAGTAGGAGCCCCAGCAGCAGCAGCTTCACCAGCAGCAGCAACAAGCTGCACACGCCAGAACTTTCAACATCAACGTGCGCCAAGCCCAGAACGACAACAACATGGTCAATGGTACGTTCCTTGTGAATGGTATTTATGCATCATGTTTGTTTGATACTGGAGCCGATAATTGCTTTGTGTCGTTCGAATTTGAGAAGCTCCTTAGTCGTAAGCGCTCTTATCTCTCCTCGGCATTCAATGTTGAAGTCGCCACCGGAAGAACCGTCGCCGTAAATTCTGTTCTTCGTGATTGTACCCTTGAGCTCAACAATCACATCTTCCCAATCGACCTTATTCCAATGCAACTAGGAAGTTTTGACGTCATAGAAGGCATGGACTTTCTTCGCGAAAACCATGCTGCAGTTGTGTGCTACGACAAGATGATTCGATTTTCGCTCGCGAATGGTGACTTATTGTGTGTCTATGGCGAAACTGCTTCGAAAGGTCTCAAGCTCATGTCATGTGTCCAGGCTAGCAAGTATCTCCACAAGGAATACAAAGCTTTCTTGGCTAACATTGTAGTAGCGGAGAAGGAAAACAAAGAAATGGCGGTAAACCAGGTACCTGTTGTTCGTGAATTCCCTCACGTGTTTCCTGATGATCTCCCAGGATTACCTCCACGTCGTGATATCGACTTTCGTATTGACCTCATTCCTGGAGCCAACCCCGTTGCCAAAGCTCCTTATCGACTTGCGCCATCCGAAATGCGTGAACTCTCGAACCAACTCCAGGAATTACTTGAGAAAGGCTTCATTCACCCGAGCACCTCTCCTTGGGGCACGCCAGTCCTTTTCGTTAAAAAGAAGGATGGGTCGTTCAGGATGTGTATCGACTATCGGGAATTGAATAAGCTAACCGCCAAGAACCGCTATCCCCTGCCTCGCATCGACGATTTGTTTGATCAGCTACAAGGTGCTACGTGTTTCTCGAAGATCGACCTACGCTCAGGTTACCATCAATTGCGCATTCAAGAGGAGGATATACCCAAAACTGCCTTTCGCACTCGCTACGGCCACTATAAGTTCGTTGTTATGCCTTTTGGTTTAACCAACGCACCCGCGGTTTTCATGGATCTGATGAATCGCGTGTGTAAGCCATTTCTAGACCGTTTCGTCATCGTATTCATCGACGATGTCTTGATCTATTCCAAGTCGAAAGCCGAACACGCGCAACATCTACGTTTGGTTCTCGAGTTACTCCAGGGGAATCAACTCTATGCCAAGTTCTCCAAGTGCGAATTCTGGCTGGAGGAAGTTCAATTTCTGGGTCACATTGTAAATTGTCAAGGTATTCATGTTGATCCTGCGAAGATCGAAGCAGTTAAGAGTTGGATTACACCTAAGAACCCATCTGAAGTCCGTTCTTTTCTCGGACTAGCGGGTTATTATCGCCGATTTATCAAAGGATTCTCAAAGATCGTTGTGCCACTTACCGCTCTTACGCATAAAGACAGGTCTTTTGTTTGGGGAACCGAACAAGAGTCTGCTTTCCAAACCCTCAAGCACATGCTCTGCAACGCTCCTGTTCTCACATTGCCCGATGGAAATGATGGTTTCATTGTCTATTGTGATGCTTCCAACCACGGTCTTGGTTGTATTATTATGCAACGAGACAAGGTTATAGCTTACGCTTCTCGTCAGCTTAAAATCCACGAGAAGAACTATACAACCCATGATCTCGAGCTAGGCGCGGTTGTTTTTGCATTAAAGATTTGGCGACACTACCTATATGGTACCAAGTGTACGATCTTCACCGATCATAGGAGTCTATAACATATCTTTGATCATGGGGAACTTAATATGCGTCAACGCCGATGGGTAGAACTTCTCAACGATTACGACTGTGAGATTCGTTATCACCCAGGCAAAGCAAATGTCGTTGCCGACGCTCTCAGCAGACGGAATTATTTCCTCAGCATCCGCGATACTCAAGCCCAATACGATCTCGAAACCCTCATTCGTGAAGCCCAGCATGCCTGTTTTAATGAACGCACTCTAAAGAAGGAACGAATTTATCACGACGGAGCTCAGCTAGTGAGTAAATCTAATGGGATCTTCTATTTTCTGGACCGAATTTGGATCCCTAAGCGGACCGAATTGCGAAAGATTTTGATGGACGAAGCCCACAAATCTCGGTTTTCTATTCATCCCGGTGCCGACAAAATGTACCAGGATCTTCGCTACAAGTACTGGTGGCCGGGCATGAAAAGAGATATCGCTCTCTACATTGGGAAGTGCCTGACTTGTGCAAGGGTCAAGGTTTAACATCAAAGACCCTCTGGCTTACTCGAGCAACCCCCAATCCCTATGTGGAAGTGGGAGAGTATAGCTATGGACTTCATAACCAAACTTCCGCACACGTCATTAGGTTACGACAGCATTTGGGTTGTTGTTGATCGTTTAACCAAATCAGCCCACTTTTTGCCAATACGAGAAGACTACAAGGTAGAATGATCAGCCCGAATCTACACCGACGAGATCATTTGTAATCATGGGAAGCCTCGTGACATCATCTCTGACCGTGACGCTCGGTTTACCTCGCGATTGTGGGAAACGTTTCAAGCTGCTCTTGGTACTACGCTTAACCTGAGTACCGCATTCCATCCTCAAACCGACGGCCAGACTGAGAGAACGATTCGTACTCTTGAAGACATGCTCTGATCGTGTGTCATAGACTTCGGTGGTAATTGGGACAAATACCTGCCGTTAGTCGGATTCTCGTACAACAACAGTTATCATACCAGCATCCAAATGGCACCGTTCGAGGCTCTATATGGAAGAAGATGTCGATCGCCTATTTTATGGCACGAGATCGGTCACTCGCAACTAACCGATCCTGAGCTGTTACAAGAAACGACTGACAAAGTCCTCCAAATTCGAGACAACTTGTTGAAAGCTCGAAGTAGACAGAAAAGTTACGCCGATAGAAGACGCAAGCCCCTTGAATTTGACGTTGGTGACAACGTACTCCTAAAGGTATCACCTTGGAAGGGCGTGGTCAGATTCCGCAAGAAAGGGAAACTAGCACATCGATACGTTGGACCTTTTAAGATTCTAGAAAGGATCGGAAAAGTCGCCTACCGACTCGAACTACCGGAGGAACTCAGTAACGTCCACCCGACTTTCTATGTGTCAAACCTACGAAAGTGCCTGGCTAAACATGATTTAATTGTGCCTCTCGATGACCTCCAAATAAACGAAACACTACACTTCGTGGAGAAACCTGTCGAAATCATGGATCGCCACACTAAGCAGCTCCGACGCTCGCGCATTCCTATTGTGAAAGTCCGATGGGAAGGCAAACGAGGCGCAGAGTTCACTTGGGAACTCGAAAGCGACATGAAGACAAAGTACCCACAGTAGTTTGTTACGGCTTCGACCTAATTTCGGGACGAAATTCCCTAAACAAGGGGAGGCTGTAACACCCCAGTGTTTCGAAAGTCAAAGTCAAAGTCAAGATTGAAGTCAAAGGAAGAAAAGATCGCCAATTGCGATCTATCACTCCTTGCTCAATCCCTGTTTGACTTCTTTGACTGTAAATAGTCTATTTTATGTTTACGTTAGTTGTATTTTGTGGAGTAAGTAATTACAATCGAAGTAATCGAAGTATATTTCTTAGTACGAATCGCTTTACGACTGTGAAATGTGAATAATAGGAAGTAACAATGCGATAAAGTCAATTAAATGATAATCGATCTAATCTAATCAGCATCACGCTCGCAAACTCGAATTACGCATTTTGATGATTATACGTGTGTGTGTGTGTGCCTTATGTGTTACTTGTGCATGTTTATTTATGTTACGTGTGGTAATCAATCGAATCGCAATCGAAACGCAATCGAACTCAATCGAAATCGAACTATGATCATTAGCAGAGAAGAGACAGCGGGCAATACGAATAGTTGGGATTAAAAGTAATTTGAATAGGAAACTCTATCGCATTCGCATTGCTCGCAACCGAAATCGAAATCGAAATGTCAAGAATCGTCGCGCCGCGCACTCGAACCAGATGCCAGCCGGCCGGATCGCCATCCGACCGGCCTGCCATCCGGTCGGTGTGCCATCCGACCGACTTGACATCCGGGTGTGGTGTCATCCGACCGACCCACCCTTTCCTCTTTTGGAATCCTTGATGTGCGTGAAGTGTAATATATTTTTAATGTATAATTAAGCCCTTTTTACACCTTTAGCCAAGTTTTAAATTTATAAAACACGATATTTACTAACACTAAACACACATATGGGCAAGTGCACCCATCGTGGACGTAGTATAGTGTTGGTAAGATACCGAGGTCGTCCAAGGACACAAGAGCTTTTAATACCGGTTTATCCTCAACGTCTAATCAAATCAAAAGTTAGAAAAAATGTTTTTAACTAAGAAAATAAAAGCTAACTAAATGCTAAAAAATAAAATAAAAATAAAAACAGATAGACAAGATGAATCACTTGGATCCGACTCGTGTATTAGTATAACCTTTGATTATTTTCGCACTTTTGCACTTATTTAAGAGATTATCTTAGTTATTGTAGTAGGCCCCTCTTTTGAAGGCGACGTTACCCTCAACCCAGTAGTTTGAGTCAGCAAGGATACAAACCTAAAGGGTTGGATTATTGGAAGATAATGAATTAAGTTATTAATGCAAATTGTGGTAGGCCCCGCTTTTGGCGGTGACGTTACCCTCGGCTAAGTAGTCTGAGTCAGCAGGGATACAGTCCTAAATAGCCGGGTTATAGTATTAATAGTAGTTAACTTATGAGGGGGTCAAAGAGTTTAGATCCCCGCCATCCAATACCTATGGGCATTGAAGGAGATCCTACTAAATTTGACCCAGGTCCCTTGCAGGACCTCTAAACGCTGAACAAGGGCAAGACCCTTACCAAACCATTCCCTTAACCCCCGACCAGGTAGCCAACATACCTCCATATAGACCGTGGAGATATGAATGGTGAAAATCTTTTATTTTATATAGACAGTAAAATAATGCCAAGACACCACGGACAAACGATAAGGAAAGATCACCTTCAACATAAGCAACTAGTTATTAAAGTCATTAATACAAAACCAAATAAAAAGTGCAAAAGATTAAAAATAAAAAGTATTATACTAAACACTTGTCTTCACCAAGTGATGTAAGAGACTTAGGCAAACATGGCCTTGATTGTCAAGAACTCTTACTATCAATCTTGGATCCCGAGACGACTCACACACTCTACGATGGACAATGGATGATGGTGGTGGATGATGGTGTTATGGTGGTGGTGGGTGGTGGATGAAGTGTGAGAGAGGTGGTGTGCCAAGGGATGGATTGGAATGAAACCAAGCACTCCTATTTATAGGCTGAACAGAAGGCTGGGCACGGCCCCGTGTCCGCTGGACACGCCCCCGTGCCCGTCTGACACTCTCTCTCTTCATTAATTGTAATTCGCAATTACAATTAATGCGCCTGCTGTACTTTCGCCAAGCCCCCGTGCTCACTGGACACGGCCCCGTGGTGGGCAATAGAAGCTTCTATAGGTTTGTCTTTTCTGCTGCTTCTTGGGCACGGCCCCGTGCTGGCTGAGCACGGGGCGTGTTCAGGCTTCTGTTTTCTCTTCTTTGCTTGGGAAGATGCCGTTGAGGGTTCGGGTAGTCTACTTTTATTCCTTTTCTTGTATTTTTGTTAGAATTAGCTGTCTTTTTGCTTCTTTTGTGAATTTGAGCTCATTTCATCCTGAAAATACAAAAGGAAGACAAAAACACTCTTTTTCCAACATTAATACTTAAAAAGGGTTAGTTTTATGCCTTAATTGATGTCATTTATATGTTGCATTTTACACACATCAATCCTATAAATACCCATGTCACTTTCATACTTACCACTTTTGGCAAGTGACGTCCGACCAGCTCGTGTTCTTCACCTTTTCTCAGATTTCTTGCGATTCTGGTAAGATCTCGTCCTAAATCTTGTACTTTCTTGATCTACACGCACTCCTACACCTTTCTACCTTTTGAATCTTAACTTTTAACCGTGAAATCACCAAGATTCAAGGTGTTCTAGGATGACGTCATCATGTGTTCTTGAAGAACTTCATGCCTTGGCCTTAATCCACCAAGGACAACTTAGATCTAACCGATTTCCACATAAACAAACAAGGATCTCTAGTAGATCTAAACATTTTCACCAAAGAACGGATTGAAAGATGGTTTTTCCAACTTTCTTTCAACTCTTTTACACTCAATACACTCAAAACCGGTGGAATCAGGCCTTGTGACGACATACTACTCGTTCTGTGGTTACGTTATGTCACACCCCCAAAATCCCACACGCGGAGTACCACCGCTTGGAGGCGTGACTGACCAGGATCAAGCCATCAATCATATCAAACATAGCATTTAATAATCAAAGTAAATAATGTAAATCATCATGACATGATTGATGTTTCAAAAACCAACATCGTTTAAGTAGCGGAAGCATAGTATGCAATCTCAAAATAAATATAAATTCGAATAACGTTCATGAATCCAAACCCACAACGCCCGGCTCCTCCCTGTGCAAGCTCCGGTATACCTAAGGTCCTGCAAGGCATGCAGCAGATAATCAACAAACTAGTTGAGCGAGCTCACAGAAAGTAAGTTCATAACATAATGCATAAGTGTAGCTAGTGGGGGCTTCCCATGTTTATCCTGGCTAATGAGGGCTTCTCATTAACGGTACTTACTAGACTAACTTCCGACCATGTGTTCTTCTTTACCGAGAACAGGAAAACGTACAGGGTCACGTAGGCTTTACGTGACGTGCCCTTCCCCGAGGACAGTGGTACGCGTGGGGGCTACATAGGCTTTACGTAGCGTGGCCTTCCGACCTGGAAGCCAGTAGATGGTATTGGGTTACGTAGGCTTTACGTAACGTGTCCTCCCGACCCGGGAGACATATGGCAAATATACTGGGTTACGTAGGCTTTACGTAACGTGTCCTGTCTAACCTGAGGACGGTGGTCTATAGTCTGGTATATGCGTAAGTACGAGTAACTCCTTTAACAATAACATATCCAACCCAATTCCCAACCCGGGAATCCCATGCCTTGGATGTGTGAACTCACCTTGGTTTGCTCGGCAGATACACAAACAAAAGACTCTTGAACTAAGGGTGGTCAACCACGTCCTAACAGGGTTACCACACAAGTCAGGTTCGGTTCAAATAGTACACGTATACATCATGGCAATCACGTATGCACGTAAACACATTAAGTACACTACTTGTGCTATTCGGATGGTTGGGCCATGGAGCTTGTGCGAGCCCAACCATCTTGTGCGATGAGAGTCTAGGCCCAAACCTTACCCGGCCCAACTGAATAACAACTCAAATATAATGTTCATTGATCCAATAACAATCGGCCCAAAATAAAAACAAGTAACAAACATCTTGTGCGTGTCCTTTGGGTTGTGCGATTTGGGATTGGGCTTGAGGCCCAATCGGTTAAACAAATAACATATGAAGTTAACTCATTAGCCCAAAGTATTCGGTCCAACATATAACCAATCAGTTCAACATAAACGGCCCAATAGAAAGTCAAGTATAAAGGTCTCGGCCCAACATAACATCGTGTAAACCCTTGTGCGACCCGAATGATCTTGTACGATCAGGTTGGGTTGTGCGAGATGTCTTGGGCTTGTGCGTCTGTCCGGCCCATCAGTTAAATAAAACATGTAACTGGTGTGTGGCCCAACACCTTGTGCGATCCACACTAGCTTGTGTGATCCACTAGGTGTTGTGCGATCAGGCAATCTGCTAGCATTGTGCGACTGGGACCTGTTGTACGACTGGGCTGGGTTGTGCGATCCTAACCAGCCCAAACTACCCGGTTCACTCGGCCCAAGTAGGATAGCTTATCCGATCCAGTAGTCTTGTACGTTTGGACCACCTTGTGCGATCAGTTAACAAAATTCCATAATTCATGCTAACAGTTACAATCAATTAACTATTTCCAAATTTATCTAACCCAATCAACACAATTCCAACAAATCGTTTAGCATGGTATCGATCAAATAAGACTTTTAACATCAATCCATATGAACCCTAAAACATGAACAAGCTTGAACACTATATATATTCATAAACATACAATCAGATTAAACCCTTGCAACCTAACCATTTCAGCCGATTATCAACATTTACCACCAAAATAACAACATGCAAATCCGAATCTTATGATTTTTATCACATCAAGAATCATTCAATTATTCACAACAAGAATCCTAGTTATCCCATAACATCA
Organism: Helianthus annuus; assembly: GCF_002127325.2. Taxonomy (NCBI): domain Eukaryota; kingdom Viridiplantae; phylum Streptophyta; class Magnoliopsida; order Asterales; family Asteraceae; genus Helianthus; species Helianthus annuus. The sequence goes on from NC_035446.2 coordinate 111,999,003, forward strand.
TGGCAACCAAAACAAATCAACAAATATAATTCAGTAATCACTAACCGGTTATAATCGAACAAGGAGAGAAAGAATGATCTTCTTGTGCCTTGTGCCGTCGGGTTCGAGCAAGAGAGAGGGAGAGAGAGAGAGCTAGGGTTTCTTTTGTGTGTTCTTGTGTTGTGAATTGTAACAAATGAGAAAAGGATCAAGTCCCTAAGTGTTTACACGGTTAGAGGGGGTGGGCCGGCCCTTACATGGGCTGCCATGTTGGTCCGTGTACAAGGTGTAAAGCCCAACGGCTTTGTGCGATCCAAAATAGGTGTGCGTGTGTTGTGCGTTTCTTGTGCGGTTCGGTACATACATACATACAATATAACACAACACATGATTCACAAAGCTCACATAACACAAAATAACAGACATTTATTAAGTCCAACCATATAGTCTAGTTCACATATGCACATAGTGTTACACAAAGCGAGTCTAAAGTTCGAGTTGTCACATTATCCCCAACTAATTGGAAATTTCGTCCCGAAATTTGGTATGCACTCACTGAGGAAGCTAGGTAAACTGTACTGTTCACTGGTTTTCCTGGGGTGTCACATCCTCCCCCCGTTGATCTGGAATTTCGTCCCGAAATTCCGAAGTAGTAGCTTCAGCCTCAGTAGTGGTAGCATTGGTTTCGAATAACTGGGGGTACTTTTCTGTCATCCTGTCTTCGCGTTCCCAGGTGTACTCTGGGCCACGTTTGGAGTTCCAACGAACTCAAACAAGAGGGATTCTCTTGTGTTTGAGGACCTTCACATCCCGGTCCGTGATTTCTACTGGTTCCTCAACGAACTGCAACCGCTCGTCGATAGTGAGTTCCTTAAAAGGAATGATGAGGTTTTCATCTGATAGGCACTTCTTTAGGTTCGATACATGAAAGACATTGTGAACTGCCCCGAGTTCAGCTGGTAGGTTCAACTTGTATGCAACTTTGCCAACCTTTTCTATGATTTCGAAGGGTCCGACGTATCGCGGATTCAGTTTACCCCGTTTGCCAAAACGTACCACACCCTTCCAGGGTGAGACTTTCAATAAAACCCGGTCCCCGACCTCAAATTCCAAAGGCTTTCTACGCTTGTCCGCGTAGGCTTTCTGACGGTCGCGTGCTGCCGCCATGCGTTGTCTTATTTGTGCAATCTTTTCTGTGGCGTCCACAACAATCTCTGGACCCGTAATCTGACTATCTCCCACCTCTGCCCAACAGAGAGGTGACCGGCATTTACGCCCGTACAATGCCTCGAATGGAGCGGCTTGAATGCTGGTGTGATAACTATTATTGTAAGAAAACTCCACCAAAGGGAGGTGCTTTTCCCAGCCGTTGCCGAAATCGATAACGCATGCCCGAAGCATGTCTTCGAGAGTTTGGATCGTACGCTCAGACTGCCCATCCGTCTGAGGGTGGTATGCTGTGCTCATGTCTAACCTTGAGCCGAAAGATTTGTGCATCGCTTGCCAAAGTTCTGACGTGAATCGTGCATCGCGATCCGAAATGATAGATGTGGGCACTCCGTGCCTCGAAACAACTTCTTTAAGATAGACGTCTGCGAGAGTAGAGAACTTATCCGTTTCCTTTATAGGTAGGAAGTGTGCAGACTTGGTGAGTCGATCCACGACCACCCATATGGTATCATTCCCACGCTGGGATCTAGGTAGGCCTGTAACGAAATCCATGGAAATTTCTTCCCATTTCCATTGTGGTATCTTAGGCTGCTGAAGTAGGCCAGCTGGTTTCTGATATTCGACTTTGACTCTCGCACAGGTCAAGCACTTTCCAACGTACGTAGCGATGTGGGCCTTCATACTAGGCCACCAATAAGTAGTGCTGACGTCGTGGTACATTTTATCCGACCCTGGATGTACCGAGTAGCGAGACTTGTGAGCTTCATCCATTACAAGTTCGCGTAAACCGCCATAAAGAGGGACCCAAATCCGGCCCGTTACATAGTAGGCACCGTCAGCCTTCTGTTCCATCTGTTGTCGTGAGCCGCGTAAGGCTTCAGCCTTGACGTTTTCGGGCTTCAGTGCTTCTGTCTGAGCAGCTCGTATCTGAGCAGGAAGGCTAGACTGAATCGTAAGCTGTAGCGCTCGCACGCGCCGTGGTAGAGTGTCTTTTCGACTGAGGGCATCAGCCACAACATTGGCTTTGCCTGGATGATACTTGATGGCACATTCGTAGTCGTTAAGTAACTCGACCCATCGTCGTTGACGCATATTCAAATCCTTCTGCTTAAGAATATGCTCGAGACTCCTGTGATCGGTGTAAATCGTGCACCTGGTACCGTACAGGTAGTGTCGCCATATCTTAAGCGCAAAAACAACAGCTCCCAGCTCTAAATCGTGCGTCGTGTAGTTGCGTTCGTGAACCTTGAGTTGACGAGAGGCGTAAGCGATAACCTTGTCGCGCTGCATTAACACACATCCCAGTCCCCGAATGGATGCATCACAATAAACCACGAAGTCGTCTGTGCCTTCTGGCAATGAGAGGATAGGTGCGCTGCAAAGTCTATCCTTTAAGTGCTGAAAAGCAGTCTCCTGGGGCTCTCCCCAGCGATAGGTAACACCCTTCTGTGTCAGTAACGTAAGCGGCTGAGCAATCTTCGAAAAGTCTCTAATAAACCGTCTGTAATAACCTGCCAGACCCAAGAATTGGCGTATCTCTGTCGGTGTACGCGGTGCAGGCCAGTTCCTGATCGAATCTACCTTGGATGGATCGACGTGGATCCCATCCTTGTTCACTACATGGCCTAAGAAGTGGACTTCACGAAGCCAGAAGTCGCATTTAGACAGCTTGGCGTACAATTGTTCCTTTCGAAGGAGTTCCAAAATGAGACGAAGATGCTGCTCGTGTTCCTCCTGACTCTTGGAGTAAATCAGAATGTCGTCGATGAATACTATGACGAACTTGTCAAGATAGGGTTTGCACACCCTGTTCATAAGATCCATAAATACCGCAGGCGCATTCGTTAACCCGAATGGCACGACAAGAAACTCGTAGTGACCGTAACGAGTTCTGAAGGCTGTCTTGGAGACGTCCTCATCCCGGACTCTCAGCTGATGGTAACCAGACCTCAAGTCTATCTTCGAATAGTAGCACGACCCTTGCAACTGGTCGAATAAGTCGTCTATGCGTGGAAGAGGATAACGGTTCTTCACCGTCACCTTGTTGAGTTCCCTGTAGTCTATACACATCCTGAACGTACCGTCTTTCTTTTTCACGAAAAGCACTGGAGCTCCCCAAGGCGAAGAGCTTGGTCGTATGAAACCCTTTTCCAAGAGTTCTTGTAGTTGCTTAGACAGTTCCTCCAATTCTGATGGAGCTAGACGGTATGGTGCGCGAGCTATGGGTGCTGCTCCTGGAGCGAGCTCGATCTGAAATTCGACCTGACGATGAGGCGGTAAGCCAGGTAAGTCTTCAGGAAACACCTGAGGGTAATCACGTACAATTGGAATATCTTCCAATTTCTTTTCCTTTGCTGACGCGTCTGTAACGAGAGCCAAAATGGCTGTGTGACCTTTTCGTAAGCACTTCTGAGCCTTCAAGAAAGAGATGATGCCAACCACTGCACCACTCTTGTCGCCTTGAACTTCTAAAGGTTCCTGACCCGAACGAGGAATGCGAATTACCTTTTCGCTGCATAAGATTTCTGCCTGGTGTTGGGATAACCAATCCATCCCAATCACGACGTCGAAACTACCCAAAACTATGGGAATGAGATCAATAGAGAAGGCTTGACCAGCTAAGATAAGATTACAACCCTGAACTACGTGCGTGGCTTCTAAACTTTTACCGTTAGCTAACTCTACTACGTGTTTGGTGGGTAAAAGTGTTGGTGCACGTTTTAGCAGTTGACACATTTTCACAGACATATAGCTTGTATCCGCACCCGAATCAAACAAAACAGTAACGTAAATATTGTCGAGGAGAAACTTACCCATAACAACGTTGGGATCGTTCACTGCGTCGCCCCGACCTAGTACGAATGCACGACCACGAGCTTCATTGCCGTTGTTGTTGTTTCCCCCATTGTTGTTATTCCCGTTGCCCTGGTTGTTGTTGTTGCGATTCTGGTTCAGCTGAGGGCAATCTCGTTTGAAATGACCTTCAGCCCCACACTGGAAACATCCCCGGTTTCCACGCTGTGGCTGCTGCTGCTGCTGCTGGTTCTGTGGAGCTGGTTGCTGAGGCTGCTGATTCTGATTCGCAGGACGAGGGCTCCTGCAGTCTTTAGCCTCGTGGCCCATCTTAAGACACCTTTGACAACGACCCTTGTTACATGGGCCGTGGTGATGCCTGTTGCAGTGGTGGCACCTGGGTTGACTACCCTGATATCTCCTCTGTCTGTGACCACTAGAGGATTGCTGACTGGGACTCTGATAGTGATCGATCTTCTGCTGCTGAGCTTGTGGCTGAACAGATGCTGAACCTTTGCTGGAATCCCCATCCCATTTTCTTTTACTGTCACCAGATGTAGCAGGTGTAACTGAGGTGGTGACGTTAGTAGTAGCATTAACACGCTTGGGCAGTTTATTCTGATCCACTGCCTGATCAGTGATACGGTGAGCAAGGCGCTGGATTTCCTGGATGTTTTCGAGGTTAGCCGACGTCACGTGGCTCTGAATTTCTGGCGCCAATCCCTTGAGATACAACTCAATGCGCTTGTATGGAGGGTCCACCATAGTTGGACACAGAACGGCCAGCTCATTCGACCGTTTGGTATATGCTTCGATCTCTGACCCAACCATCTTCAGATTGTACAATTCGTCTTCCAGCTTGTGGATATCTTCACGTGTGCAATACTCACGCTTGATGAGTTCCTTGAAATCATTCCATGGGGTGGCGTTAGCAGCTGCCAACCCTAAAATCTGAACTTGGGCGTTCCACCAAGTCAGTGCTATCCCTTCCAAAGTGCCGGTGGCAAACTTGACTTTGCGAGCCTCAGGGCACTCGCACATTTCGAAAACCGATTCCAACTTTTCAAACCAATGGAGGAGTCCCACTGCCCCCTCTGTGCCGCTGAAAGAGTTTGGACGACAGTCCATGAAGTTCTTGAACGTGCAGACAGGCTGCTGCGCGTGTTGACCTATTGTGTACGAATAGAACGAAGTTAAATATGAGAGTTAATGTAGGATCTAAAGATCCTAGTGTGTGCCTATACTGCAGGATATACTACCTGCTTGAGCTGCTGCAACTGCCGCAGCAACTTGAGCTTGAACGAGAGCCTCTAACTGGGCTTGTGTCATGTTGATTCTTCCAGACATGATCTTCATAGTAACAAGTAGCATACGTAAGAATGGTTCGCGAGTAGGGCGATGACAGAAAAGTGTAAGCACGTAGAGTTTCTCATGTTATAGTATCATGTGTATCTAAACGTAATGCGAGCAAAGTTCTAAGCAGTTCTAGCAAACAGGCAATAATCATAACCTTATTACCTAGGATGTCGAGTCTTGCACGTGGAGCGAAGCGTCGTTGTGGATCGTTGAGAGCACTGTACTGGTTATAGTCCGGTTTTAATAAAAACGTTTTCCCATATTAAAACCAAGTTCTCTATAACCAATGGCTCTGATACCAATCTGTCACACCCCCAAAATCCCACACGCGGAGTACCACCGCTTGGAGGCGTGACTGACCAGGATCAAGCCATCAATCATATCAAACATAGCATTTAATAATCAAAGTAAATAATGTAAATCATCATGACATGATTGATGTTTCAAAAACCAACATCGTTTAAGTAGCGGAAGCATAGTATGCAATCTCAAAATAAATATAAATTCGAATAACGTTCATGAATCCAAACCCACAACGCCCGGCTCCTCCCTGTGCAAGCTCCGGTATACCTAAGGTCCTGCAAGGCATGCAGCAGATAATCAACAAACTAGTTGAGCGAGCTCACAGAAAGTAAGTTCATAACATAATGCATAAGTGTAGCTAGTGGGGGCTTCCCATGTTTATCCTGGCTAATGAGGGCTTCTCATTAACGGTACTTACTAGACTAACTTCCGACCATGTGTTCTTCTTTACCGAGAACAGGAAAACGTACAGGGTCACGTAGGCTTTACGTGACGTGCCCTTCCCCGAGGACAGTGGTACGCGTGGGGGCTACATAGGCTTTACGTAGCGTGGCCTTCCGACCTGGAAGCCAGTAGATGGTATTGGGTTACGTAGGCTTTACGTAACGTGTCCTCCCGACCCGGGAGACATATGGCAAATATACTGGGTTACGTAGGCTTTACGTAACGTGTCCTGTCTAACCTGAGGACGGTGGTCTATAGTCTGGTATATGCGTAAGTACGAGTAACTCCTTTAACAATAACATATCCAACCCAATTCCCAACCCGGGAATCCCATGCCTTGGCTGTGTGAACTCACCTTGGTTTGCTCGGCAGATACACAAACAAAAGACTCTTGAACTAAGGGTGGTCAACCACGTCCTAACAGGGTTACCACACAAGTCAGGTTCGGTTCAAATAGTACACGTATACATCATGGCAATCACGTATGCACGTAAACACATTAAGTACACTACTTGTGCTATTCGGATGGTTGGGCCATGGAGCTTGTGCGAGCCCAACCATCTTGTGCGATGAGAGTCTAGGCCCAAACCTTACCCGGCCCAACTGAATAACAACTCAAATATAATGTTCATTGATCCAATAACAATCGGCCCAAAATAAAAACAAGTAACAAACATCTTGTGCGTGTCCTTTGGGTTGTGCGATTTGGGATTGGGCTTGAGGCCCAATCGGTTAAACAAATAACATATGAAGTTAACTCATTAGCCCAAAGTATTCGGTCCAACATATAACCAATCAGTTCAACATAAACGGCCCAATAGAAAGTCAAGTATAAAGGTCTCGGCCCAACATAACATCGTGTAAACCCTTGTGCGACCCGAATGATCTTGTACGATCAGGTTGGGTTGTGCGAGATGTCTTGGGCTTGTGCGTCTGTCCGGCCCATCAGTTAAATAAAACATGTAACTGGTGTGTGGCCCAACACCTTGTGCGATCCACACTAGCTTGTGTGATCCACTAGGTGTTGTGCGATCAGGCAATCTGCTAGCATTGTGCGACTGGGACCTGTTGTACGACTGGGCTGGGTTGTGCGATCCTAACCAGCCCAAACTACCCGGTTCACTCGGCCCAAGTAGGATAGCTTATCCGATCCAGTAGTCTTGTACGTTTGGACCACCTTGTGCGATCAGTTAACAAAATTCCATAATTCATGCTAACAGTTACAATCAATTAACTATTTCCAAATTTATCTAACCCAATCAACACAATTCCAACAAATCGTTTAGCATGGTATCGATCAAATAAGACTTTTAACATCAATCCATATGAACCCTAAAACATGAACAAGCTTGAACACTATATATATTCATAAACATACAATCAGATTAAACCCTTGCAACCTAACCATTTCAGCCGATTATCAACATTTACCACCAAAATAACAACATGCAAATCCGAATCTTATGATTTTTATCACATCAAGAATCATTCAATTATTCACAACAAGAATCCTAGTTATCCCATAACATCATGGCAACCAAAACAAATCAACAAATATAATTCAGTAATCACTAACCGGTTATAATCGAACAAGGAGAGAAAGAATGATCTTCTTGTGCCTTGTGCCGTCGGGTTCGAGCAAGAGAGAGGGAGAGAGAGAGAGCTAGGGTTTCTTTTGTGTGTTCTTGTGTTGTGAATTGTAACAAATGAGAAAAGGATCAAGTCCCTAAGTGTTTACACGGTTAGAGGGGGTGGGCCGGCCCTTACATGGGCTGCCATGTTGGTCCGTGTACAAGGTGTAAAGCCCAACGGCTTTGTGCGATCCAAAATAGGTGTGCGTGTGTTGTGCGTTTCTTGTGCGGTTCGGTACATACATACATACAATATAACACAACACATGATTCACAAAGCTCACATAACACAAAATAACAGACATTTATTAAGTCCAACCATATAGTCTAGTTCACATATGCACATAGTGTTACACAAAGCGAGTCTAAAGTTCGAGTTGTCACACGTTAGCTCAAGATACGATCCTATTCACGAGGTTCATCGGTTTCGGGTTAAACAAGAACTTCGTCACGAACAGTTCACTAATCAGGTTGGGGTGATTCCCGTCCGATCAGGAGAACCAAGTATCGACAAACTTCCTATTGTTGGACTCGTTATCAAAAAGCCTCGATAGAACGACAGACAATCAAAACGACCAAGTGAAGGACGAACGGGATGACCAGCACGGAGTGTTATCCGACCGGACTACTGTCCGACCGGACGGCCATCCGAGCGACCCTTGGGTCCCACACTTGATCAACCTCATTTAAAGTTAAGTATTAACGAATTGCTGTCCGATAGGACTACCATCCGACCGGATTACTCTTCGGATCATGAGATACTTGACTTTAACACTTAATCGATTTTTCAACATGTTCAATGCACTTGAGATGCCACCCGACCGGACTGCTGTCCGATCGAGTGACAACCGGTTGTGAACTTGTTCTCACTGAAGTGTCAACCTACCGGATTCCCGTCCGATCGACCGACCTGAAGGGTAGAGATACTTCAATGTTTTCAAATGCTTCAACAAAAACTTCAAAAGTCAAACCATCATACACAAACACATCCTTCTCATAGGAAAAAACAATCCACTCGAATAGTCATCCGACCGGACTACTGTCCGACCGGATAACCATCCGAACGGGTTGTCATCCGCACGAATTGGCCGTCCGATCGGATTACCATCCGACCGAACTACCATTCAGCGCTATTTCTCGTTTTATGCGCCACTTATCGTTATGTTATCGTTCTAATCTGGCTAACCCTACTCTCAAGCGCTCCCTTCAATCCATCAAACCGCTGTGAGTATACTCGATCCCTTTTTGCTTTATGTACTTTTGGGTGTTACATACGTTACTTATATAAAATCACAATCGAACACACTACGCAATATTTTAAACGCTAACCGTTACTGCATGTATTACGTGACTAAATGAATGCTTGTTGTTATGTTTACACGTGGAATGTTGTCTACCTGCCTTAACGACGATAGTACTATAGTTTGGACTCAGCACCCGTTCACACGGGGGTTGTTAAGGACAATTATTTGTATGGATTACGGTGGTGATCATGTATTACGAACTGCCTTGGGCAGTCAACCCGCAGTCATTGGTATTGATAGATCCATGTCGATAATTAACAAGCTTCGTTTTCCTCTGTGTACGTGTTGGTTATGCGTAAACTATTTCGAACACTATATGCTACTATAAAACTTGTATGTCACCTTTACACTATGTGTATTGACTTTTATTTTAACGTATGTGACAAGTAATTAGGATGCTTATCTACTAGGGAAGCGAGGCTAGAATAAAGCTCTAGAGTCCAACAAATAGTTGTCTGTAGTAATTGAATCTAGGGTCTCTAGAAGCAGATAAACAATTGCTACATTTAAATCTGAGTTGTCGGAATAGAATTAATTGCCTAGATTTGGTCTGTAATAATTTGCTTACTATTTGAGACATGGTATGGGACGTGTTATTTTAAATTGAATAGTAATGTTAATTGTTATGGAAAGTTCTGGACAATCGGTTTCGCTCAGTGCCGCGCCCTGATGATTCCGCCGTCGGTTGAGGTGTGACAGGTGGTGGTGGTTATAGTTGTAGTTGATGGTGGGTATAGTGATTTGAATGAAATGCTGGATTTGTAGGGGTTTTATCAGAAATGGTACTTTTATCATTTCACATCCACTTAACTGAGAAAATTAACCTTCATCCACGCCAGGGACTATCCGGGAACGACGACCTTGTGTATATTTTATTTTTAGTTTCTTTTTTAAATGAAAACTTAGTATCTTTTGTATTTAAAATATATGTTGCGAATAAATTTGAAAAACGCACCTTTTGATCTATTGACAATAGATTTTGATTTAGTTCGATAATATCCATTTTATTTAATTTAATCTTGTTATTATATTAGTTATTCATAAATTTCTAAATTATTAATATATGATAAAAAAGAAAGTGAATGAACAGTGCTTCACTTTCTTTTTAATCATATATTAATTTAGAATAGAATACATCATTAAGAGATCAGTAAATGGTATCGGGTATAGGTACCGGTCTTAAATTTACTAAATCGGTGTATTTTCAGTACCGGTTCTGCACAGTTATTCACCAGTTTTTACCCTCAAATACCGGTGTCGTACCAGTACCGACCGGTACCGAACCGTACCATACTAGGTATATTCGGTACCGGTACCCACTTTTGGGGATTTCGGTAACGGGAACAGTGCTTTATAATTTATTTTTTAAATTAAAACTAGAATGGAATACATCATTAAGAGATCAGCAAATGGTATCGGGTATAGGTACCGGTCTCAAATTTACCAAATCGGTGTATTTTCGGTACCAGTTCTGCACAGGTATTCACCGGTATTTACCCTTAAATACCGGTACCGTACCAGTACCGACCGGTACCGAACCGTACCATACTAGGTATATTCGGTACCGGTACCCACTTTTGAGGATTTCGGTAATGGTATTTTTGGTACCGGTTGGTACCGAGCTCATCAAATCCTATAGCAACGCAATAATGCAAGTAATTGCACTGTTTAGATTACTTTTCATACACACAGTAAGTAAACTGTATTTCGTTGAATGGGGTTTTATATACACAACAACTTATTTTGCTTTCTTTTTTGTCTTTTTTTTTTTGTAATGAATGAATTGTAACATGTAAAATTAACTTGCATATTTAGAATATTGATGAGGAAATCGTATCAAATCCTGTAAACGAATCGGCATCGTATCGCTACCAAATTTACTATACCAAATCATTTTCGGTACCAATTTGGTACCCACCTTTTGGCGTTTTCAGAATCGTTACTTTCTGTTCGACACCGGTCTAGCACCATACCTGTATTTATTGATTTTTACCTTCAAATACCATATCGTATTGTACCGAGCATTTTCGGTGCCGGTACCTAATTTCGATGATTTTCCGGATCGGTACTTTCCCTGCCGTTACCGGTACCGAGCTCATCCATATTTTAACGTGTTAGCACCGTAATAACTGAACTGAAAACAACCGAATTTCCAACGTGTAGGACATGTGGGTCCTATTATTATATATTAGGTTATTTAAAATTGTTTTTGTACGGAGTGATTATCATTACCACGTCATTTTATTTATGTTTTGATATTCGGTATCTGTTTGCCGTTCCTGACACGCCTTTTGTAGTCATTGGGTCCCGCCGCAACGCGCGGGCGGAAAATAACTAGTTTTTAATGAAAGAGTGAAATGAATATAAGAGTAGCATTCGGTTAAATTAAAGCCCATATATCCACATTTATCGTTGCAACTTGCAATACTACGTTACCTAAAATCTTGGAAATACAAGGCCCATAAATCTACTATTATTGCAGCCCCTGAGACCAACAGCAGCTTCCTGACTCTTTTAACATCGGTTATGTTTTAAGTATAACTAGTATTAGGCACCCGTCGCGTTGCGGCGGGGGCCTATAACTGTGCTAAATAGCATCAATGTCACACCACCGCGATCGACCACCAAGACTGAATTTGTGGCGTGTTCATGCTAAGAAATTAGATCGTAACATAAAACACAAAAGATAATAACTAAGTCGATCTAGGACCTGCATATTTTGACGAACCCGTCAAACGGGAAAAAATAGACAATGTAAAACCTTGAACAACACACGCATATTGCGTCATGTTAACTAACACATAGAACGAAGCGTAAAACGAAACGTAAAAACGTTGTGCCATGCTAACTCGCAAAATTTAGAACGAAGCGTAAAGCAAAAAAATTAGCGGAAGATGAAATGTATATGGGACCAAAGTTGAAAGTAAAAAAGTTGTGAAGTTAAATTTGTAAAGATGAAAAGTTTTGGGTTAAAAGTATACATTAAAATAGTTTTGGGTTATAAGTAATTTTTCAAATACTTTAGGACTAAAACTAAAAAATCCATTTTTTTTATTGAAAGACTCCCAAGCATTAGTTACAACACCTAGATGCATATATGAGTTGCTAATTTATGGTATTTAAATTTAAATTAAATGATTGTGTGGAAGCCAACAACCAAAAAAATCCAAAGACAAGTAACAAAATAAATTACAGAAAAACAAGTAGCAACACAAGAGATCTTTGAAGCAACTCTCGCTTAACAGTTAATACTACCGGTGATACACGTGGGGCGTGTAAGAGAGTTTTTAACATCTTCGACTTTTGACTCTTATCAACGTCACTGCGTATGGTCACCTTCTTCAGCTTAGGTAGGTGACCTAGCCAAGATAAACTTTACAAAATCCATTTCAGGCTTCGAGTTTTTGAAACCTTCAATCTCCAATTCATTCAGATACTCCAACCAAACATCTGAATACTCTTCCCATTCAAAGGAGTATTTCTCATGAAAAATAATCCTCCAATAAATCTACATGAAGGTTCAACTTTTTGTGTCAGCGTATTTTGGATTGAAATATCCAATTCTTAGTGTATATATTGATTTATGTCAACAAATGTTCGCCGAAGAAAGGTTTGATGATGTTACGAGTATGTAAAGTTGTAACACGATAATCACAGGTTAAATATGACTTAAATTAATATTGATAGCGATTTAAATTGTTATGCGACTATCAAGTCACGTATCTCATGACTAAAATATAAGTTACAAATACATGATTACAAGTTTACGTGCTTACCAGTTATAATTCTCAAGTTTATGTACTTTTGAGGTGTATAAGTTTCATATATATATATATATATATATATATATATATATATATATATATATATATATATATATATATATAGGGTAAGGTTCATTTGAGAACCACCTTTATTGTGAGAACCATGAGAACACACCAAAAAAACCTACCCCCCCCCCCCCAAACCTAAAGATACCCAGAAGAGTTTGTGTCAACGTATTTTGGCATGTGATAATCAAAACAAACAGTACATGAAATATGATTATATTATTTACCTCGAGCTTAACTTTCTCCAAGTTCGGTGAGCATTTGATAAAAACAAGAAAAAAAGCTAATCGACAACGCTCAACAAGAGTCATATCTTTGAAACAAAGGTATCTGAGGTGGATTAGTGAGGTTGGAAGCTCTTGTGAAACCGAGTCTAGCACAACCCACTTGAACCATAGTACAAACAAAGATTAACAACCAAAGTTCAAAACTTTTCTTTCAATTATATGAAATGCGGATAAGTATTACCTCGGAGATATGAGGCGAAGTAGTTAGATGTTCAATCGTAGGTAAATACTTGAGTAGCTCACTAATAGTGCATTTATCACCCGATTCCCAAATATCCTGCATCACGTTACGATATTCAGATAAGTTTCAAAAGCCCATGACATGAGAACGTATATTTAAGTGGGAACTTACCAGACTCAAGTTCTTAAGTGATGGACAATTTAATAAAAGATGTAGAAGCGTTTTTGTAGGGATCGCTACATCCCTCAAGACTAAGCTTTCAAGGCTATCAAATCCATTGAAAATTGGTGGATGGTAAAGATCAACTCCAGACATAACAAGGTCCCGTAAGTGATGAAACGAGAAGATAGATATGGGTACTTCATACCCATAGTCATTATACCATCCACAAAGTGTTGGTTTCTTGACCGTATTGTTTATCGACAAATGAGATACTATTTGATCAAGTTCCAAACATTCATCTTCATCTATAGACAACTGAAGGGTGAGCTCGTATATTGGACCATGGCGCAGCAGCAAAATATATTCCCTACCATATACCACAAGCTCAAATCTCTCCAAGTTCAGGGAACATTTGATCAAAACATGAAAAGCTAATCTGCAGTCCTCATCAATACACATTCCTTCCAAACGTAAGTATTTGAGTTGGATTAGTGAGGTGGGAAGCTCTTGCGGAACCGGGTCTAGAACTAGCCACTTGAACCATACGCCAAAACATGTATTAACAGCCAAATTTCAAAACATTTCTTTCAGTTCTATATATTGTGGATAAATATTACCTGAAAGGCACGAATCGAAATAGTTAAACGTTTAATTACAGGTAAACACTTGAGTAGCTCATTAATAGTGCATTCACCATCTAATTCACCTATATCCTGCAAGGGACGTCATGATACTCAGATAAATATAGAAAGCCCATGATAAGAGAATGCATACTCAAGTGGGTACTTACCAGACTGAAGCACTTAAGTGATGGACAATTGGATAAAAGATGTAGAAGACTTTTTGTAGAGATCTTTACATCATTCAAGTATAAGCTTCCAAGGCTACCAAAGCCTTCGAATGTTGGTGGATGGTCAAGATCAAACTCACCAAGATAGAGGTCAGTTAAGTGATGCAATGAGAAGACAGATACGGGTAATTTATACCAAATGTAATCTAATTCATAAAGCCCCTTAAGTGTTAGTTTCTTGACAGTATGGTTCCTCGACAAATGAAGTATTAGCTGATCTAATTCAAAATAGTCGTAAGGTACCAAGTAATCCTGCATATCAAGAGTGAACTCATGTATTGGACCCTAGCGCAGCAACAGAACTTGGTGTAAATCATTTATGTCCATCTTCTTCCTTGTACTTGCAATGTCAGATGTTAGCTCGGAAGTTGTATTACGCAATTCAAACCGAAGGTTAGGAATAGTGGTCCAGTTGTACCTCCATTCCCTTGAAAGAATACTAGCCTTTGCAGCCTCTTCAGTTGGTAAAAGAGATAGGATGGATTCTAAAATGGGTTGAGGAAGTGTGCTGATTCTATCTACCGATCGTTCAGCTTTGTACACACTTCTAGTTAGATTAAATACATGCTGAAGATCAACCCAGCCACCTGAATTTGTACTTTTAAACTTAATATATCTTGACTTTAGTCTTTTTCAATCATCACCCGACTTGTCCAAGTTTGACACATTAATCTACTTGTAGATTTGTCTTGGTTTGACAAAACATTATTCATAACGATATCGAATGTGTTTTTACTATCAAACCAAATCATTTCAAAGATTTTTGAAGCTAAGTAATGATATATCATCTTTGTTAACGAGTTTAATGATAAGTAACTTTTGTAAGCA
Source organism: Helianthus annuus (assembly GCF_002127325.2). Lineage (NCBI taxonomy): Eukaryota > Viridiplantae > Streptophyta > Magnoliopsida > Asterales > Asteraceae > Helianthus > Helianthus annuus. The sequence continues at coordinate 112,014,121 of NC_035446.2, forward strand.
TATGGTTATTGTTGGTTCAGTTCTGTTTATACATGAAGGAAAACATGAAAACATACCTTTGATTGCATCAGTACAGGCCAGCAGAGAATCCAGATGTAGATGCAGCAATAGTGTTTGACATAGTTGTCAGTTTTGGTCTGGTTCCTCCTTAGGGTGCAATCTAATGATGGTGGTTAAGAAAACCGAAAAGGGTATCGGCTGTAGGAGAGGGAGGTCGAACATTATGATGTTATGGCTAATAGGGTGTCTGGTTGTGTAACTGAGTAACCCCTTAACCTCCACATAAGTCTCCTTATATAAGCACCCAGGAGGAAACCCTAATTAGTTAATAAGGGTAATTAGGCCCATCAACAATTACCAACTAATTATTTAATAGGATTGTTATATATTTTGATCCATATAATGTAAATGATTATAATGGCTACTAGATTAAATATAAAATAAATATATTTAATCTTACATTCTCCCACTTAGCCGAGTAATAATTTACTATGAGTATTAGATAAGCCTGATCAGGAGTTAACACTCATTTTAGCCTTAAACAAGTACTATAGCAGAAAAATACAGCCGTTGAATCATTATGCGACTCAGGACCCCCATTAATCATACTATAGCCTTAATTTAAAACCTAATCGTTATGATCAAAATACGCATAAGCCCTTTGTTTGATTTGTAACTATATTTGTCTATATGCCATTATGCTAGCTTGACATATTCTTAGAGACATACAAAATCAAACTGATGAGGAAAATTAACTAATACTTAGTCATTCATAGTACGATATGCAATTGCGCATGGCCATTAATTAATACCCGTCTATGAGCTCTCCTAATAAGACTTATGGGTAATAGCCCTTCAGTTATAGGATCCTTAAGCATATCATGAATGTATTCGATACAAAACTTAGTTTCCTCAATTCGTTCATAAACGAATAATTAATTGCGTATCGAAACTTAATGCAGCACCTCTTGAACTGTTACTGTTCAAGGAGTTATGGTAGCTGACTTTATCACACTAATTCTTCAAAACATTAATTATATGGAGTTAATAAACTTATGAGTCCACTGATAAATTTCCAACAACATTTAGTGACTATATTATGTCGTTATAACTTAGGTTGTTTATATCAGTGCATTATGACTCCTCCATGAAACAGGTTTTGTCTGCTGACATAAAGATATACCCGAAATTACATTTTGTAATCTTTGAATATCACAAAGTTAAAGTAATAAACCGGTTTTAATTCTCACTTCTTCTTTAAATTGTAGTCTCTCATTTCTTTTAAGGATATTGTAATACTCCATTAGATGCTACACATTAATCTAGACATATCTAGTGTGTTGCAATGTGAGTAATATCTAAACGAGTATAGACTTATGTCACACCCCAACCAATGGCGGAAACATCGGGATGAGACGAAGTGTGAAGATTGCTCGAGACATCATAACGCTAATAATTGTGACAAGTATTTAAATAATCCGATTTCATTTCATAAGATAAATTGTCAACATTACAAGAAATTCAAATACAACAAGTTTAACAAAATGACATGACAACTTAACAAAATTGATACAACATATTAAACCCTAACGTCTATATGTGTATCTAGGCATCAACGCTACTTCTTTTCTTAGCATCATCCTCATCAACCTGTAACATGTTTAAAATAATTCAATGCAAAAGCAAAGGCGAGTATACAAGTTTGATACATACATAGCAAAAGATAAGTTTTTAACAATTCCTCATAGCAAGCATGTGATTCAAGATGAACATTTAAATATGGTATGTGTCTAACATATCAAACCAAGGAAACGCAATATGCTCATGACATTACCGAAGATAAAGAGGCGGGTCGTTAATCCTATAGCGCTACATATGTCACGGTTTGGCTCGTACGAAGTTAATGATAAATTCAACACATAAGATAAATCCAAGTTTAAAGCATCAAGCCATCACGTATACAAGCATGTTATAGGAATGTTCATGTGTTTAAGCAAAATGTTCATGTGTAAGTTTGTTGATAGATAAAACATGTTACACCCCAAAAGTGATAAAAGTAAAAAGGGGGAATACGAGTATACTCACAAAGTTTGCATATGCTTTCCAATTATCCAATTATTGACGAGTTGATGAGGTTAGAAGATTGAATGTGTAGGGTTAAAGTTCAAGTATGCTTAGAGTCGAGATTCGGTATTTAAAACAACATAAAAGTAAGATATGAGAATAGCATGTGAAAATAATCATCTTCAATACTTAACACTTGTATGACACTTGGTAACCACAAGGGTTATGATAATGTTTTCATGAGTTGAACACCCATAAGAATCACAACAAGGTTTAGGTCTTAGGTGATGTTCTACTACTTTAACATATAAACATAAGTTCAACATCAAATGTTCGAATGAGTGTATATATATATCTAGGTTAAGTACTACATATTATTTAGTCCAATAATTCAAGTAGGAGGTAGAAGATTAGGATCTTCATTTAGGCACCTCGTGTTATCATAGATGTCATGTATGGGGTAGGAAGAACATGCTTCCATTTAGGAACCCCTTGAATGTTCACCACTTCACTTGATGTAAAAACAACCAAGGAGGGTCACGAACTAGGTTTAGCACAATAACATAAACAACCTAACTATAGAGAAATCATCAAATCATGTGAGGATTGTATGTAGGACAACCCAAGTTGTTCCATAATCACTCATTCATCAAGATCTAAGCTTGACATGATTTGTGGGTTAAATACCCTAACAAAACAGAAAGTATTTGAGGTTTCAACCTCTGATTTATAGTGTCTCAACCTTGTTTTTAAGCTTAACCAACCATAAGTGAGGTTGTAAGCATTAGGACATAGGTGTGAGATGTGTTAGACACAAGTTGGATGAGTTTAACAAAGTTTAGATAAAAACAGAAATGAACAGCCCACTTTGGAGCCTATTTGGGGACATTCCAGGGACTTATTTACTGTGAAAAGCCCATGGAAACGTAGATAAGGTCAATACAAAGTAGTAGGAAAAAGAATCGAGTGAATCGGATAAAAATTGAGTGAGTTATGCTCATTTTCGTGAAGGGGTGTCAATCTGCTCGAACCCTTGCTTTCAGCTACGGTTTGGAGGATGTTTTGAGAGTTTTTAGTGTTGCAAAAGTGGTAGGGAGGCTGGTTATAAGTGTTATTTATAGGGGGAAGGATTAGGGTTTCAATGGGTTGGGCTTTGGAAGTGTTTAGAAGGGGTTACACCTTGAAACTAGCCCACAAAACCCAACTATATGGGGCTGAATTTTGCTGAATTGAGGCTGCCATATTTCTTTATTTTTTTATTTTTTTAAAACATTATAATGAGTAATTTTGTTAATTAAGTTGTGTAATAATATGCAACAATGTTTCCCCTAACTTGTAACAAGGTGAAATATGAAATAAAACATGATTTAACTAGGTAAAAAGTGTAATGTACAAATATGTAACATGTTTGTAAGTGACAAGTATATGTCACATATTAGATGATTAACCGTTGTATAAATAAGCATATTATTTGGGGTTTTTAGGTATCAACAGACAGGCATGGACATGCATCGTGAATAAGTATCGTATAAGTATGAATTACAAATAAGGATTCGATGTACAATGAATTCGAACGTATGAACATGTATGAATATGTAGATGGTGAATTTAAAGAAATACGAATTTTATTTATGATCCAAGTCTCGGATTTTACAACGAAAAGACGACTACAATAATACAAGATTTCCAAAAATAGCATTACAAGGCGAGCTTTCTAATTATGTAAAGTATGAAAAACCAGGGCGTTACAACTTAAACTTACATAAGGCTTCCAATTAATGAAGCATAAGGAAATAATTTCAGTTATCCTATTATCCTCTAAAGGAGAGGAGCATTTTGTTACATATGTAAGGACCCATTTAATGTTAAACTTATGGAACGAAACTAATGTCCCATTGGGTCTATCTCGGTACGTTATGATATCTATTACATAAGAGACATCTCTGAGATCTATCATATCAAAGTTTGTGTTAACAATGCTTTGACTTATGTAACATATACTTGTCAAAAGAATATCGTCTATATAGACAAGTTTATCTTAGTTGCTCCCACTCATTTTGAGGTAGGTTCATTAATCCACTTGATTCATGATGAAAATAATTACGTTAGCTTTTCATCACATTATGATGTTTGCATTAACCCATACATGGATATTATTGGCTTACAAATAAAGTGTTCTTTAACCTTCAGTTTGAAACTTTAGGTTGTTATCTAATGAACATGTAAATGTGTCAGCCATTTGTCATGGAAAATTATTTATAATGTTCATCTAATGTAGCTTTAAACTATTATAAGCTACTAGAATAGTGATGATCCTCAAAGAAATCTTTTGTTAGATATGTAATAAAGATTCTTTAATAATTTATCTCTTCCTGAGTACAACCTTTGACAACCAATCATGCCCGTTTGTGTCTTAACGCTTATATTAGGATTTGATTTAGTTATGAACACTCTTAGGTAATTCAATCAAATCCCAAACGTTATACGAACACATAAAATCAGTTTTACTAGAAAACTGTTTTATTTCATTTAGAAGATTGATTTACGCTGATGGCTTGATTTTAAGAGATAGGATCATTTAAACATTTCCAAAATCCATTTCAACTTTAGTTAGGGAGGTTATGTAATCATCAAAGTTAGTAGGCTTTTAAACCTAGATGACCTCCTGAGTTGATTATTGGGTTCATTAGAAGTTTCAGTTTTATGGATTAGCTCTTGGTTAGGTTGCTATCATTTTCATTCTAAGTTTGTAAGGGTTGGTGCAGTATGGTGTACAAGAGGTGTAATCGGAGTTAAATTCGAAGTGAAATTTAATGACACTCTTCCCCCCGCCTCTTATATTCCTTGCAAATCATGATAAGGACTTTGACCGCTCCTACTGACCTTAGAAATCTTTAGGAACTCAGCATGCTTAGGGTCAATATTTAACGACCAACAAATTCTAATAGAGAAAACAAATTAATGACGTTAGTCGTTGTGATTTCTCTTGTTGAGGATTATGTTAGTTTAGGTAAGAAATCTAAGTGTGCCCACAATTAAGCAACAAAGAACCTTTTGTAAGAGTAGCATTAGATTTTAATGAGACAAGTATTGATGGAACAGTGTCATGATGGAGCGGTGTCTTGTACAAGAGGTGCAAATTTAGGTAAGGTAAAATTTTCACTCCCCACCTCTTGCAACTATTGCAAGTTATTATTAAGACACTTAATGCTCCCACTGATCTTTAATATCTCTAGAATGCTACAAGAGAAGTTTCAATGAGCTACGTGACGTGGGAACCTATCACATATACGTTAGACTTTATTTGATTTCCTTAATGTCCAGATATCATAAGAAACTTTAGGGACATATTTAATAGAAATCTTATTAAGTATATATATGAATAGATTTCTTCTAATACCGTGGGCCATATGTGACAAAATTTAGATATAAGTTGATAGTCTTTCAAATGATAAATGAATTATGTCTGAATATTCCATTTGGAATAAGTTCTACGAATGTCAATGAATGACTTATGATGGACCCATGCTTATTCCTTAAGCCAAGTCATATTTTAGGGCTTTAACGTCATGATTTAAAATCACTTAAAATGAGATTAGATGAAAAAAAACATCCTCATTAACTATGTCATGATTTCTCATGAATTTTGGTTCTAATGGATGAAATTTATAAGTCTCATTTTCCTTTTGTCAAATTCTCATTTGCATGATGACAAAAGTTGTGAAAAGTAAGGTATCATCTAGTTTCATCTTAGTAATGTTTCTATCCAGATATTTAGAACAAATAAAATGAGAGTTTACGGTAAGTGTGACTTTATGTTGACTATGCAAACCTCACAATCTTCATATCTTTGCTTAATTATGATACTATATTCTGATTAATCAGAATATATAAGGTATCGAAAAGCGTTGTTTGAAGACTGCTTATTATGGCTCTTATAGCCTTAACATTTAATTTTTGTCACTAACTCTCGTGTTAGTTATTTGTCGAGTTCTGGTAAGGAAACGTATGGAACTAGAGTCAACTAATCATGTGTTAATTGGAATATTAAAATTATCAGACTTAAATATCATTAGTAAGTTACTATCTAATTAATTTATCCAACTGTTCTTTAGAATAATGGATAGTCTCGTTGCTTATGCCTAGTCTAATGACATAACTATGCAGTTAGATTTTCCCTTGAAGAACCTTAACATTGGGATTAGCACTTGTAATTTGTCTATGGACCTTAGAACAATCCTCTTTTAAAGTTTTAGTGGTTGTAAGGTGAATAACATCTTATTTTCCAGATTCGAACATTTATTTCTATGTACATATGTTGCTTATCAACACACTCGTTATACTTTGGTACTTTTGAGTGTTATAGCTGATTTATAATGCATCAAATTGTACAAATGAAAACTTAGTATGTAATGTACTGGAAAATGTACTGATTTCCATGTGTAAGCCCTTAACTTTATGGGTCATGGTATTGTACATTATAATATATTCACATATACCACTTAACCTTATAATTTATAATTTTAAATGAAGACATGCGCCTTAAGAGTTTTTGTGATTATTCCACAATTATTGATTAGTCTTAGGAAAAAACTTAATCTGGAATAACTTTAGTGATAGCAATTATGTTAGAGAGTTCTTGATTATCATAAGAGACATCATGTTCGATTTATCCTAATCATCATGCTCTACTTTTCTTCTGTAGTGCCTTATCAGAAGAGAGCAATAGGGTTATCGTGTCTTAAGAGATAATCAAGGATTTAATTTAAGAGCTAATTCTTATAGAAACTTTAAATAAAGCAAAACATTTTAGGCTTAGGAATTAGAGTGGATGAGATATAAATTTATAGAAGAAAAATATAGTGAGCAAAAAATTATGGGTACTAAGAATAACGCAGACAAAATGATCACAAAAAATTAATTGAGGATCATTAATATAAGGATCATTATGTGAAGAGGTGGTGATATGTCTATTACTAACATCAAAATAATAGACTACTTAAAGTTCTACTTAAACGAAGACAAAACAGCTTTGGCCAGAAGTGTAATCATTTAAGCATGTGTGCAAAGTGGTTGTAACAAATCAGCTTTGGCCAGAAATTGAGACAATCACTTTAGTTATGCACTTGTTAAGTATGCCATCTATGAAGGAATTAAATCAGCTTTGGCCAGATATTAAGACATTCATGTTTATGATGCACACTTAACATGGCTTTCGTAATACTTGAACGATAAGTAGATGTATCAAGTCAGCTTTGGCCAGAAGTGATACATCAGAAGCTCATTCAAGTTAAGCCATTTTGGTTTTGTAAAACATTGTTTGATCCTCATTAATTAACTAATTAATTACAAAAAAACCAATCATTTAATAGCAAACCACCCGTTAGCGCGGATCGAACTCCGCGGTGAGTTCGCTGGGGGTTGCAGGGGGACAGCGTGCCCCCGCACAGGGCTCGGGGCGGAGCCCCGAGCTAAATCTTAGTTCACATTAAACAACCTAAAATAATGAGGTTTCGAGTCAGGTTTTGACTGAGTTATGAGATCTCGAGTCAGTTATGAGGTCTCGAGTCGCAACCTTGTTGTCACGAGTCGGAACCATGGTCTCGACTACTATATCTTATGAGATCTCGAGTCATGATGAGGTCTCGAGTCACAACCACGGTCTCGAGTCGCAACCTTATGGTCTCGAGTTATGACGTTATGGTCTCGAGTCGCAACCTTATGGTCTCGAGTTATGATGTTATGGTCTCGAGTCGAGACCTTTGTCTCGAGTTGTAGACCTTTGAGCCCTTATGATTTCGAGTCGAGACCTTATGGTCTCGAGTCGAGATCTGTTGGTCTCGAGTTGTGAAGGTTTAAGGACCTGATGATTTCGAGTCGAGACCTTATGGTCTCGAGTCGAGACTGATGGTCTCGAGTCGTAATCTGATGATCTCGAAGCTTCCTGTTAACAGCTGTGAATGTGAAAGCATAACTGAAAATTCGAATTCTAAGGGATTATGAGATATTATTTCCTGTTTTAAGATGATCTAATTTTATCAGCATATTTCGAAAATTATATTGATAGTTAGATGAACAGATCACTCCTAAAAGCAACCGTTCTCTTATTATACGATACCCCCGCCATGGATGATACGATTCCAAATCATGGGTTGAAACCTCATTATTTTAGGTTGTTTAATGTGAACTAAGATTTAGCTCGGGGCTCTGCCCCGAGCCCTGTGCGGGGGCACGCTGTCCCCCTGCAACCCCCAGCGAACTCACCGCGGAGTTCGATCCGCGCTAACGGGTGGTTTGCTATTAAATGATTGGTTTTTTGTAATTAATTAGTTAATTAATGAGGATCAAACGATGTTTTACAAAACCAAAATGGCTTAACTTGAATGAGCTTCTGATGTATCACTTCTGGCCAAAGCTGACTTGATACATCTACTTATCGTTATCATCCATGGCGGGGGTATCGTATAATAAGAGAACGGTTGCTTTTAGGAGTGATCTGTTCATCTAACTATCAATTTAATAAGAGAATAAAGAGCAAGTAAAGTCAAAAAGTACGCCCACTATGAATTCCATTCAGGCGGGTAAGGGCTTGGCTTGACCCTGTGTTCTCGGGTCGGAGGCGAAAACTGGCAAAGTTCATCATTCAGTGGTGGGGTGTTCGTAGAAAAGAAGGCGTCGCCCAACGAGTGGCAGATTTTGATGGAGTCTCGCTTGGATGTTGGGGAGATCCATAGATCTGGATAGAGTCCCCGGAATAGTACGCGTTTATCTAATAACAGTTTTCGAATAAACTTAAAAAATAAAATTGGATCAAACATGGAAAAAACACTCATTAATCCTAAAACATTCCAAAACATAATAGAATTTTCGAATTTTCCTAAGAACATGATGAACCCTAAAAAAACATAAAACATAAATTCTGGAACCCGGAAACCTGAATTTTAATAGTTTTTCTAAACAGATTTCGGTCAAAACATAACCCAGTTGAAATCGAGTGAACATATAATTAATCCTTTTTCCCGAAAACAGAGATCTCGAGTCGATCTTCTTGACTAGAAACCGGCTGTCACCGTTTTAAAGTTACAAAAAATCCGTTTTCCAAGTTTCAATCCCAGAATTATGGATACGAAAACAGAACTGACTAATCAACATATGCTCTGATACCACATGTTGGTTCAGTTCTGTTTATACATGAAGGAAAACATGAAAACATACCTTTGATTGCATCAGTACAGGCCAGCAGAGAATCCAGATGTAGATGCAGCAATAGTGTTTGACATAGTTGTCAGTTTTGGTCTGGTTCCTCCTTAGGGTGCAATCTAATGATGGTGGTTAAGAAAACCGAAAAGGGTATCGGCTGTAGGAGAGGGAGGTCGAACATTATGATGTTATGGCTAATAGGGTGTCTGATTGTGTAACTGAGTAATCCCTTAACCTCCACATAAGTCTCCTTATATAAGCACCCAGGAGGAAACCCTAATTAGTTAATAAGGGTAATTAGGCCCATCAACAATTACCAACTAATTATTTAATAGGATTGTTATATATTTTGATCCATATAATGTAAATGATTATAATGGCTACTAGATTAAATATAAAATAAATATATTTAATCTTACAGTTATAAACTAATAATATATGATAAATCGAAAAGACAGGCAAGCTTGAACCAAACAAGCAAAAATATATATGTTTAGAAACTACTATACTGTAATTTTGTGTAATTGGTTGTTCAAATCAACTTATATAAAAATTATTTAATATTTATAACATGGTTAAAAATGGATAACCAAACGTCAAAAAGACAAAGTTACATGAAGCCTCTAACGAAGATGTCAAAAAGACAAAGTTACATCACATGAAGTCTTTAAGACCTTGGGCTATGTTATCAGAAGATCTTCATAGATAATGTATTGGGCCTGGTTTGTTTACATTGGGCTTCAACAATATCTTGAGGCTTGAGCCTTAAGAATCATTTGTTATGGATCACTCTTGAGCAGTTGAGCTCCCGCAAAATGTTTTTTGGGATTGTTCTAAGTTCTTCACATTTTTTTTTCCTTTAATTTAAGGATTAAAGTTACAAGAAAGACTTTATGAAATTCCAGAGCTGGGTAAAGCGCAACCTGGATCATGGATTTGCCAAGGATCGAGTTTAAGCACCAACACAAATACACTGCAACAAAGTAAATACCACAATGATTTACGTGGTTCGGTCTAAGCTGACCTATGTCCACAGGCTGCAACCATGACATAATATTATTGTCCTATGTTGTCGTGATGAGAAATTATATGTACAAGATCATCTATTTAGAATTACAAATTAGGGTTTATAACTTATTCCCTAAGAAAACAAGTAAATGAACAATAATTAAATGCAACGGGCCAAGCCTACCTCTAATATTTAAATTAAGAGTTATATGAGTAAACTGTCATTTTGGTCCCTGTGGTTTGGTCACTTTTGCCACTTTAGTCCAAAACTCAAACTTTTTGCATCTGGGTCCCTATGGTTTCAGTTTTATTGCCATTTTGGTCCAAAAATAAAATCATATCATATTTGTCTTATAAAATCCTGTTATTTTGTTCTTTTCCGCAGCGGCAAAATGATCATTTCTTTTTTATAAATAAATTACATATTTTATAAGACAAATATGACCTGATTTGCCCCTAAGGAAAATGACAAAATTGCAGGATTTTATAAGAAAAATATGACATGATTTCATTTTTGGACCAAAATGGCAATAAAACTGAAACCACAGGGATCCAGATGCAAAAAGTTTGAGTTTTGGACTAAATTGGCAAAAGTGACCAAACCTCAGGGACCAAAATGACAGTTTACTCTTAAATTAATTAATCTACCATTTTAGTGTCTTCTAAACCGGACCCAGTTACCTAACTAAACCCCCCATACACCCAACCGATCTCTAATATGGGTTTCCCATGAAGCCCGAAAGAAGCGAACCGGGCTAGAATTATTTCCATTACTTGACTGCGAAACTTCTTGGTCAAGGCGGAAATAGATATTTTATATCATATTGTTTTTTGACTCATACTAAAACATTTTTGTTGTCTTGACCAATTATTAACATGTCTAGCTCGTAACATCCGATTTTTCTTGATTTTAAGACACTAGTTTTGTCTTGTAGTCACATGCATTGTCAACAAGTCAACTTCTAGTTAGATATATTCATACGGCATTGAACCAGTCAAAAAGTACCTATTCCATTCCTCCCACTCCTTCATGTTCAGCCGTCCACTTGCAAAAGCAAGTGTGTGTTCCTTCTCATCAAAGGCCAGGCCGTTAATAATAATATTAATATATTTTATTATTTATATCAAAAGTACCTTATGGATAAAAAGTATGACAATAAAGTTATGCACCATAATACAATCTTGTTTTGATGTTTTTTTGTCACTTGGTGTAACCACGCAAACAACTACTAAACTATATGACCGACTAATTATATATATATATATATGGAACCCATTAAGTCTAACCACCCTCCAAATCAATATTGACTATTGGATCTTGCTGAGATTAAATCTCAGCCCTTTAAACTCCCTAAAAAAACCGCTGAAGTGGCAGTTCATGGCAGTTAATTGCAGTTTTGTAACCAGGTGGTTTGCTCCACATTTTGTGCCCATGATCTCCACTTCTCTAGAAGTTATATAGTGGTACCTGAAATTCAATTCAGCAAGAAGTGGGCTATAAATTTAGTTCAGTTCCTAAAATTCAGCAAATAAACTGCACGACATGTAACTTCAAATGTATATAAAACAATACACAGTTCCTATTAAAGTGGATAGTGGGCTTACTTGCAGTTATTGATGTACCTATATAATACCAGTGCTATGAATTTATTTGTCTAGCATACTCAACATGGAGTAGAAGATCAATACTCAAGAACTACACTCGACAAGACAACCAATGCTGGAACACATGACCTGCAAATGAAGGTTAAATTGTTCATACTTCCGTTAATATTGGTTTTGTTTCGTTAACATGCGTTATGGTTTTGCAAATTACAGAAACCTAATCTGCAATAAACACATCAGTAGTTCTCTAATCAGTTTCTTTCTTTGTGTAGGTGGTAGCTATGATGGAACAACCTTGATGAAATAAATCACCCGCAAGTTAAGGTTACACTGTTTTTGTACTTTCCATATTATTTGTGGTGTTTTTGTTAAAATGAATTATAGCTTGCAAAGCGCAAATACCCGAAGACAATGTTAAGAACGGAAAAACCGGTCCGTACAAATCGAAGTTTAAGCAGTATAATGGAGCAAATAAAAATGAAAGCAACATATCTAAATTCCAAGGTATTTTAACTAATCAATTGTTTTAATACTTTTACCTTCTAACTTGAATGTTCCGTCTCATTTCATGATAGGTCGGAATATTGCGACTGATGAGAGTGTTGAGACCCGCACCCCGTTTTCCAGTCCTTACACATCTGACTTACACCATAACCTGAAATAGAGGAGTACCGGAAAAGTTACTTTCATTTAAATTTGTTAGTATTAAGTTGGATGCATATGAATCATGGTTCAAAGCTAAATTTTCATGTCACATCATGAAGCAGAACATGTCTAATGGTCAAATTTTTATAAGGTTACAGGAAGACGAAGACACGTACGACTTTTTATTCTCTACAAATGTGAATGTGAACGGGCACACAGTGGCGAGGTTTTTTTTTTCTTTCAAATTTCATGAAATAGTTTACTAATTTTACATTTAATTTCTATACTTTAATACTCAAATTTCATGCAATAGTTAAACTCACAAATTTTATGATGTTTTTTTAATTTTTGTATTTAAGATGAACCGAGTTACCGAGTTGAAGAATCTGATCCCAAAACCAAAGAAGAGGAATAGCATCAACAAATTGAACCACCTGTAAGTAACATAAGTTATGTATAAATCTTATACTTTTATATATGTATAAATCTTATACCTTTATAAGCTAAAGAAATAAAATAATATATATACACACACACATATACATATAGAAGTTCCGTTTTGCTGTTTTGTCCATTAATTATCATAAAAGATTGTACTTGGTTGAAGTAAATATACAGGGCATGTCGGCATGGTAGAGTAAAAAATGGGGCAAATTATGGCTGATCATTGCTATCTAATGTCTATAATATTTTTTCTGGCCGAAAACTTTTAAATACTACCATTTGGTTTTTTTCCTAAAAATGCATATTACTTAAAACTAACTAAAAATTAATAATAGTCAACTTGCAAAAAAAAAAAAAAAAAAAAAAAAAAAAACTAACTACAAAATGAACAAAATGATGAACGCCTGACCTGCAAGTGAAGGTTAAAGTGATTATTTTACATTAGTTATTATTTTAGTTTATTGTTCACATGTAATATGTTTGCAATGTACAGTTTCCTGAAGATACCGTTCACATTGTTGTTCCCGGCCCACACAACCCTAAAATGGTATACTTAATACCTCACTTTTTTAAATTGTTACCGATGTTTTTTTTATTAGTTTAATATTTTTAATTTACTAAGAAAACTACAAAACATTAATGCAAGTATAAGAGGGTTATTGACTAGCTTTTTTGCTAACATGAATTACGCATTGCAAAGTATAGATACGTGCAAACATGTTAAGATCATTAACCACACTCAATTCAAATCTGAGATAACTTGCTGACAGTGCTGAGATCGACCACACAATTCAAATCCGACAAGTACATTCCATGCAAATATGTTTGGTTCCCTAGCATTTAGGATGGCACGGCTTCAAAAAGATGAAAAAGATGATTTGGAAGACAAGGTTTGTTGAATAACATATTTTTTTTTATTTAGTGGTGTGTATTTATAAGGGAGGGGGTAGGATAACCTCTATCAAATAGATTAAATAAAAAGGTAACCTTAAATTATAACTTTATGCTTAAATTTATTAAATAAATAAACAAGAATTATTGTTCACAAGAGCACACAGATGGTGGTAAATAATTTTTATATTAATAAGCATTTTCTAAATTGGAAAACGTTTCTAAAAAACCATATATATATATATATATATATATATATATATATATATATATATATTCACACACATCTAAATATAAATGGTTCATAAATGATTTTTATATACCAGTTTTGCAAAACCGACAAATTTCAAAACAGCTACTTAAAAACCAAATTATTTGAAAAAATTCAAAATCTAAAAGCATGCTATTAACGTGACAAGGTGTCCATTTCGTTGTCGTATGGTGGCCGGCAATGTTTTAAAAACCGGTTTTTAAATTGTACCGGGTTAGGATCAGAAATGGTTCAACCGGTTGAACCGGGTTGTGTCGGGCGGTTCAACCGGGTTAACTAATTGACCCTATAAATCCATAAAATACAATTTTTACTCAAAAAATAATCCAAATCTACATCATTTTTTAATAAAAAATTATTTCAAAAGTTAATCCATCATAAAAAATAATCTAAAAATTCACTTTTGAGCACTAGGTTTTACTAAGAAGTAAACTGTCACCTTCTTGAACCTATAAAAGATTAAAAGACCAAATTTTAACCTTTGACCTGATACCGGTATAACCCAATTTACCGGCGGCACAACTACTTTGTCGTTTCCTCAATTTACCGGGGTATGATTCGTGCCGGTCAAGTTTCCGGCATCTGGTTTAACCGGTTCAACCGACCGGTATAAACCGGTTTTTAAAACATTGGTGGCCGGTTGGAGGGTGGGAATGTGCGCTATGGGTGAGTACATACATTAGTGGCGTTTATTAATTGATATTCAATGTAATAATGATAAAAAAAGTTTTTATATGAAAATTGTTCATACAAAAGAACAAGTAAACAGATAAGTAATAATCTAATAATAGATATAGATTATAAACACTTATTAACTTTTAATTTTAGGTACATATATTATAAGCTGTACTAGGTTGTTGCACGGTGATATTGTTAATCCTAGCCAATCTTCATCGGTTCATTGGTAAGTATTTAAGTATTCATGTTTTATTTGTCTACTAATATATTCAGTATAGACACAATACTTTATGCATGAAATAGCCACATCAACACATAAATCAAATCCTATTTAAACTAGAACAAATAATATAACAGATAAAAAATACAAAACACACAATGCATTATGCAAACCATTTATTTCAATACCGGTCCTCCTAACCCGGCAACATCAAAGCCTATAACCAAATAATTAAGTAAAAGATGAGAATACATTGTGTATTTTAGCAATCCACAAGGATAAGTAATACTTACAGTGATTGTAGGAAGAAAAACTTGTGATTGTAGGAAGAAAAACTTGATAACTTATTTAGGGTGTAGCATTCACCTATTAATATTTAATGGTTCATGAACAAGACCTGAATACATGGTAATAATCATCAGAAACATATCAATATAAAAAAAACACGTCAAATAAACACATAAGCGGAATAAGAAAAATATAGCCACAATGAAACACTTACTCTAATATCGGAGCCCACTAAAGTTGCACTAGCCCATTCGCTTTACAAACCCAACTCCAGTCTGTCACGTATTATCCATCCCACTAAAACAATCCCTTATCTATTTAGCCAACTAAAGACAGGTACTTTAAACACCTGCATCATAAATATAAACAAAATAATAATTTCAAGTTTCCAACAAAACAAAGTTGAATAATGTAAAATAGTGCAAAACTGAGACTGGTAATTGACCCCATTGTGACTGTCTCAATTTCGTTATGTTAACATCAAGCTTCCGCACACCCGATTGCATTGTTTCAAGCATAGAATGATTTATTTCATCAGATGTCTGTAAAATTAGACATTTAAAATAAGTACCTCAAACTTACTTCAAGTTAGCCAAAGAGTAACAAATTAAAATTAAAAAACCACAGTGTTGTTTATACATGAAGTGACAAGATAGACATAATATACCAAAAACAGAGAATCAGAAAACCCTTATAGTAAAATAACAAATAAGTACTTCTAAATAAGACTCAACCAATTCTTACAGACATGGTCAGATTAGCGATTAATACACAGAAGATATAGCATATCTAATTACAGAACAGTTGTGTATTATCGAATATAAGTTTCAGTAGAATATAAAACTGGACAAACTGCATGAATTCAAAATTATGAACAAGAAAGTTGTACAACTAATTGAACCCGTAAAACATTAAAGTTTCGAGTAGCTTAGCTATTTAAATTGGATCATATACCAAACTCCGTATTCCACACTGAGCCTTGATTTTAACCTGATTATGTGTAATAAGATTGCCATTTTCGTTTCAAAGACAAGGTTTTTATCAACTATCACGAAGTCGATCACCTAATTATGTGTAACATAATCGTATTTTTCATTACAAAGACAAGGTTTTGTCAATTATCACCATGTCAGAAATCATTTTCCATTCAAATTAGCACACAATACTGAACCCTAGAACCCCCAAAACCACAAAAATAATCTGAAAACAATAACTTTGTTGTGAAATAGACAAGTATAAATGAGAAACAAGTTACTTTGCAACCCCAAAACCTACCTAGTATGATGTGAAAATGAACAAAGAACAAAATGTACCAAATATACAGCTACGAGATGATGAATTGATGATCGACAGTAGAAAACGTCCATTGCTTGTGCTTGTGGTTACCATTGAAGCGAAATGAGCGTATACAAACGAGATCGAGTGGAGCGGCTGCGAAAGGGAACTAAACAAATGAGAATCTAGGGTTTTTAAAATAACATTTATATGGATCCACTTGGGCGGTTCAAGTTACCCGTATTGTAATTTGTAACCGTGGCATGGCAGGACCCTATTATAAAGTGGGTAACCCGATAACTTGGGGTTTATTTAGTATGAAAAAAAAAACCAACCCAATAAATAACAAAATTCTAAATGTCAAAGCGAACATGAAATTAAACCAAGAAACTCATGACTAATGTGGGTGTTTGGGATTGTTTATTTTGAGTTGCTTTTAAGTTTTTTACTTCTTAAAAGTTAATATGCAATTTTTGTAGTGTTTGGATAATGTGTTTTGAGAATGCGTTTTAGTGGTTTGAAAATAAGAAAAAGAAAAGTTAGATGGTTGTAATTTTTTCAAATAGGAGATGAAAAAGTAGGAAAAGGAGAAGCAAATCGAAACACCATCAATATACATTATCTTTGTTTGTTACCTTAGCGTAACCCGTCCAACGGACGGGTATTAAACTAGTTAAAAGCTTGAATTGCGTCGAGCTTACACAAATTAAACTCTAAAATCTAAATTGAAACTCATTTAATAAACAAACCCGGGCTTCATATATCAAGCTAAGTCTAAACAAGTATTTTATTTATATATAAATATAATAAACTATATATCATAACAAATATATACATTACATAACAAATACTATTATATATAGTAATAAGTGAACTCGAGCTTTAAATATAAAGCTTGAAATAAGTTAAATAAGTCGAGTTAGAGTAATATTGAACTCAAAGCTTGTTAAATTTGACGGGAATAGCTGGAACTTTGATCAACTCATTTAGTCGGTAATAGGTAACAACTATATCAGATTTATTCCTGAATTTGTGTATAAGCATTATAGCCTAGTAGAAATGGATGAGATCGGATGGTTCCGCTGATCAAGGTTTGTTGTTAAAAAAAGAGTTAAATGTCATTTTAGTCCTTGTGGTTTTAGCCATTTTGTCAGTTTAGTCCAAATGTTCATTTTTCGTCTGTGGGTTTAAAAAGGTTTCATCGTTGCCATTTTAGTCCACTGGGTTAACTTCATCCTTTCTTTTGTTAACAAGAGGCGCAATTCGGTCATTTTATATGTAATTCTGTGAACTAGAAGCGCAATTCCATATAAAATGACCGAATTGTCTTTCTCGTTAACATAAATAATGGATGAAGTTAACCCAGTGGACTAAAATGGCAACGGTGAAACATTTTTAGACTCGCAGGTGAAAAATGAAACCTTTAGACTAAACTGACAAAATGATCCAAACTACAATTATAGAGACTAAAATAAGATTTAACTCTAAACAAAATAACAAGTAACTAGGATTACGACCCGCCGCAATGGGGCGGGGATGCTTTATTTATAACTAAGTCGATCTACGACCCACACGTTGTGTTAAACCTGTCAAACGGGGTAAAAATAGACGATGTAAAAACGTTCACCCACACACACACGTTGCGTCGTGTTAACTCGCAAAATTTAGAACGAAACATAAAAACGTTAAGCCAAAAACGCACGTTGTGATGTGTTAAGTGACAGAATTTAGAACCAAGCATAGAGCGCAAAATTTGCGGAAAATGAAAACTATAAACTACCAAAGTTGAAAGTAAAAAAAAAAGTTATGAGGATAGATTGTAAAAGATAAAAAGTTTTGGGTTAAAAGTAAAAAACAAATAGTTTTGGGTTAAAACTAATTTATGAAATACTTTTGGGTGAAAAGTAAAAAAAATTGATTTTTTTTGGAAAACCCTCAAAGCCAACGTTACGACAACCATATGCATAACAATTTTTTCTTTGAAAAATCCCCAAAGCACACCCCGCGTTGCGGTGGGGCGTAAAACAGTGTCAAATAGTACTAATGTCACACAATCGTCATCGACAACCAACACTGACTCGACCTATAATATGCGTATTGCGACGAACCTGTCAAACATGAAAAATAGAAGTAAAAACGTTGAACCACACATGCACGTTGCGTCGTATTAACTCGAAAATTTTAGAACTATACGTAAAACGAAAATTTGCGAAAGATGAAAAGTATAAGTGATAAAAGTTGTGAAGGGTAAATTGCAAATAATGAAAAGTTTTGGGTCAAAGTTAAAAAAACAAATTATGTAGGGTTAAAATTGAAAAATGTACAAACCTTTGGTTTAAAAAAAATCTAAGTTTTTTTTTTGGAAAACACCCAAAGCATAACTTACAAGTTCTTATGCATAAAAAGTTTGCTAATTTATATAGGTTTTAATTTAATAATAACTAGGATTGTGACCCGCCGCGCGTTGCACCGGCGTCGAAAGTTAAAGTAACTCGTATTTATACTGTATATTTGACCCGACTCTTTACTTAAATTCATAATTGTTCTACAAAAGATGCGCTCGACTTGCACCTTGGCTTTGAGAACCCTATTGTCCCAGCCCGCGTTGCACTTTCTAACTCCAAGGCCTTAATAAATACTCCTCTCAGCGTGTAAGGTATGGAAACTATTACGTGTTCTCAATTTAAAACACACCTAGGGCCAAATCGAATCTAGTTCAAACTTCTAAGTTCTAACCTACAAAACCACCAGGAATACACAATCTCTCCCGTAAACAAAACAACTTAACACACAATTTCACTACAACTGAAACAACAATTTAGGCAACAATTTTACATCAACATAAATTGTTTACAATAATCCTCCTGTAAACAAAACAACTGAACATAAACACATAAACATCTTAAAATGCAATTATATTATATTACAACTAAAATAACAATTTAGGCAACAATTTTACTGCAATATAAACACAAATCCCGTAACCAAAACAACTGAACATAAGAATCTTCATACGCAATTTCACTACAACTAAAACAACAATTTACTGAACATAAGCATCTTCATACGCAATTTCACTACAACTAAAACAGCGATTTAGGCAACAATTTTACAGCAATTTAAACACAAATTATTCATAATAATTCTCCTGTAAACAAAAAAAACTGAGCATAAACATCTCAATACGCAATGTCATCAAACCTAAAACAACAATTTTAAATCAACATAAACACATACTGTTCATAATAATTATAATAATCCTCTAGGCAACCAGATCGAGTACAAAACAGTATCATAACGAACTAAAAGTGCGAGTAGTTACCGAATTGAAACGATCGGAGGTTAATCGTGAAGCAGGAGCGGAGATGGAGGAGTAGAGTGATTGGCGGCTGGTTGAAGAAGATGATTTGGTGAATATCAATATTAAGAACATATATTGCATTTCGATTCTTCCTCCTCCGGTGCCGTTAGCACCAGGGTCGTCTTACGTCTTCTCCGGCGGTGGACTGGAACCCCAACTGGTAGGAATCGCAGCTATGACTCCGACTGTCGTCTATTCACTGTTGAACTCTCTTCTCCGTCATCTAAGCACCCTACGTCGCCGCCAAGTGCCTGAACCCTAACCCGCAGTCAACATCCCCGTCGTCGCCATGGACCACGGTAACCAACATCTAACACAGTTGCACGCTACCGAACCCTA
Source organism: Helianthus annuus (assembly GCF_002127325.2). NCBI lineage: Eukaryota > Viridiplantae > Streptophyta > Magnoliopsida > Asterales > Asteraceae > Helianthus > Helianthus annuus. The sequence continues at coordinate 112,034,410 of NC_035446.2, forward strand.
GCCGCTGCTTGTGGTTGTCTGAATCAGAACCATCTCGATCTTCGTTTTTGGATGGAGGCAACGGTGAGAGAGGGAGAGAGAGGTGTGTCGTGGAGGTGGGGGCAGTGGGTGGGGATGATGATGGTGGTGGTGTGTGAAAAGAGAAAAAGAAAACACTGAAACAAAGGGCAACATTGTAATTTCAAACTAAGGGTAAAAGTGTAATTTGGTTGGTGCACCGACATTGTTCTTTAAGATTATATAAATTATTCAATTATTGATATATGTGAATAAAAAGTCAAAGATGAAAAGTTAATACATGTCAGCCACTTAAAGGATCCGTTAATAAAACCTTGATCACCATCACACCTATCTATCAGCCTCTCCTCCGTCCGCCATGACCGGCTCCTCCACTTCTTCCCGCAAGGTGCTTTCTTCATCTCTCTGCCTGTCTGTATAAAGTATAAACATATTTATTATTCTTCAGTGGTGAAATTTGATTAGGTATTGAAGAAACACGAGTTCTAATTAAGGTATTAATTAGAGGGGTTTATGTTCCTATCATAGTGGTTAATCTTCTTTGAGGTATTTGAGCTCCGACTGGTTAATCAACCTGCAAAACAGAACACCGTTACTCGTTAAGAGGGGAATGTGGGGGTTTCCCTCTTAACCGGGCTCCGGCGTGAGAATAAGCGATTGCTTTGAGAGTAATTAAGTAGTTAAGAGTAAGAGCCGAGAGAATAGAATGAGTCACCTGAGGAATGAAGGTCTCTATTTATAGCCGGAGAGGTGTAAGAGGTTGTGGGCTGATGGGCCTTGGGCCAGAAACGGACAACAACGAATATACTCTTTGCCTCGCTGGCCTCGACTGCTTAGTGGCTTCTAGATGCTCGTCGGTGCTGGCGCACCTTGATTGGAGCCACGTGTCATTGTTGTCGGCCTTGTTGTCCCTTCTGTCATCAGCAGACAAGTGGAGATCGTGGGACAGTTGTCCCCGTCTCTTGATTGGTGCCATGTAGGCGTCCTTGTGTACTTATCGTCAGAAGATCGTGGCGCACGATTGAACAGAGCCTGCTGGACGCTCATTGGCTCTTTTTACTGCCACTTGTACCCTGTGTACCTCTGTAGGTAACAGCGCGTCTTCCTATGGAGAGGATTTTGTTTGGTGGCAACTAACCCGCGCGGGGTTAGTGTGCTCACTTATACCATTGTTTTTATACTAAGTGTTGCTATCTGAGTTTATTATGTGCTCTTCCTCGCGCGGGGGTAAGTCACAATGCGATGTGAGCTGCGCGAGGTTGCTATTATCAAGTTGTTATGCTAAGGAGTATGGTCTCACGTGCAACCTGTTATGAGGTTTGCGCGACTTTTTGGGACCATACCCCTTCAAGTCCCCCCAGTCCAGTGCTGCACCATGCGCAACGCAAGTGGTTGGAGCTCTGGACTTAATAAAAATAAGAGAAGGGAAATTGTCCTTTTGGTCCTGACTTGTAAGGCGCATGTAGAAAACTGTTGTTTTCGATGCGCAGGTACTAGGCAGGTGTCGAGTGATTTCTTGTTTGTCCTTTTAAGCGCGCGGGGTTATAGTGGTTTACGTATATCTGGCGCGACTCATATGACTTCTGCATGAAGTTACTTGCATGTTTTATGGCGGGAAACTTCGAAATTTGAACTTCTGACAGGTTGGTGAGATAAGTCGCTGAGGGCGACGTTTGAGTTGACCCCTGGCACGGGTGTCATCATGCCGCCTGCGGCGGTTGCACTTCATGTCAGGAGTGTGAGGCCCACGCGCGCGTGGTAACCGTCACTCCTGGTTTCCCGCTTGACGTGGCAACCTTCTGTTGGTTAGCCTAGCGGCTAGTGCGGCACGGTTACCCATCGCATTAAATGCGATGGGTATAAATATCCGAAGAGAAAGGTGAGAGATTCACTTTCTCTTTGTTTCTTCTCCGATTTCCTCTCAAAACTCTTTGAATCTTCAAAGTGTTCTTCATTTTCTTCAAGATTTCTTCAAATCTTCAAGCCTTCTTCGAGCCTTTTTTCCAGATCATCTTAAAAACATGAGTGAAGAGCATCAAGAGGTTGCTGCTAGTGAGGAAGGACCGGTTCCAGTCCTTAGATGGGACTTAGGTCTGTTCGAACAGATCGTTCGAAGTTTTAGGTTTCCACCGGAGTGGGATGCCCGGTACCCTGCTCAGGGTCAGACCGCGGCTGATGCCCCACCCGGTTACATTACTTTGTTCGAAGACTTCTTCCTTCAAGGAAACTTCCGGCTGCCGGCGACTAACTTCTTTGGTAGCATCTTGTCCTACTACAAGTTTCATATCTCACAGTTAAGCCCACCTGGGATGGTGAGGGTGAGGCACTTTGAGTTCTTGTGTCAATCCCACGGCATTGAGCCGACGGTGAATAAGTTTCGTGTCTTCTATCAACTGCAAAGAACAATGGGGTTCTTTTCTTTTGCTAGCCGTGGTACGGCTAAGAAGATTTTGTTGAATCCTCCCAAGAGTTTCCATGACTGGAAACCCAAGTTCTTCTTCATCCGGGAGGAAGTCTTGCCAATAGCTATGCCGTTTAGGGAATGGACCGAGGTTATACCAAAGGAGGACCTTCCTATACCGAAGTCTGCTCAGTGGTATCAGCGGCTTACCGCAACCCCTAACCGGGTATTTGGGGAGAATGTTCTGGTTGCTGCCAAGATGAGTGACCAGTGGTCACCTAGTAGCAGGGAACTCCCGGTCTTGAAGATCGGGGATCAAGGTTAGATACTTTCCCCCTTTTTGTTTTGTTTCCGAGTACATTCACTTAACTGGTTTCTTATACTTTGTTTTTGTTGTGTAGAGACGCAACTCTATCAGGCTGCCTTCCCAGCCTTTGGTGGCTCCATGGGCGTTCGCCCTCTGCGCGATGATGAGGAAGGCTGGTATGACCAGATAAAGGGGAACTTCATGCTTCCTGCTGCTGACGCCTTCGCCTCGCCGCCGGATGCAACTGAAGGTGCGCACTATCCTAAACCTCGTCCATTGCGCTCTGTGACTTCTGCTGGGAAAGAGACTTTCTATCTTTCCAGCGAGGAGTCAGTAGGGTCTTCGAATGGCGAGTTAAGTTCGTTGCCTAAAATCTTTGCAGGTGTGTTGCGCGATCTGGGGGTTGACCCAGAGGAGAAGAAGAAGAAACCTTCGAAGAAGAAAAAGAAGGCGGATGTTGAAGTGACCAGCAAGGGTCCTGGCGCCAGTCGCGCAACTACTGCTGCTGTCAAAGGTACGCTTCGCCTCCGGCAACGTGACTTAGACGATTACGTGATAATCAGTGACTCTTATGAAGGTTTATCATATGCAGCTATGGGAAAGACTGGCGCTGGTGGGTCAAAGGGCTCTGGGAGCGCGGGTTCTCGTAACCCGGATGCTGACGCAACTCCATCTCATCCTGAGGATGAAGAAGAAGAGGAAGAAGAGACTGCCCCGTTGATTGGAAGAAAGAGGGGTAGAAGCGAGGCGACAACTGGTATGGCCTCTGCGCCTGTTTCAGTTGTTATTCCCGTTGTTGGGAAGAAGAGCAAGTTGCGCTCGTTATACCAGTTTTCTCCTGGTATGCTCTTATCTCCCTTCTTTATAATTTAACCTCTTTTTTGCTCAAGTGCGTTTGCTTTATTCTTGTAGAGATCAAGAAGAAGACCCCTGAAAAGGGGGTTAAGTTTGTTGAACCCAGCACGAAAAGACCTAAGGTTGCCACTGAACCTTCCGATTCTGCTGCGCGTGATGCTGCGAAAACTGCTGAAGCGCAGCAAAAGGCAGAAGAGGATCGGAGGAAAGAAGAGAGTAGGATTGCTGCGCAGAAGAAGGCTGAAGAGTTAAAGCGCAAAGAAGAGGAAGAGAAAAAGAGGAAGGAGGAGGAGGAGAGAAAGCTGGAGGCGGAGAGGAAGAGAAAAGCGGAAGAGGAGAGAAAGCTGAGGGAGGAGGCGGATAGGCAGAGGAAGGCGGAAGAGGCGAGGAAAGAAAGAGCTGCCGATCAGTCTTCTGTTCAAGGGCAGTCTGGTGTCCCAAAACCTCCCCCCGCTGCGCCGATTGTTACTTCTAAGGGGTTAGGGCGCTATGTGTCTAGTGGTGCAAGCTCTGGAGGAGCTGGGGGCTATAACCCCAATGTGATAGGTGCGAAGGATACCGTCGGGGATATATATTATAAAACTTATACTGAAGAGGAACGTGGTGATGCTCCTCATCAAGCCCCTTGGAGCTTAAGGCAGAAGGATACGTTTGTTGAATTTGGTCCTTCTCGCGATTGGTACTTGAACCAATTCACTCCTGGCGAAGTTAACCGTCAAAAGGCGAAGCCGCATGAAATGTTGTACCGCACTTACATTCTTGCCGAGGCCAACGCTCGATCTGCTAACCATCAGATAGTTCGTGAATGGCGAACAATGGTCAGAGAGCGCGCCGACTGGGAGGCTTACCGAGAACGTGTGCTAAAACGTGTTGGTGAATTTGAGAAGGCTAAGGCCACATTTGATGAGGAGAGAGCCAAGTTTGAGGCTGATAGGAAAGCTGAAGAGTGGGGTCGCGAGGGCCTGCAAAAGAAACTTCATAATGTGGAAGAGCAACTGGCCAAGGAGAAGGCCGAGTTCAAGCGCATCTGCGCCCAGGACAACGAGCGCGCCTATGCGGCTCGACAAAAAATTGTTGGTCTTGAGGCTAAGATAGCGGAGCTGACATCGAAGGTGGAGGAAGCGCAGGTTGAGACAGCCGCTAAACAACAGATGGAGGTTAGTTGATTTTCCTTTCGTTTTCTCCTTTGTTGTTTATAAAATTTCTAAGTCATTTGCCAACTTCCAGGTTGAGTTGTCTGAAGCTAAGGTTCAGCTGTCCACCAAGGACAAAGATCTCCAGGCCAAGGACGTTGAGATTGCGGAGCTCAAACGTCGCTTGGATGAACAAATCGACAGATGTGAGTCCCTGGAGATCGACCTTGAGGCAGAGAAGGTCAAGGCCATCGATGCTGAGGAGGCGCGTGCTGTCAGCACTGCGGCGCTTAACGTGGCTCAGACAAATTATTCTGAGGCCCAAGGCATTGTGGACACGCTTGTTTCTGAAGCAGAATGGATGCGCACTCGGGGAATAGTGCTGGTAAGTCCTTTTTGCCTTACCTTTTTCTTTAACATGTTGAAGAGTTTATTCTTAATGCTCCTCTTTTGATGAAGGTTGCCAATTCCATCTTGAACGCCGGCGAGCTAGATCGCGCTGTTGCTGCTCTTACGGATGCGGCGCGTGCAGTTGGTCATCGAGGAGGTTACCTGGAGTGTGCTGATCATGTTGAGCGAATGCTGGGACAAGAATTCGATACAAGTCATTGCTCAGTGACGGAACAAGCTGATGCTGCGCTGGCCAGTGCTGAGAACTCATATGACAACCTCTCCTTGCCCATCATGGACTTGGTTGTTAGTGCCTTAAAAAAGGATGATTGGTGTCAGCGCCTCAAGGCGATCCTTGATCCACCGATTACTGTTGAATCATCTGATGAGGAAGCAGCTGGTGATGATGGCGGAGGTGATGACGATGGCGACGATGGTGAGGGGAACGAAGATGATGATGGTGAGAAGAACGAAGACAAATAGAGTAGGTTGTTAGTTTGTTGATAGGCGTTTGTGCCTTTGTTTCTGACTTGATTGTAAGTGATGCGCTTTTGCGCAGTTTTAATGACAATGAAATGTCTTCGTTTTTTCTGTTGCAATTATTGCATTGCTGTAAAAACTTAGGTTAAATTAGCTCGAATAAATGGAAGCGTTTTCTAAGCATAAGGTGGCCACCCGGTCTCGCGCTTTGTTTGCGGAGGACCTTGGAGGTGGTTTTGAACCATCTCAAAATGCTGGAGTGTTTTCGCGCTAATCAGAAGTTTAACATGCATTTGTAACGAAAAAACAATGTAATAGAACATGTCGTATGTTTTCATTCAAATCAGAAGTTGGCTCTTAGGCCTTCATACATATATGCCAATGGCTCGTAGCCGGCGTGGCGAAATTGAAAAATGGCGCGAGGCCGAAAAGATTACATATAGCATTTGCGCAATTGTTGCGCATTCCAAGTTCTTGGTAAGATGTGGCCATCTAAGGTGCGCAATTTGTAGGCCCCTTTGCCTAGGACCTCATGAATCAGATATGGGCCTTCCCATTTAGGTGCCAATTTCCCTGGGCGTTCCGCATTTGACGCTTCGTTGTCGCGAAAGACGTACTCCCCTGGATTGAAGGTACAAATGCGAACCCTTGTGTTGTAGTACCTTTCCAGCTGGGTTTTGTATTTGGCCTCTCTGATTTTTGCGATTTCACGCCGTTCTTCTAATAAGTCTAAGTCTAGACGCCTTTCTGCTTCATTGTCAACCGTGTTGACCGTGGTCATTCGCGGCGAGGGCAAGCCAATCTCTGCCGGGATTACCGCCTCTGAGCCATAGACTAGGCTGAAAGGGGTTTCGCCGGTACTTGTCTTTGGCATGGTCCGATGAGCCCATAAAATGCTTGGGAGCTCATCGACCCATCCGCGCCGCCTTGTTCCTAATCTGGCCTTTATCCCTTCGACGATGCTTTTGTTCACACTTTCCACTTGTCCGTTGCCTTGTGGGTGCGCAACGGAGGTGAAAGTGTGCTCAATGTTCATCTCCTTCATCCAGTTCTTAAGATCGTCTGACGCGAAGTTGGTGCCGTTGTCTGTCACGATCTTGAGCGGGAGGCCGAATCTGCATATGATGTGCTCCCATATGAACTTGCGCACAATCATGGCTGTGGTGGATGCAAGGGCTTTGGCTTCTACCCACTTCGTGAAGTAGTCGACAGCTACTATGATGAACTTTACGGCGCCGGGGGCATCCGGGAAGGGTCCTACCATGTCAATTCCCCATTGCTGAAAGGGCCATGCGGTGGACACGTGGATAAGATCATTTTTAGGCCGCAACGTTTTTGGAGCGTGCCTCTGGCAAGAGTCACACTTGCGGATCTCCTTCATTGCGTCAACATGCATACCCGGCCAGTAGTAACCGGCGCTCATGATCTTCGCGACGACCATCCTTGGTCCGGAGTGGATGCCGCAAATCCCTTCGTGGATTTCCCTTATCAAATAATTCGCGTCCTGGGGGTCCACACAGCGCAGTAGTGGTCCCAAGAAGGATTTTCGGTACAAGATACCGTTGTGCATTTCGTACTGTAGGGCTTTGTTTTGGATCTTTCTTGCTTCCGCTTTGTTCTCAGGAAGCACCCCCTCTCCCAAGTATTGGATGATAGGGGTCATCCATGATGTCTGCCCTGTTTCGATTACGTTAACTTGGCGCAGTAAAACCGATGGGTTTTTGAGTACCTCTATCCTTACATCCTTGGCTAGATGTTGAAAGGAGGTCGAGGCGAGCTTGCTCAGGGCATCTGCGGGCTTGTTTTCTGAGCGATTGATATGTATGACTTCGTGGGTTTTGAATTGTTGGAGCAATTCTTTCGCTTGTTCCAGATATAAAGCCATGACTTCACCCTTCGCGTCGTATATGCCATTTACTTGACTGGCTATCAGGAGTGAATCCACATGTGCGCGCAAGTTTTTTGCTCCCATCTTGATGGCGAGGCGTAAGCCTGCCAGAAAAGCCTCATACTCAGCTTCATTGTTGGTGTTCTTGAAGTCGAGCTTAATGGCGTAAGTAAACTCGTGCTTTTCTGGGCTCACTAGACGTAAACCTGCTCCCGCGCCATCTTCATTTGATGCCCCGTCAGTGTAAAGCATCCAAATCTCCTCTGCTGTGTTTTCTTTGGGCGTCTCTACCATCTCACACTCCTTGATTTTATCAGCCGGTACTTCTGTGATGAAGTCGGCGAGGACCTGCCCCTTAATGGCTGGGCGCGGCCTATACAAGATGTTATGGCCGCCCAGTTCAATGGCCCATTTTGCCAATCTGCCTGATGTCTCAGGCTTCTGAAGTATAGTGCCAATGTGGAAATTGGTAAGCACAGTTATCACATGGCCTGTGAAGTATCGGCGCAATCTTCGGGAGGCGTGTAGTAGCGCAAGAACCAGCTTTTCCATTGTGGAATATCTTGTTTCTGGGTCTGTGAGTATCCTGCTGACGTAATAGATCGGGGTTTGCACGCCGTTCCTGTCTACCAACAATACTGACCCTACTGCCTTATCCGAGGAGGACAAGTACAGCACAAGGGGCTCTTTTTCAAACGGTGCCGTCAGCGTAGGGAGTTCGATCAGACACGCTTTCATTTGTTGAAAAGCTGTTTCGGCTTCCGGGGTCCATTTGAACTCTTGCTTCTTCACACAGTTGCGCAACGTGCTAATGAAGGGATACGACTTTGCGGCGTGATTGGAAAGAAATCGATTTAGCGCGGCCAGCCGGCCGGCTAGTCGTTGCATTTCCTTGATGTTCCTTGGCGAGGGCATTCGTTCTATAGCTTGTACCTTCTCTGGGTTCACCTTGAAACCGCCGTTTGTGACAATGAAGCCCAGAAACTTCCCTTCTTCCATGCCAAAGGAACACTTGGCTGGGTTTAGTTTCATATTTACGCTGCGCAATGAGTTGAACGTTTTTTCGATGTCTTTTAACATTTGGTCCTCTTCGGGACTTTTCACCACTAGATCATCGATGTAAACCTCAATGTGCTTTCCGATGTCACCTGCGAAGGTTTTGTCCATCAAGCGTTGATAGGTCGCGCCTGCATTCTTTAAACCAAAAGGCATTTTGGTGTAGCAGAATATTCCAAGATCAGTCCTGAAGGCTGTCTTGTCTTCATCTTCTAGCTTCATCTGCACTTGATGGTATCCTTTATAGCAATCCAGAAAGCACTTCCATCGGTATGGCGCGAGAGAATCAATTTTTTTATCGATCTCAGGCAAGGAATAGCAATCCTTTGGGCACGCCTTGTTGAGATCAGTGTAATCAACGCACATGCGCCATCCGCCATTTGATTTTTCTACCATCACAGGGTTCGCGACCCAGCTTTGGTATCTTACCTCTCTCAGGATTCCAGCCTTGAGCAACTCACATACTTGCTCATTCATCGCTTTTGTCTTATCCGCGCCTAGGCTGCGCCTTCGCTGGACTTTTGGTTCTACAGAAGGGTACGTGTTTAAGCAATGCTCAGTTATGTTGCGCGGGACGCCGGTCATGTCTGACGGGGTCCAGGCAAATATATCCATGTTGCGGAACAGCAGTTGCTTTAAATGTTTTCTGATGTCTGACGAAATGGCGTGGCCAATTGTCACTGTCTGCTCTGGGTACTTGCGGTTTAAGACCCATTTTTCTGGCTCGGTCGTAGAGACCTTCGCCGTTTTTGTTGGGCGCAGCTCTTCAGTTGACATCACTTCTTTCTTGGCGTATATGATTGCGACGCCTGTCTTGGTAGGAAAACCTATGGCAGAATGAGGTGTTGAAGTCACCATGTTTAGTTCGCCTTGTGTTTCCCTTCCAAGAAGCACATCATGCCTTGATTTCACTGGCATTACCATAAAGTTCACATTTGTTGTTCTTGAATGTTTCCCGTCAGAGAGCGTGACAGGGAAACTGATTTGGCCGAGAGGGAAGACCATTTCATTGCAAAAGCCGGACAAAGGATAATCGACTGGCTCGAGTCTCGCTTTGTCTTCTTCATCGAATTGATTGAAACATTGTTCGTAGATGATGTCGGCTGTGCTTCCTGGGTCGATGAAGATGTACTCTGTTTCATAGTGACCAATTATACCAGTAATGACGACGGGTCGTGTAGCGCGAGGACCGCCGCGCACTACTGGGAATATGACTTGCTGTTCTTGCCAAGAAGGCTCGTAGGGCCGTTTGCCTTTTTCTCTCGCGGTGTATCTTGGTCCGTTGACCATGTGAGTCTCTAGCCGTCTCACTTTTTTGTGGCTGCCTTCATCGTGACGCTGGAGCTGACGGGTGTCCTTGCGCACATTCTTCACTAAATGGCTTAGCTTGCCGCTTTTGAGCGCTCTTTCGATTTCCTGGCGCAAACTGTAGCAGTCATCGGTCAAATGCCCCGAGTCTTTGTGAAAATCGCAGTACAAGTTAGGGTCTTGCCCTTTCTTGTTTGTCATTGGCCTTGGCGCCTTGAAATCGACATTCTCCGTCATTAATACCTCCTTTGGAGTTTTTGTGAGCGGAGTCCAGTGTTTGTCACGGTTGTCGTCTCTGATTGCTTTCTTGTAACCGATTCGGTCAATCGTATCTCGCGCATCTTCTCTGTAACGTGGCCTGTCGTCACGGCCTCTGGGTCTCTCAGACTTCCAGTCATGACTCTTGTACTTGTTGCGCTTGTTGTTGTTGTTGTCGCGCGGCCTCTCGTTTGCTCTTGAAAATCGATCTTCGGAGTAATAACCCTTTCCACCAGCAAGGGACTCCTCGGTTTGCGCGACGATCTTTGCTGCTTCCATCAGTTTATCCCACTCTTTTGGCATCCCATCTTTGCCTGTGATGGTTCTAATGAGGCTATCACAGCGTATAGCCTTCTTGAAGTGGCAGCGCATGAGTTGCTCACTGACGCCGCCAATCTCTAAACATTCTTTGTTGAAACGCGTGATGAAGTCCTCCAGACCTTCACCATCCCTTCGCCATATGTCTTCTACTTCCGCCGTATCACGCTGATAGCGACGTTGTTGGCTAAAATAGCTTAAGAATTGTGTCTTGAAGTCTGTCCATGACTTAATTTTTCCGGGCGGAAGGCTGTCGAACCAGGCGCGAGCCGCTCCGGTCAGCGTTTGAATGAACAGGTGGCACCACATGGGCATGTTCCAACCTCCCATGCAGCCCACACTCGTGAATGTTCTGACGTGGTCGTCTGGGTCAGTCAACCCATTGAATTTCCCAACGGTTGGGGGTAGCTTCTCTCGTGAGAGTGGTGCGAGTGCGATTTTCGGGATAAACTTGGAGTGTTCCGCAGCTTCCGCTGGCCTGTAAGCCAGGCGGAAATCTCTTTCAGCCTCTTCTGTATAGCCAATGTGTTGTCTTGGCTTATAGTACTCGTGGTTTTTTGGTAAACGATTGAAGACTGACGACTCTTCATCACCTTCCCATGTAGGATCATATGGGTCGGTTTCTTCCCATTCATTGTTCATGTTGCGCGGCGTGAGCCGGCTGTGAACAGGGCCTCGTTGAAGGTTCGACGGATATTCATAGTGACTATCCGTTTCCCCTCTTGTATCGCGCGTGTCTTGTACGCTTACACGTCTTGTAGGGGGAGGCCTGTTGGTTCTGCCTTGAAGATTGGCTGGTGGTGGCATTTGGCGCACCCCCTGACTAGGAGGAGTGACCAAGGACGGTTCTGCCGTCAACACTGCTTGCTGCGCGATGAGCGATTGGTATGCTGCATTGATAGTGGCGATGTTCTTGGCATACCACGAGGCTGGGGTTTCGCCCTCTGGTAAGCCAAGTAATGCAGATACATTTTGAGGTGGCACCGGTTTGGACGGTCCTTCGCCGTTGTTACCTGGGGTGGCCATTTGTGTGATACGGGTAACGCTCCCGCGCTGACCCCCCGTGTTGGTGATCTCAACTTCACCTATCTCTTCGATTTGGGCTTGGAGGTTTTGGACTCCTTCACCCAAGGCCGTGTTGGAGTTGGCTCCGAAGCCGAACTCTGGAAAGATTCCTTGACCGGTCATAGTCGAAGGATGAAAAGATGTCAAAGGCTCAAATAAAGAAGATGAGGGTGGTTATAGAAAAAATCGGTGGGCGCCAATGAAGAAACACGAGTTCTAATTAAGGTATTAATTAGAGGGGTTTATGTTCCTATCATAGTGGTTAATCTTCTTTGAGGTATTTGAGCTCCGACTGGTTAATCAACCTGCAAAACAGAACACCGTTACTCGTTAAGAGGGGAATGTGGGGGTTTCCCTCTTAACCGGGCTCCGGCGTGAGAATAAGCGATTGCTTTGAGAGTAATTAAGTAGTTAAGAGTAAGAGCCGAGAGAATAGAATGAGTCACCTGAGGAATGAAGGTCTCTATTTATAGCCGGAGAGGTGTAAGAGGTTGTGGGCTGATGGGCCTTGGGCCAGAAACGGACAACAACGAATATACTCTTTGCCTCGCTGGCCTCGACTGCTTAGTGGCTTCTAGATGCTCGTCGGTGCTGGCGCACCTTGATTGGAGCCACGTGTCATTGTTGTCGGCCTTGTTGTCCCTTCTGTCATCAGCAGACAAGTGGAGATCGTGGGACAGTTGTCCCCGTCTCTTGATTGGTGCCATGTAGGCGTCCTTGTGTACTTATCGTCAGAAGATCGTGGCGCACGATTGAACAGAGCCTGCTGGACGCTCATTGGCTCTTTTTACTGCCACTTGTACCCTGTGTACCTCTGTAGGTAACAGCGCGTCTTCCTATGGAGAGGATTTTGTTTGGTGGCAACTAACCCGCGCGGGGTTAGTGTGCTCACTTATACCATTGTTTTTATACTAAGTGTTGCTATCTGAGTTTATTATGTGCTCTTCCTCGCGCGGGGGTAAGTCACAATGCGATGTGAGCTGCGCGAGGTTGCTATTATCAAGTTGTTATGCTAAGGAGTATGGTCTCACGTGCAACCTGTTATGAGGTTTGCGCGACTTTTTGGGACCATACCCCTTCAGGTATTGAGCAAGGTAGCTAGCATTCGAATTCAAAAGGAGTTGGCTGAGTGGCAGCTCGATCCTCCTCCTGGTTTTCTACACAAAGTCACCGACGATCTTCAAAGGTTCTTCACTTTCATTTTCATTTCAGACCGTGGGGTATGGTGGGGCGGGGGTTTGGGGCATGGGTTGACACGTGGAGTTCGAGCCCCCGCTGGTGAGTGACGTGTCCGTAGGGTATGACGGGGCGTGACTACTGGCTAGCCCGCGTGGCTTGGCAGGTTTATTAAAATAAAAATAAAAAAAACAAAAAATTAAAAAAGATACACAAAACATTTAAAAAAAAAGGCTAAAATTTTCTTAAATTCCTAAAAATTACAAAAAAAAAAAAGATTACACAATAAAAAAAAACCTAGAGCGTTAGGTAGATTTCGAAAAGGGCGAGCTTTTCGAACGGCTTCCGCTCCTTGCCCCGGAACTCGATGTTGGCCACCGCCACCCGGTCTTCGTGACTTATCTCACCGTCCGGGACGCTGTCGTAATAGGCTTTAAAACGATCGAGCTTCGGTCATAGCTCGCGCCATTTGTGTTGGCACGCGTTTACATTGTGCTGGTCGTTTCCCACGTTATGTCGGTAGCTAGCAAAAGCTTCCGGCCAGTAACGGGTCTCACCGGGTTGGCGGCCCTTCATTGCGTCAACGACGCTCGTGACAAGAGCTAGCTCTTCCTCGTGTGTCCAAGAGGCCATCGATCAAGTGTGTGTGGGTAGCGGGTTCGATCAAGTGTGTTTGGGTTGGGGTAGCGGTGGACAGCCGGTGGGGTTGGGGGTTATATATATAGCGATGTGGACAGTTGGGTGGGTGAACCGCTTGGCTTGGCCAAACGGTTATAATTTGAATTTTAAATGTAGCCCGCTATGACCTAGCCAACAAGCGAATAGGAGCCGGCCACGTAGGACCGCTAGGCATGCCCAACGCCCGGTTTTAAACTCCCGCCCCTTGGGCCACGCCCAAACCCAAGCCCACCCAGGATGGTGGCTTGGGCGTTTTCATTTTACTGTTTCTCTTATTTCACCGTTTATATTCTGTTTTCTATGTATCTTACCTTAAAATATCTTTGTATTTCCTACATATTTGTTACTAACTATTTAATATTTCTTTTATTCAACTCGTGTCACACATGGGTTTCTAATATAGTACTCTTGATATGATTGACAAAACCGACCTACTCGATTGACTAGACTAGGCTGAGTGGTGTGGGTTAAGGGTGATCGGGGCATTCGCGGGGAGTGGGTGCGGTGACCCAATTCACCGCTCGGGAACACCGGCGCCATCGGTGCGGGGAGGGAGATCGGGGAGGTTTCACCGAAGAAGGAGAGAGGAGATGGTGGGGCCACCCTCATTTTCAACCAATCAATGATTTTCCTTTTTTTTTAATAAAAAAACAAGTCACCTAAGAGGGGAGTGCCGCCATCAAATTGGGGTGTGAGGGGAGTTTAAGAGGGGAGTTGACGTGGCATAACCTGATTGGGTGTGCGTAAGAGAGGGGACTCCCCTAAGAGGGGAGTGCCCCTCTCACCCTAACTTGCATTGGCCAGTTAAAGGGCCACTTCACTGCCACATAGGCTGGGGGCTTTAACTAGCCCATTTGTTAACTAGCATGGTGTGAGTTAACTAGTAATTAAATGAAAGAAAAAAGAGTGAGGCATTGGTGGGCAGTGATATGAGACCCAGGGAAATCTGGGTTTGATCCTTGAGCCAAACGGGTTTTACCGGTAATTTTACCATTGTGTCTACGGGCGTGTGGGTTACCGGGGTTTCCCTGGAATTGGTGGTGGGCGACTCGGGTTACTCTTGGAGTACTCCGTTTGTCCAGTGGGTGCCCCGAGAGTGCTCGGGATTGATTTGTTGGCCGTTCAAAAAAATAAATGAAAGAAAAAAGAATTTGGTGATTGGCGGATGTGACAAGGGGCCCACTATTTTCTCACTCTGGAGTTCGAGGCTTATTTTGGTTTATATTGAACTTCTTTGATGGTACTAGAGGCCTAGAGCTATTTTTTTGTATTTATTTTTTTTAATTTCTAAACTTTTAGTGTTTAAAGTTAACAAGTTAAAATATTATCTATAAATATTTTTTTAAATAACAAACACCTCGCACATGCGATGCGCGCAATGGCTTTTGGGATCAAAACGCATCACACGTTTTAAAACCAATATCCCCCCCCCCCCCCCCCCTCTCTCTCTTTAACTAGAGTGGGGCAGTGTTTAGGGGCTTTCACTAGCTGAGTTAAACAAATGCGCTACTCCACACCATGTAGCCTTAGAGAACTAGAGAAGTCAGGTTGTTTAATTGATAATATCTTTAAGCTCCTCATCCTTTCAATTGACTTTGAGATGTTTGAATCTTAAATGTATGAAGGTGGGTGATTGAAGTGTATGGAGCTCAGGGGACACTTTATGCTAATGAAAAATTCCAGCTACAAGTTGATCTGCCTGAGCATTATCCTATGGAAGCACCTCAGGTCAGGTCAATTCATACTTGACCAATTTTAAAGTGTTTTAATTGTTTTTTGTAAAATGTTACAGGTTATATTTTTGCATCCAGCTCCTGTACATCCGCACATTTATAGCAATGGCCATATTTGTCTAGGTAAGTCTTAGATACTTTATATTCATGTGCATTGTCGTTAACCCACTCAACCATTTTGACCCGTTTCACCTTTTAGTTAAGTTCTAAAATTTAAAATACTTGGACCCGTTAGCCCAAATCAACTTGTTTTCACTACTGTTGACCCGTTTCCTTTTTGTAGATATTCTATACGACTCGTGGACACCAGCCATGACTATCGGCTCTGTCTGTATAAGCATTCTGTCCATGCTTTCAAGCTCAACAGTAAAGGTCAGTGTTGTTGGGTTTTTTTTTTTTTTTTTTGAAAGGATTATGGACACTGATTTTCTTAACACTACCTGTCTATGTCTGTAGGAACGCCCCGAAGGTAATGATCGCTATGTTGAAAAATGTAGATATGGTAAATCTCCCAAGGAAACTAGATGGCGGTTTCATGACGATAAAGTTTAGTGCAAATTGAAGTGACCCATGAAGACATTTGGTTTGACTGTAAATGTGTTTGTTTCACTCAAGGCATCTTTAAACCTGCTTTTTCTGGGTTTTGACACTTCTATTTATGGTGACTATCAAATATTGCATCAGTTATTGAAAAAAAAATGCATTATATTCGCTATATAAGTAATATCTGCTTACATGTTCATATAATACATTTGAAAATAGATGGTTGCTTTCCCTGATGTAGAAAATGCATTACTAAAAATCTACAATTCACTTAAATAATCTGTCCTTCAATATGTGTTGATGCAACAAATAGTAGACCAGTGTTAGTAGCAAGGCTGGTTAGGCAAAAGGGTTGAAGGGTTTAATTTTGCCTAACGCAGGTCGTGGGGTCCCCCCCACGTTTGCAAGACGTGGAGAGAGGTTCACTAGTTAGATTTTGTTGTTTGCTCGAGATCCTCCACTGAAATGTGTTCATTTTCGAATGTGGGAGCAATAAGAATGTGTGTGTTGAATGTGATGGAGAGTGACTTGCATAGAACAAGTACTCAAGAACAATGACCAGAGATTCGCCTCGAATCAGAGCTGATCGGAGAATGTCCTGGGCACTAAATAAAGTGTCACATTTATAGGGAAAGTCATCGCTCAAAGAGGAAGCTGTTGACTAGTGAACATGCTTGCAGTGGGGGACTTACCCTTTCGGGGGTTAAAGCCTTTTGACCTGCTGATAAAAGACTGTATTCTGTAGACTTCTGTTACTTTTGCGGCTGAGAGAGTTGGTGAAGCAATCAGAGATGTGACCATTTACTGTTCACGTATTGCTTTGTCCTAACTCCCGCGTTTTAAACCTTTGAACCTTTTAACCCTTTGAGCTTTAATGTGTCTAAGTCATTTTATTTAGTCTTGGGCTACCCCCGTCATCAATATGTTTCCATTGCTGTTCAGATTGCTCCAATCTTATTAATTGGAACTCCAAGAAACAATATACAGTTGTTCGGTCTAGTACCGAGGCTAAGTACCACGCTCTTGCTCACACTACCGAACTACTTGTGTGCTTCACGAGTTACATATTCTGCTTACTAGTCCACACTCTGGTGTGACAACATTGACACAACACATTTGATACTCAAACCCATGTTCCATTAGCGAACGAAATACATTGAGATTGACTTTCATTTTTCTGTGATATGGTACATTGATACATGTACAGAGTTTGAGGGTTAATATGTTCCGATTGCTTCTCAAATTGCTTGACATCTTATCTGAGGGCTTATACTCTACTCGATTTGATACTTTTTGTTCCAAGCTTCACGTTGCTACGAACATGTAGCTTGAGAGGACATAATAGCCGATATATCGTATATTATTATATATCTGATTTTATCATGATCACATATTAGCGGTTATTGTTGATGCAACAAACACGGGACCAAGGATGGTAGCTAAGCTGGTTAGGCAAAAGGGCTGAAAGGTTCAGTTTTGCCTAACGCAGGTCGCGGGGTCCCTCCACGTTTGCAAAACGTGGAAGGAGGTTCACTAGTATGTACTTGTTATTTGCTTTGAGGTTCTTTCTCCGAGGTCAGCTCGAATCCAGAAAAGAAAGCAAATAGAATGAATGTGATGAAGAGTTGTTTGGAAGTGACAAAGAACTCTTTGAATGACCAGAGATTAAGGAATCTCTGCCTTTTTGGAATGTCTTAGAAGTGAACATGAGCTGTCTTCTTATAGGGGAAGACATCTCCTGAAATGGCATAAACAAGACTAGCGAAACCTGTTTGCAATGGAGGGTTTCCCCTTTTGGGGTTGAAGGCTTTGGACCCCTGGTTAATAGAGTGTGCCTGTGCAGACCTGCTCTGACTTTGTGAGTTGGTGAGCATGAGTTGGTGAGACGAGTCCTTGGACATGACTGGTTACTGTTTCTCGATTTCCTCATTTTACAGCTTTTCATCCGATGAACCTTTCAACCTTTTAAGCTCTTTGCATATTAATCATTTTATTTATCCTTGGGCTACCCCCGTCGTCAGCCCCCCAAGTCAGAGGTTTTTGGGGTAGTATGCTCAAAGACTTCTGACTTTTATGCATGTCTTTTAAAGGCTTCAAGGGTTCGTTGCTTGGAGGCTTGAAAGGTTTGAGGCAGTTACTTTTTTGAATTTTGAATTTGAAACGATTTGACAGTTGATTTGATTGACATGTGTCAGGCGGCGGTTTTGCAGGAACCATTTATTTACCTTTATTACCCCTGCTTTAATATCTTATTTATTTTAAAGTTGTAAAATTTCTTCATTTTACTTACAATCATTCACAGTTTCCTTCTTCAGGTTAGTTTCTCTTCTCCATTTTCGTTTTTACTTTGTTGAATCATGGGTGCCCTTAAGGATTTAGCGAGGTCATTCTCTCGAATGACACAAGAGGAAGTAGACCTGTTTTGTCTTGAATATGGTATTGATAAAAAATTTAATCCAACTGCCCCTGCTTGCGATGTGTCTGTTGACAAACCAAATCCTGGTTCGATTGCTTTGTATTGTCGTCACTTTCAGTGGTCTAATCTTCGTTACCCTTTTTCGTTTTTCGTTTTGAACTTGCTTGAGTATTATCGTGTTTCTTTTGGGCAAGTTCATCCGAAGGGGATGGCTAGGGTTTTGCACTTTGAAATGTTGTGTCGTGCTCTTGGGTATGATCCCTCTTTGTTGCTTTTTCGGAGATTTTTTCGTTTAGCCAAAAATGGTGATTGGTTCACCTTTGAGACATCAAAGGTTGATACTTGTCTTATTTCATCCATGGTTACAACGCTTGGGTCCTGGAAGGATCGGTTTTTCTGGGTTTCTGACTCTATCGTTCCTTTCAAAATGGTGTGGAGGCATCCGGATGCTGTTCTTAATGATCCGGAGCCTTCTGAATCAGAGTTGAACGATGCTTTTCTTTCAGCCATTCGGGGGTGCCCTTCGAGGGTTCGTCCCTTTCCCGAACATTTGTTAGTGCTTTTAGGGGTTAGTAATATTTGGGGAAAAGCCGATCGGGATCCGCTGTTAATGAGAAATGGCATTGGTATGCATTTTTTCCCTTATGCCTTTTCTTATTTTACTTTGCTTATGCCTTATTTTCTTTTGTTTTGTTTTTACCAGTTATGTCTGCTTTGGACTTTATCAAGAGTGACGACACGTCCGATGTTGTGTTTGAGGATGCCCCGTCTGTTCCGGGTGAGAATGTTGTGGTTAGGACTTCCGAGCAAAGGTTTGAGGGCACGGGTTATGTTAGTGTTGCCAACGTTAAGGGTTTTACCAAGTCTAATGCCCCCAAGTCTTCAACTCGCCGATCTTCTCGTCGTTTGCTGAAAGCTGGTCCTCAATCCACTTCTACTGAACCAGTTGATTTGACTGATGATATTGAAGTTTCGGAGGATCAAGTTGAAGCGGGTGTTGAACAGGACAAGGAGTTGGTTGTTCATGGTAAGAAGGTTCGAGGCAAGAAGGTTGTGCCTGTTCAGGAATCTTCAAGCAGGGACGTTGAAGGGTTGAACCCTGAAGGTATTTATGTGCCTGCTTGGCAAGTGAAGAATGATGACACCTTCAAGGATGCTGCTGTTTGTGAGGATGCTCTTAGTCATCTTGCTCCTCCTTCTGTGCGTGAAACCATTGCTGAGATGGATGATGACTTTATGTTGTCTCGCATGGTTTTAACCACCTGTAACCTTGCTGCCATGCTTCCCCAAGGGATTACTCGGTTTCGCCAAAGGATGCGGGAGTATGAGGATTTCTCTAAGAAGAAGGATAAGATGAAATCCTCCCTAGCATCAATGAAGAAGGAAATAGCTGGGTTTGCAGAGAAGGAAGCAGCGTGGAAGAAGGAGGTTGATGGTTTGAAAAAGATGCATGATATTGAGATGGGTGACCTGAGGAAGAGCTTTGAAGCTAACTTGTTGAAGTTGAAGGCTGATCGAGAGGCCTTAGCTGTCCAGCAGCAGGCTTTTCGTGAAGAAAAGGAAGGGTTGAAAGCTTCATTTAGTCAAGTGACTGCGGACAATCAATGGTTGATCGAGCATGGTTTCCAGCAGGTTGTGACTTATCTTTTGCATTCCAAGGAATTTAACTCTGCCCTTGGTGATGTTTACACCAAGCTTTTGAACCTGGGGAAGCATCAAGGCCTTACTGCTGGCTACAAACTTCATGAGTCTGGACAACCCTTGGAGAAGTCACCCATGTTTCGCCCCGAGGCTTCTGATATCTTCAAGGCTTCTGTTGAGCAGGTGGAGAGGCTAACTTACCCTTTCATTCATGAAGTATCATCTTGCTTTGGTAAGCCTTTGTCTGTTTTACAGGAATTGAAGCCTGAGGGGTTGAATGAGAAAGTTTGTGCTGAGGTTTTGGGTTCCTTGTCAAGGAAGAGGTCCTACTATGGGGATAGTGATGATACCCTTTCGAGTTTGCCTGAAGCTTCAAAGGATGCTGGTTTAGAGACCTCTGCGGTTGGTGGTGAAGAAGGTGCTAAGATGAAGAAGACTAAGAAAGCCAAAAAGTCTAAGGCTGAAGGTTCCAAGCCTTCTGATAACTGATATTTATTCGTAGCTTTCTTAGCAAACACTTAATGTCTGTAATGTTTTAAACAATGTTAGGTTTTTGGGAACCCTTAAGGTTCCTGTGGTTGGTTAGGCCTGTATGGCCATTGAACACTAGTTTTATTTGCAAGTCACTAGGGCTTGCTTTGACTACCTTCTGAAGGTCTTTTATGGCCTTCCTAACTATAATATGATGGTTGCTATGTTGTTGGTGTTATTTTTGTTTGCTCCATTTGCTTGGTTTGCCTTGTGAGGTTTCAACCCTTCAGGCTTTTTGTGTAGTTGTTAATGGGTTGAAGCCTTTAACCTTTCAAGCTTATTTTCTGTTGGCTTGAAATTTGGGTAGCTTTTGGTTTGGTTTGTATGTTTAGTTGATAAGTTTCTTTATCTTTGCCCCTTATTTTTATTTTCTTGTCTTGTCTTTGTTTACTTTGTCTTTATGTTTTTTACACTTTAAAGGGTTCAGTGCTGCAGTCACTTTACCTTAGTGTTTATCATCAAGACGTAGTATCTATCCTTTTCTTTATTTCGTTGTAGTTTGTTTGATTTCGTAAGTCTATTTATTGAGTATGTTTTTTAGACTTAAGGAACGATTGGTGTAGGCTGTTCAAACCTGTCTATGAGACATTCTTGTTTTTTCTTAACAAATCTCATGGAGTTGTATTGATCTAGGAACTCACCCCTTATATAGGTCCATTCAACCCTTGAACCTATTGAGCGATATGGCCTGGGAGCTCATCCCCTTACATGGCCCTTGCCATGGAGTTTTTTGCTAGGTTCTCAACCTGATATTAGGATAGAAAGACAAGTTTGATAAAATGACTTCATTCATTCAAGCAATATATGCTTTTACAAAAGGTTTTTGTTTTGATACAAACCAAACTTTCTAAACATAGAACTTTCTCAAGGTTTTTCCGTTCCAGTGCCTTGGGAGCCTCTTGCCTTCTAGATCTCCCAGCTTGTAGGACCCTCCTTTGTGTGCTTCGAGGATGGTGTATGGACCTTCCCATTTTGGGCCTAGTTTCCCTTGATTTTCTTTTTTGCTGGCTTCGTTGTTTCTGAGGACTAGATCCCCAGGCCTGAATCGTTCGTTCTTGACCTTCTTGTTGTAGTAGGCTTCCATCTTTTGCTTGTATTTGGCTTCTTGTATTGCTGCTTGATCCCGGGCCTCCTCTAGGAGTTGTAAGTTCAACATGGTCTCTTGTGTGTTTACCTCGGGATCCATGTTGACAATTCGTTGGGTTACAACTCCTATTTCAGCGGGGATTACGGCTTCGGATCCAAATACCAAGCTGTAAGGTGTCTTTTTGTGACTTGCTTTTTCTGTTGTTCTGATTGCCCATAGAACGCTAGGCAATTCTTCCAGCCAATTACTTTCATATCTCCCCAATCTTGTTTTGATGCCTTCCACTATGCTTCTGTTGGTCCTTTCAACCTGGCCGTTTGACTGCGGGTAAGCCACTGAGCTGAAGATTTGGTTGATCCTGTACTCCTTGCACCAAAGGCTGAAGGGTTTCTCGGCGAATTGTTTCCCATTATCGGTGACAATTACCCCTGGCAGCCCATAGCGGCAGATGATATTTTCCCAAACAAAGTCTATGACTTGCTTTCCTGTGATCTTGGCAAGGGGTTTAACCTCTGGCCATTTGCTGAAGTAGTCAATTGCTACCAACAAGAATTTTACTCCCCCTTTGCTTGGAGGGAATGGTCCAACAATGTCCATTCCCCATTTATGGAATGACCATGCTGAGGTTATGGGGACCAAGTCATGTTTGGGACTTTTTGGTATTGGGGAGTGGATTTGACAGGCATCACATTTCTTCAATTGCTCGACGGTGTCACGATGCATTGAAGGCCAGAAATATCCCAGGTTCATGAGCTTTGCAACCACCGACCTAGCTCCAAAATGAGCTCCGCATATTCCTTCATGCACTTCCTTAACCAAATACTTGCTTTGTTCAGGGCCCACACACCTTAGCAATGGTGCAAGGTAACCTTTTTTATAGAGAGTTTCTCCTTGCAACACATATTGTCTTGCTTTGATCTTTACCCTTTCAGCTTCCGTTTGATCATTAGGCAGTTCATTGTCTTGAAGGAATTTTTTGATAGGAGTCATCCAATTTGGATCTTCCTCGGTGACCACATCTTGCACTTCCAATTCATCAATCGACCGGGCCTTTAACACTTCAACCAACACATTTTTTGTGAGGTGGGCGAACGTGAGAGATGCCAATTTGCTCAAGGCA
Source organism: Helianthus annuus (assembly GCF_002127325.2). Taxonomy (NCBI): domain Eukaryota; kingdom Viridiplantae; phylum Streptophyta; class Magnoliopsida; order Asterales; family Asteraceae; genus Helianthus; species Helianthus annuus. The sequence continues at coordinate 112,056,812 of NC_035446.2, forward strand.
TCGGCCTTTTTGTTTTGGGATCTTGGAATCTGTTTGATGTTGCATGCCTGGAAGGTGTTCATTAACTCCTTAGATTTTTCTTTGTACTTTCTCATGTTGGGCTCCTTGGCGACATAGCTGTCATTAACTTGGCTTGATACTAGTAGTGAATCAGTGAACACTTCAAGCTTTTTGACTTTCATTTCTTTGGCCAGCCGTAGACCGGCGATCAGTGCTTCGTATTCAGCCTCGTTATTGGTGGTCTGAAAATTAAAACGGAGAGCATACGTGAATTCTAGCCCCTCAGGGTTGATTAGGACTAAACCAGCTCCTGACCCTTCAACGCTTGAAGCCCCGTCAGTGAATAATTTCCAGGCTTCAGGGTTGGAGGGTTCAGCGGTTGTGGTGTTTACTTCTTCAATTGTTTGGCTTGGGACTTCGACTAGGAAATCAGCCAGGACCTGAGCTTTGATGGCTTTTCGTGGGACGTAGGTGATGTTATGTTCACCTAGTTCCACTGCCCATTTTGCCAACCTTCATGAGTTCTCAGGTTTTTCAAGCACATTCTTGACAGGTTGGTCAGTGACCACTTGTATAGGATGTGCTTGGAAGTATCTTCTAAGCCTTCTGGCTGTTTGGACCAGGGCTAGGGCGAGTTTTTCAAGGGGAGGATATTTGGTTTCAGCTAGTTTTAGAGTTTTGCTGAAAAAATAAACGGGTACCTGAGCCTTGTCTCTTTCAATAGTGAGAACTGCACTGATGGCTTCGTCGGCAACTGAAAGGTACACCGATATGAGCTCTCCAGTTTCTGGTGCTGCGATATCAGGTAGGGAAGCTAAGTGCTGCTTCATTTGATTGAAAGCTTCTTCAGCTTCATCGGTCCATCTGAAATCTTTTTTATCTGAGCAGTTCTTGAGCGTTTTGTAGAATGGTAGAGACCTTTCGGCCAATTTTGAGGTAAAACGCTTCAAGGCTGCAAGCTTCCCGTTCAAGCTTTCAACCTCCTTCTTGGTTCTCGGTGGTTTAGCTTCAAGGACAGCTTTTACCTTGTTAGGGTTGGCTTTGATACTTTGCTTTCCAACGATGTGACCCAGGAATTTTCCTTCATCAAATCCAAACGAGCATTTTTCCGGGTTAAGCTTCATGTTGATCTTTCTAAGGTTTTTGAAGGTTTCTTGGATATCGTCAAGCATTTGGTATTCCGTTTTGCTTTTGATCACCAGGTCATCGACATATGCCTCCATGTTTCTACCAATTTGGTTTTCAAAGGCCTTATCGACGAGTCGTTGGTAGGTTGCACCCGCATTCTTGAGGCCAAAAGGCATCTTTTGGTAACAAAAAATGCCCTTGTCTGTGTGGAAAGCTGTTTTTTCTTCATCCTCCTTCTTCATGAGGATTTGGTGATAACCTTTGTATGCATCGAGAAAACATTTAAACGGATACCCTGTGAGAGAATCAACCTTGAGATCAATTTCTGGGAGCGGGTAGCAATCCTTGGGACAAGCCTTGTTAAGATCTTTAAAATCTATACACATTCTCCAAGAGTTGTCAGGTTTTCTGACCATAACAGGATTTGCAATCCATGATTGGTACTTGACCTCTCGGAGAATGCCAGCTGATACAAGCTTTTCAACCTCTTGGCAAGCTGCCAGGCTTCTCTCGGGTGCCAGGCTTCTTTTCTTTTGAACCACCGGCTTGACATTGGGTGGTATCCTTAACTCGTGTTCAGCAATGTTTCGGGGGATCCCAGTCATATCTTCAGGAGACCAGGCGAACACATCACTGTGATGCTTCAGCAGCTTTTCAAGGTATGAAAGAGTCTCTTGGGAAAGGTTGGGGTTGACCCTTATTCGTTGCTCAGGGTATTTAGGGTTGATGACTAACCCTTGCTTGTCTTTCTCACCATTCGAACTTTCCCCTTCGATTAGATAAGCTTCCTGAGAGGGTTGAAGGGTTGCAATTCCTCTTTCAGTGGGAAATTTGACAGTGCCATTGTCACACCCCCAAAATCCACCTGCGGATAACACCCGCTTTGAGGGCGTGACTGACCAGGATCCAGCCACCAATTATACTAAGCATTGGTTAATAATAAAGTAATTGCTATCTAACGTAGTTAGCAACATCGTGGTTTAAGTTCGATAGTGAGTTTAAACAAAACAGCGGAAGCATAAACCAAATAGTTTTAAAAGATAGTTCATGGTTCAAGATAAATAAAACCCAACACACGGGTTTTGACGATCACTACACATTCCCAAGCAGCAGCTCCTCAGTCACTGGTTACCTGCAAAGCATGCATTAAGGGGTCAACAATAATGCTGAGTGAGTTCACTAGTTGTCCAGTTTTAATTACCAAAAACTTGTTTCACCAGTTAATTTATCCGTTTATACATGCCATGGGGAGCTACCCCAAAAGTTAGCGACTAAACTGTTTTTCCAATACCGAACACTAGGTAACCGTTTGCGTTTCCGCAGGATGCCCCGATGTCAATGTTCTATCATCATTGATGGATGCCTGAGTACATTAGTTCACGACCGATCCCATACCATGGCACGGTGTGAGGTTGGTAAAACCTAAATAGCGCTATCAACTAATAACCCGTTCGCCTGGCCCCGGCGACTAATCGGTATTATGTAGTAGGGACTTGAGTGATAGAGTTTCGTTTAGTGCCGTTAGTTGCAATCCGTATAAACAGTAATTAACCAAAGGTTCCCAATAACAAGGGAAGAAAAGTAAGTTGTATCCCTCATAGGGGATAGTGTTGTTTGTAGTTCCGTTTCCCAAACCACCGGGAACGCATGCTTTAGGTTGTGAACTCACCTTGGGTTGCTCGGTAGATATTTTACTTCGTCAAACACGTTGGTCACCACGTCCTAGTATGGTTACCAAATATAGGTCAAGTTGGGGTACAAGTAATCACGTATAGCAAACACGTATGGACACACTTAGAATGCATACAATCAAACAGTTGGGGTATTGGGCCTAAACAGTAACAGATACACAAGCAGTCCCATTAGCAGATAATACAACAAGCTCTTTGGCCCAATAACAACCCAGTCGAGACAAGGGTTCATGGTTTCGAGTCGCAACTAAGGATTGCGACTCGCAATCTCGGTTTCGGCCCGTCATGCTTTGGTTCCGAGTCGAAACCAGAGATTCCGACTCGCAGCCTTTGTTTCGGTTCATCATGAGCTGCTTGCGAGTCGCAACCGGGAGATCTCGACAATTCACGTTGTGGTCTCGAGTCGCAACCGAGGGTTCCGACTCGCAACCACTGTTGCGTGCACCCGAATCCTTCTAGAACCTGTGCAGATGTACTATCCAATAATATTGCATTTTCATGAGACAAAATGTACTATCCAGTAACATTTCACTAACATGTTTTGTTGTCTAACCCTTGTCTAAAATGGATTAAACACACATATTTTTGAATATTCAAACCATCTTCAAACTGTTCATCATAGATCATAATACATATTCATCATCAACTCATTTAATTCATCATGCAATATTCTCATTTAACAAGAATCTATGTATGCTATTTTCTGTCCGAATATGTGTCATGGTCATAACATTATCAAAATCCTAATCTAACATCATTTACTAACAATGTTAACCATCAAGTTTCCATATCCAATCATATCCTTCATTTAAGAACAAGCAAAGTTACATGTTCAAAACAACAATTAACCAGGGACATTATTAACAACATACGGTTTCATTTTTGATTTCTAACAACATACACATCATCAAAGACATTACTCATTTACAAAAACAATCAAGAAACATAATAATCATCTAAGATCCACTAACCGGTTGATGAGGTTCAAGGGTGAGAATGAAGCTTCTAAACGGGTGCACGTGAGAGTCGATCCGAGAGCTCGGTTCCGAGTAGAAGGAAGAAGATGATGGTGGATGTTGATGTTTGTAGGGTTTTGGAGAGGAAGGATGAGAGTGAGTGAGAGGAGTGGGAGTGTTTGCAAAAAGGGTGTGAAGGTTTGCCATTCCATCGGGTTTTATAAGGTTCCAATGGTGCTTAGGGGTTCCGACTTTGGGCTTCTCGGTCACAAGGCCCAAACTGACCCATGGGTTACTGTTCACTCGAGACCGGGTGGTCTCGAGTCGGGCTTGGGGTCTCGGGTTGGTTGTGGTTTCGGCTCACTAGTAATATACACCTATATATATATAACGTACATACAACATATAATCACAGAAAATCCATAGTTTCCATTTAATAATATATGTACACGCTAAGTTACATCAAGAAGGTTTCCCCGGGAAAATCCGAAGTGTCACATTATCCCCAAGTTTTAGGAACTTTTGTCCCGAAAGTTAAGGCAGTCACTGTCAAGCTAGTATAAGTGAGAACGTTTCAACGAGGTGTCACATCATCCCCCCGTTAGTTTGGAATTTCGTCCCGAAATTCGGTTGTAGCTTCAGTGCTGGGGTTTTCGTTTGGGAACAACTGGGGATACTTGTGCTTCATCTGGTCTTCCCGCTCCCAGGTAAACTCTGGGCCACGTCGCGAGTTCCAACGGACTCGTACAAGAGGGATTTGGCTACGTTTGAGGGTTTTGATCTCTCGATCCGTGATTTCAATCGGTTCCTCAGTAAAGTGTAGCTGTTCATCAATAGTTAGTTCCTTGAAAGGAATTACGAGCGTTTCATCTGATAGACACTTCTTCAGATTGGATACGTGAAATACGTTGTGTACCGCACTCAGCTCTTCAGGCAGGTTCAATCTATAAGCAACCTTACCAATTTTCTCGGTAATTTCGAATGGTCCAATATATCGCGGATTAAGCTTGCCCCGTTTACCAAAGCGAACCACACCCTTCCAGGGTGAGACTTTAAGTAGAACCCGGTCACCGACCTGGAATTCCAATGGTTTCCTACGCTTATCAGCGTAACTCTTCTGACGGTCACGAGCTGCCGCCATGCGTTGTCTGATCTGGGCAATCTTTTCCGTTGTGTCCACCACCATCTATGGGCCCGTGATTTGACTATCACCAACTTCCGCCCAGCAGAGAGGTGATCGGCATTTACGACCGTACAATGCCTCGAAAGGTGCTGCCTGAATACTAGTGTGGTAGCTGTTGTTATAAGAGAACTCTACTAGCGGTAGGTGCTTCTCCCAATTCTTGCCAAAATCGATCACACACGCTCTAAGCATGTCTTCTAGAGTCTGGATGGTGCGTTCGGACTGTCCATCCGTTTGCGGGTGATAAGCGGTGCTCATGTCCAAACGTGAGCCAAAGGATTTGTGCATAGCTTGCCACAATTCCGAAGTAAAACGAGCGTCTCGGTCGGAAATAATTGAGGTTGGCACCCCGTGCCTCGAAACTACTTCCTTTAAGTAAATCTCCGCCAAGGTAGAAAACTTGTCTGTTTCTTTAATAGCCAGAAAGTGCGCGGACTTGGTCAATCGATCTACTATTACCCAAATAGTATCATTTCCGCGTTGAGACCTAGGTAGCCCTGTAACAAAATCCATGGAAATTTGCTCCCATTTCCATTTCGGGATTTCTGGTTGTTGGAGTAGGCCTGCTGGCTTCTGGTATTCTGTCTTGACTCTCGCGCAAGTCAAACATTTGCTGACATATGTTGCTATGTGGGCCTTCATGCCAGGCCACCAATATGTAGTCTTCAAGTCGTGGTACATCTTGTCCGAACCAGGATGTACTGAGTAGCGGGACTTGTGGGCTTCGTCCATCACGAGTTCACGTAAACCTCCAAAGAGTGGAACCCAAATGCGCCCTGTTACATAGTAAGCGCCATCTTCTTTCTGTTCTAGTTGCTGTCTCGATCCTCGCACAGACTCAGCCCTGATGTTTTCCGGTTTCAATGCTTCGACTTGAGCATGTCGGATCTGGGTAGGGAGGTTAGACTGGATGGTAAGTTGCAATGCTCGCACGCGCTTTGGTATAGTGTCCTTTCGGCTGAGGGCGTCTGCCACGACATTGGCCTTGCCCGGATGGTATTTGATGGCGCATTCGTAGTCATTCAAGAGTTCGACCCAGCGGCGCTGTCGCATGTTCAATTCCTTTTGCCTAAAGATATGCTCGAGACTCCTGTGATCGGTGTAAATAGTGCACTTGGTACCGTACAGGTAATGTCTCCATATCTTAAGAGCAAAGATCACTGCTCCCAGTTCCAAATCATGCGTAGTGTAGTTTCTTTCATGCGTCTTGAGTTGTCGGGAGGCGTAGGCAATAACTTTCTCGCGTTGCATCAACACGCAACCGAGCCCATGGATAGACGCATCGCAGTAAACTACAAAGTCGTCAGTGCCTTCAGGCAACGAGAGAATAGGAGCGCTACAGAGGTTATCCTTTAGCCTTTGAAAGGCCGACTCCTGAGCTTCATTCCACTTGTAAACAATGCCTTTCTGAGTAAGAGTTGTGAGGGGTTGTGCAACCTTTGAGAATCCTTTGATGAATCTGCGGTAGTATCCAGCCAATCCCAAGAATTGGCGAACTTCGGTCGGAGTCTTGGGTGTAGGCCAATTCTTTATCGAGTCGATCTTAGCGGGGTCGACGTGAATTCCGTCCTTGTTGACCACATGCCCAAGGAAATGGACCTCTCGAAGCCAAAAGTCACACTTCGAGAATTTGGCGTACAATTGCTCATTGCGCAAGAGTTCGAGGATGAGGCGTAGGTGTCGTTCATGCTCTTCTTGACTTTTCGAGTAGATCAGGATGTCGTCGATAAACACAATCACGAATTTGTCGAGGTAAGGCTTGCACACTCGGTTCATGAGATCCATGAAAACCGCAGGTGCGTTAGTCATTCCAAAAGGCATAACGAGGAACTCGTAATGACCATAACGAGTCCTGAACGCAGTCTTAGAGATGTCTTCATTACGAACTCTCAGCTGATGATAGCCTGATCGCAGGTCAATCTTAGAGTAGTAGCTCGATCCTTGCAACTGATCGAATAGGTCGTCGATGCGCGGGAGAGGGTAACGATTCTTGATGATAACCTTGTTCAACTCACGATAGTCGATGCACATTCGGAATGTGCCATCCTTCTTCTTGACAAAGAGTACTGGTGCTCCCCCAGGGTGATGAACTAGGACGGATAAATCCTTTATCCAAAAGTTCCTGTAGTTGCGTAGAGAGTTCTTTCAGTTCTGCAGGGGCTAGACGGTAAGGTGCACGAGCTATGGGTGCTGCTCCAGGAGCTAGCTCGATTTGGAATTCGACCTGACGGTGGGGAGGGAGTCCAGGTAGTTCCTCAGGAAATACCTCGGGATAATCACGTACTACAGGAAAATCTTCAATCCTCTTTTCCTTTTCGTGGGTGTCGGTGACGAGTGCTAGGATAGCGGTGTGTCCTTTTTGTAAACACTTCTGGGCTTTTAAAAGCGAGATAATGCCTGTGACTTCTCCACCTTTGTTGCCTTGGACGATGAGGGGTTGGCCAGAACGACGAGGTATACGAACTGCTTTCTCTTGACAGAGGATCTCAGCGCGATGTTTGGATAACCAATCCATACCGATGACAACGTCGAAGCTTCCAAGCTTGACAGGGAAAAGATCGATACTAAACGTGTGGCCAGACAATTCTAGTGTGCAGTCGTGGATCACGTGCGTGGCCTCGATGTTCCTACCATTAGCTATTTCGACGACGTGCTTAGAACTTAATAACGCAGGCGGGTGCTTAAGTTTCTTACTAATGCGAAGGGATACATAACTGGCATCGGCACCGGAATCAAATAACACAGAAACATAACGATCATCAAGTAGGAACTTACCCGCCACGACGTTGGGGTCGTTCCTTGCTTCTCCAGCTCCAATCACGAAAGCTCTTCCCCTTGCACCATTCCCAGCATTGTTGTTTTGCTCATTGTTCCCAGCTCCCTGATTGTTGTTGCGATTCTGATTCAGTTCAGGGCAATCCTTTCGCATGTGCCCTGTTGCCCCGCATTTAAAACAAGCTCGGTTGTTTCCCTGCTGCTGTTGCTGTTGAGGTTGTTGCTGATTCTGCCTTGCTGGGAACTGACTTCTACAATCCTTGGCTTCGTGCCCCATCTTGTGGCATCGCTGACACTGGCCCTTGTTACATGCCCCATTGTGGTGCCTGTTACACTTGTTGCACTTAGGGTAGCTTCCCCGGTAGCCACCCTGTTGCTGAGTGCCTTTGTTGTTGTCAGTTTTCCTTTGCTGGGCTGGGGCCTGAGTAGAGTTAGCATCCTTGCCCTGATTTCCATCCCACTTTCGTTTACCATCACTAGAAGTTCCTTCCGCAGCACTGATCCTTTTGGGCAACCTGCATTCCTCCACAGCCTGGTTGATGAGTTTGTGGGCAAGACGGACCACAGGCTGTATGGTAGTGAGGTTGGCCGAAGTTACATGGCTTCTGATTTCGGGGACTAAGCCTTTGATGTACAATTCGATCCTTCGGTACATGGGTCGGGACATGTTTGGACAAAGAGCAGCATAGTCGTTGGACAGCTTGGTGTAGGTCTCAATCTCTGACCCAACCATCTTGAGTTCATAGTACTCGTCCTCGAGTTTGTGGATATCATCCCTGTGACAGTACTCTTCCTTGATCATATCCTTGAAATCTTCCCATGCAGTAGCGTTAGCAGTCTCCAAACCAAGGATTTGAATTTGCGCCTTCCACCACGAAAGTGTGCTTCCCTCAAGAGTACCAGTAGCAAATTTCACCCAATTAGCAGGGGGACACTCGCAGACAGCGAAGACAGCTTCGACCTTCTCGATCCAGTGCAGAAGACCTATGGCACCCTCAGTGCCACTGAATGGAAGAGGCTTGCAATCCATGAAGGTCTTGAAGGTACAGACACGTGGTTGCACAGGCGCAGGCTGACCTGTTGTGAGGAGTGAAGCGAAATAGGTTTAGAGGCGAAAAGACGATGTGGCGGTAGGATCTAAACATCCTAAAACAACGAGCTTACCTATAGGGTGAGCTGCGAAAGCTGCAGCCACCGTGTTGAGCAGGTTAATGAACTGAGCCTGAGTCATGTTGACGTTTCCTCGTCCGCGTCCACAAATTGTCTTCATAATCAGAAAACATAGTATGAGTGTGGTGTCGTAACATAGCGAGAATGAGATAGAAGAGAGAAGGCGTATCTATCTAATCAGGCAAACTAGTACGTATAGTAAAGCAGAAAACATAAGATAAACAAGCAAGTAATTATGGGTCCGAGCTAGGAGGTCAGATAAGTCGAGCCTTGCACTTGGAGTGTAGTGTCGTCACAAGTCACGGGTTATAGTCTGGTTTTTCTCAAAAAGATTTTCCCCCTTTTTAAAACCAAGTTCACTATAACCAATGGCTCTGATACCAATCTGTCACACCCCCAAAATCCACCTGCGGATAACACCCGCTTTGAGGGCGTGACTGACCAGGATCCAGCCACCAATTATACTAAGCATTGGTTAATAATAAAGTAATTGCTATCTAACGTAGTTAGCAACATCGTGGTTTAAGTTCGATAGTGAGTTTAAACAAAACAGCGGAAGCATAAACCAAATAGTTTTAAAAGATAGTTCATGGTTCAAGATAAATAAAACCCAACACACGGGTTTTGACGATCACTACACATTCCCAAGCAGCAGCTCCTCAGTCACTGGTTACCTGCAAAGCATGCAGTAAGGGGTCAACAATAATGCTGAGTGAGTTCACTAGTTGTCCAGTTTTAATTACCAAAAACTTGTTTCACCAGTTAATTTATCCGTTTATACATGCCATGGGGAGCTACCCCAAAAGTTAGCGACTAAACTGTTTTTCCAATACCGAACACTAGGTAACCGTTTGCGTTTCCGCAGGATGCCCCGATGTCAATGTTCTATCATCATTGACGGATGCCTGAGTACATTAGTTCACGACCGATCCCATACCATGGCACGGTGTGAGGTTGGTAAAACCTAAATAGCGCTATCAACTAATAACCCGTTCGCCTGGCCCCGGCAACTAATCGGTATTATATAGTAGGGACTTGAGTGATAGAGTTTCGTTTAGTGCCGTTAGTTGCAATCCGTATAAACAGTAATTAACCAAAGGTTCCCAATAACAAGGGAAGAAAAGTAAGTTGTATCCCTCATAGGGGATAGTGTTGTTTGTAGTTCCGTTTCCCAAACCACCGGGAACGCATGCTTTAGGTTGTGAACTCACCTTGGGTTGCTCGGTAGATATTTTACTTCGTCAAACACGTTGGTCACCACGTCCTAGTATGGTTACCAAATATAGGTCAAGTTGGGGTACAAGTAATCACGTATAGCAAACACGTATGGACACACTTAGAATGCATACAATCAAACAGTTGGGGTATTGGGCCTAAACAGTAACAGATACACAAGCAGTCCCATTAGCAGATAATCCAACAAGCTCTTTGGCCCAATAACAACCCAGTCGAGACAAGGGTTCATGGTTTCGAGTCGCAACTAAGGATTGCGACTCGCAATCTCGGTTTCGGCCCGTCATGCTTTGGTTCCGAGTCGAAACCAGAGATTCCGGCTCGCAGCCTTTGTTTCGGTTCATCATGAGCTGCTTGCGAGTCGCAACCAGGAGATCTCGACAATTCACGTTGTGGTCTCGAGTCGCAACCGAGGGTTCCGACTCGCAACCACTGTTGCGTGCACCTGAATCCTTCTAGAACCTGTGCAGATGTACTATCCAATAATATTGCATTTTCATGAGACAAAATGTACTATCCAGTAACATTTCACTAACATGTTTTGTTGTCTAACCCTTGTCTAAAATGGATTAAACACACATATTTTTGAATATTCAAACCATCTTCAAACTGTTCATCATAGATCATAATACATATTCATCATCAACTCATTTAATTCATCATGCAATATTCTCATTTAACAAGAATCTATGTATGCTATTTTCTGTCCGAATATGTGTCATGGTCATAACATTATCAAAATCCTAATCTAACATCATTTACTAACAATGTTAACCATCAAGTTTGCATATCAAATCATATCCTTCATTTAAGAACAAGCAAAGTTACATGTTCAAAACAACAATTAACCGAGGACATTATTAACAACATACGGTTTCATTTTTGATTTCTAACAACATACACATCATCAAAGACATTACTCATTTACAAAAACAATCAAGAAACATAATAATCATCTAAGATCCACTAACCGGTTGATGAGGTTCAAGGGTGAGAATGAAGCTTCTAAACGGGTGCACGTGAGAGTCGATCCGAGAGCTCGGTTCCGAGTAGAAGGAAGAAGATGATGGTGGATGTTGATGTTTGTAGGGTTTTGGAGAGGAAGGATGAGAGTGAGTGAGAGGAGTGGGAGTGTTTGCAAAAAGGGTGTGAAGGTTTGCCATTCCATCGGGTTTTATAAGGTTCCAATGGGGCTTAGGGGTTCCGACTTTGGGCTTCTCGGTCACAAGGCCCAAACTGACCCATGGGTTACTGTTCACTCGAGACCGGGTGGTCTCGAGTCGGGCTTGGGGTCTTGGGTTGGTTGTGGTTTCGGCTCACTAGTAATATACACCTATATATATATAACGTACATACAACATATAATCACAGAAAATCCATAGTTTCCATTTAATAATATATGTACACGCTAAGTTACATCAAGAAGGTTTCCCCGGGAAAATCCGAAGTGTCACAGCCATGGCCAACAGACACTGCCATGTAGAATGCACATTGTCCGGGCCTCCCTATGATTACGTCATAGTTGGAAGGGATGTTGATAACCACGAAGGTTAGTGATCGGGTTCTTTCCTTTGATCCCTCCTTAAAACAGACATCAAGGGTTATTTGCCCCAAAGGCTTCAGGGTTATATCGGCGATACCTTTTATGGAGGTCCCGGAGGGTTGGAGCCTTGAACGCTCCTCATCGCTTAGTTGGTTGAAAAATTTCTCAAACATGATTCCAGTGGCTGCTCCCGTGTCTATGTATGCTTTGCATGTTTGTAAGGTGCCCACGGTGGCTTCAACCACAAGGGGACCAGGAAGTGGGTCCTTCCTTGTTGGGGGGAAGCAGACACACTGAAGCTCCCAATCTTCCAACCGTCGCTTCTTGTAAGGAACCTTTTCATCAGAATACACCATGTTTACTTCCTTCCCTTTGCCTTCAGCCATTTTATCTCGAACCCCTTTTACCAAATGAGCGAGCTCTCCTGACTTAACAGCCTCTTCAATCCTCTTTTTCAGTTGGAAGCAATCATTGGTGTGATGTCCCTTTTCTTCATGGAACTCACAGAACTGAGTGGATTTCTCATTTTTTCGACTCTTGGGGAGAGGCCGGGGAGGTCTAAAGTTTTGCTTGACTTCTTCTGTTGCCAGGATTTCTTGAGGGGTTTTGGTGAGAGGAGTGAAACTCATGCCTTTATCTCTGCCTGAAGGGTTTCGCCCTTCAACCCTTCGAGGGTCTGAACCCTTTGGGCGTCTGTCGTAAGAGTTAAAGTTTCCTCTCTTTCTGGCTGGGCTACTGCTTCGCCAGCCAGGACCCCTTTTTCTTTGTTCTTTGATGTCCACAGCTTCCTCTCCCCGAATGTGAGCCTCGGCTCTTTCAAGGGCTTCTTCCAAGGTTTTGGGCAGAGATTTGTTGAAATCTCGTGTGAGATACTTGGAGGTTATGGCGTTCATAAAACCGGCCACTCTCATTTTCTCATCAGCCCCCACATAGGTTAGCCCTTCTTTCTTGTATCGTTCAATGAATGCCCGTAGGCTTTCATCATCGCGTTGTTTTATCTGGAAGATTACTGTTGCGTCTTTAACGTACCTCCTTTGTTGGGAGAAGTTTGCCAGAAAACCTCTGCTGAGATCATCAAAGCTTCGAATGCTTTGAGCAGGTAGGTCGTTGAACCAGATTCTAGCGGACCCAATAAGAGTCTGCATGAACATTAGGCAGCATTCAGCATTTGACCATTTTTCTATTCGAGCAGCACCAGTGAAGATCTGAAGATGATCTTCGGGATCTTCGGTCCCATCATACGTTCTGATGTGAGCTGGCATTTTGATCTTAGACTGAAAATCATAATCAGCTATCTGTCTTGAAAAGCATGAAAGGTTACTTGGCTTGTAAGGTTTAGCCAAGTCTTCTTCAGGTCTCGTACCTACGTTGTTGTTATTGCCATGGTTTCCCTGGGTGGCAAGCACTTGGTTGATGAAGTGTTGCCAGGGGAAGTTGGCCATCATCTGAGACATCATGTTGGGTACGAAATTGAAACCCTGAAGGCTTCCCGGACCAACTGAGCAACTTACCCCGAGAGGGGTGCTAGCAACAGCACTTCGTGCTAAAGGGAGCACGGACAGGGCTTGCTCCCATGTGGTAGTTAGAGAAGTGGGACAACTGGTCACCGGGGATTGTAGGAGTTGGTCGAGTATTAACTCGTGTCCCAGAGGAGTGCCACTAGCAGTTGGTTGGGAAGAGAGAATAGGATGAACAGTGGGGTTTGTCATAGTGGATAGATAAGGATGAGGGTTTGAAGGGTTGCTGGGACCAGCCTCACCTCTTGTAACAAAGGGTGGTAGAGGTGGCCCAGGAGACAACATTGGCTCAGGTTCGTCGTAATCTAGACGAATCCTTATCCCTTTTTCCCTTTCTCTGTTCACATGTTGGTTAAGAAGTGACCTTAGCTCAAGGAAGTTATTAGCGACCCCCTCGGGGGTAAGTTCAACACGTGCCGGAGTGTCTGACACACCAACGTTGGGAGACGGAGCTCCAGATCTGGATGGGGTTGGTGTGTTGAAGGTAAGGAACTCGGGTGTACTCCCCGGAGTTGAAAAAGGCGTTGTTATTGTTGTGTGAGCTTGACCACTTCCCGGGGTAGAGGTGTTAGGGATCTGGTTTACCTCTCCCGGAGATCCACTTTCTGACATGGTGGTTTTGAGTGAAAGGAGCTACACTTACCAGGTCTCTTTTGAGGAGAAACAGCGGCGTAGCCCCACGGTGGGCGCCAACTTGTTGATGCAACAAACACGGGACCAAGGATGGTAGCTAAGCTGGTTAGGAAAAAGGGCTGAAAGGTTCAGTTTTGCCTAACGCAGGTCGCGGGGTCCCTCCACGTTTGCAAAACGTGGAAGGAGGTTCACTAGTATGTACTTGTTATTTGCTTTGAGGTTCTTTCTCCGAGGTCAGCTCGAATCCAGAAAAGAAAGCAAATAGAATGAATGTGATGAAGAGTTGTTTGGAAGTGACAAAGAACTCTTTGAATGACCAGAGATTAAGGAATCTCTGCCTTTTTGGAATGTCTTAGAAGTGAACATGAGCTGTCTTCTTATAGGGGAAGACATCTCCTGAAATGGCATAAACAAGACTAGCGAAACCTGTTTGCAATGGAGGGTTTCCTCTTTTGGGGTTGAAGGCTTTGGACCCCTGGTTAATAGAGTGTGCCTGTGCAGACCTGCTCTGACTTTGTGAGTTGGTGAGCATGAGTTGGTGAGACGAGTCCTTGGACATGACTGGTTACTGTTTCTCGATTTCCTCATTTTACAGCTTTTCATCCGATGAACCTTTCAACCTTTTAAGCTCTTTGCATATTAATCATTTTATTTATCCTTGGGCTACCCCCGTCGTCAGTTATCATGTCTTGTTATTATCGATTAGGAGGTCTCAGGGTCGAATCTTGCGGGGGACGAACTGTGGCACCGGTTCAAACTGGCAATAATATGTCTTGTTATTATCGATTAGGAGGTCTCAGGGTCGATCCAGACCTTTGTGCATTCATGACTGCGTTGAATCTGATCCTTCCATTTCTGAGATACGTGGCAAATCTCGGTCTTTGAAACAAACTTCATTGATCAAACAATAATGCATCAATCTGATTTAAGTTCGAAGAGTCTCATTATTAGCATAAACTAACAACACAAAATGCATCAATCTGATTTAAGTTCGAAGAGTCTCATTATTAGCGTAAACTAATAACACAAACATTCAATGTGAAGATTATAGCATCATAACTAAAAAACACTAAAAACGCACAAATTTAATGTGATTAAGTTCAAAAAAGTCACAAAATTCATCATCGTTTGAGCAAATCACATAAAGCTCAATCTGTATTATCAGTAGTAGATGTAATAACAGTTTTCTAATAAAATAAACTAACAACATAACAATTAGATGTAAAGAATACAACATCATACCTAAATAAACAAAAAAAGGCACAAATCTGATGTGATTAAGTTCATAAACATCACAAAACTCATCACCGCTAGCATAAATCATGTAAAATTCACCAAATCTGATGTGATTAAGTTCAAAGACGTCACAAAATTCATCACCGACAAAGAAAATCCTATGAAATTTATCATATTTGATACGATTAAGTTCTTCAACAACACCAAAATTATCATTGTTTGTAGTGAGATTAATAGATCTAAGATGAAAGATATCTTACGTGAAGAACATGATGAAGAGGTGGTCTGCGCAGTTCAGCTTTTGGATTGTGTTTAGAGAAAAATATCTCATATGTGGAACACAAGATTGCAACGATTTTACCCCAGATAAATCAAAATCAATCAACAGAAATTGAACATCCAAATAGTTGTTTGATTGTGATGAAGGTGAAGAGTAGATCTTTGATGTAGAAGAAGACATTTTACGATGGATTGAGAATAAAGGAGAGAACCAAGATTGAGAAACGGCTGAAATTTGGGGGAAGATTAGGGTTAGGAAGAAGACATGTAAAGGAACAAAAAAAACCCGGTTCAGCAAAAAGGAGGCGTGGATAAGCTGAATGATGAACACGGTAGTAAATGAAATGAGGGGTTGACACCTGTCCCAGATGAATGTGGAGGGGACAAGTGTCCTAACCTTTGTTCTTTTATTATATATAGAGATATATATGTTTGTGATGAAACAATGGCTGACCATTTGGTGGGCCTTGGGGATATTTCCATCCTTGGGGACAACACTCTATGACCGAATTTGAGATGTTTAAACGTTATTTATAAAGGTGGGTGATTTGCATGAGCGTTATCCTATGAAAGCACCTCAGGTCAGGTCAATTCATACTTAACCAATTTTTAAGTGTTTTTAATAAATTGATACAGGTTATATTTTTGCATCCCGCTCCTGTGCATTCTCATATTTGTAGCAATGGCCATATTTGTCTAGGTAAAGTACTAGAGGGGAAGGTTTAAACGAAAACCACTAGTTATTGTGAAAACTCGAAAACTAATTAAAAAAAGCCAAAAAAACATATAAAATTTCTTTTTTATTTTTTATTTTTTTTGCAAACCAAATTTCGCAGGTTTTTTTATATAAAAAAAAATTTCAAAAAAAAAAATTGTGTAGTGCACATGTGTATGTGTACTACACATGTGTATTATTTACATGTGCACTACACAAAAAAAAAAAAAAAAATTGAATTTTTTTTATATAAAAAAACCAGCAATTTTTATAAAAAAATTGAAAAAAATTTTTTTTTTTTGTGTGTTTTTTAGGCTTTTTTTAATTAGTTTTCGAGTTTTCACAATAAAAGTGGTTGTCATTTGAACCATCCCCAAGTACTAGATACCATCAAATATAATCATTTATTGAAAAAAAATGCACTAAATTTACTAATCAAGTAAAATCTGCTTGCATGTTCATACAATCATACGTATACTGAAACTAAATGGTTGCTTTCAGATCAAGAAAGGTTATGTTAGACATGATACAATCACTAAAATTTCCTTAAATAATTAGTCCTTCCTCCTCGTACGTTGTAGCAAATTCAAAACATTTTCGTACACAATGAAAGTTATTGATGCTGCAGGAAGATTTTTCAACAGATTTGGTGTAATGCCTCTGTAAAAACCTTTTACACCCTCTAACCTGCAATCCAGAGAAGCTTATAAGAGTATAAGCAAACAAGTTTAAATTTTATTCTTAAACGGAGGGTACTCACCGAGCAGTTCTCTCCATGGCATGCCGGATATTTATATATCTTGGAACCCCGTCTGTACTAGGCCGTTGCTACAGTTAAGAAATTTCAGATAACAAATGTTAAAAGAGACGATATGAGGGGCAAAAGAAAATTGAAAATGCGTGTTTCTACCTGCAGGCGCGCACGAATGACCTGAAAATGTTACCATATGAAATATAAGTATTAGTCTGAAATAATCTTTCATTATTGAGTTGGAAATAATAAGAAATTGAATCCAAGTGTTGGTACCTGGAACGGATATGTTACAAGGATGGCCGCCAGTTTAGAAGAAGCTCCTAAAGTTGCATAATCAATAGTTGTCTAAAAGATCAGAGAAAATAGATCATTAATAAATATAAAAAAGTAACCAAGTATATTTCATTTTGCACAAATAAATATTTTAATTTTTACAGCATGAAAAGAAATTGTTTACAAGCCGAGCTTACCAATAAATCAGAACTTCTATCAATCGAGGGGTTCTGTTTATGCCTATAATCGACTATAATTTTACGAAATTCTTCATATGCTGTAAATTGAATGGCACCATGAGCAACCTACATGAGATATAGGCATATAGCATAAGAACACGAAAGTTATAAAGGGGAATCAAAAGATTTAAACACCGACATATGAAAGAACATAACATATTATACGGAGATAACGATACCAAATCTAACCAGAAAAAGTCCAGGTAAAAGCCCTTTGTATAATGCCCTCCATCCTTCATCTTTTAGTATTGTTTTCAAAGCATCTGCAATCATACAATAAAAATTATTATAAATTATGAATGTCATAGATGTAGCAGAAAGCATGTAATTTCCAGTTAACCATAAGAAAAAAGAACATACCACTAAAACCAGAATATGGACGTCCATGATGCTGCGGAGTCTGAAGTTGTAATCTTGTTTTCACAACCCAAACAGGATTGGTAAGAAGACACACCTGAAAAGGTAACAATTTTGTTATAATAACAAGATAAAATAAAGCACGTACAGACCAACCTCAACGTATTAACATATAAATAAAGAAGAACAACAACTAATAAGTGCAACCAAACTCACCAGCCCACCTGCTTCTGCAGCTGAAGCAAGATGAATACGCGCATTTGCCTCATCTTGACTTTTCATATACCGTTGTTTGGCACTGTTATAGCTATAAACAGAATTGTCACGTGTAAAGAACTTGGATATGCGTAAAAACATAAAACTCCTAAAAATGAGAAAATAAACACATCGAGCCCTCTAAGATAGTTGAGGAATGGTTCATTCTTCACTTACAAGAAGAAGTATAGACCCCATGAGATAGTTGAGCCTAGCACTGCAGGATAAAAGCCAGCATACAGCCCTCTAAGACCCTGTAAATTGAATATTGTTCAATTAAGATTTCTTATTCACAATCACAACCAATGCGCCTCATCGTTTGCATCTTTAATCTTTGCAAACCTTAGAAAACTAGCTATAACTTTCCAATAAAATTTCATTTTATAATCCAATTTGAATCCACTACCTTTCAAACTCAAGTTGTACCTAACCCATAGAACAAGGTTCCAAGTATCATATCAAGTAATTCAATTCTACAATTCATAAAGCATGATTACTAAAGGAAGACAACAGCCCCAAAACGTTATAAAGAAAGCAAAAAAAAAAAAAAAAAAAAAGATAAAAACGGACCTCTGATCGAGCAATGGTGAAGAGAGCATGAGGAGTGTTTTTGTAGGTCGGAAGGTTAGGGTTCCGACCATCATTAACTGTTAATTAAATAAAAAACGATTAAAAAGGGTAAGAAATTAGAAACCTGTGAGTGATTTGTGTACCTTGGAATCTAGTGCGGACGACATCAAGGGGATGAGAAAACGTGACGGTAGCAAGTCCGGCGACGGAGCCAGCGACGGCGTTCTCCCATTGCCAATCCGGAGCCGTCATTGTTTACTTTTGCCGGCGAAGGTAGCGCCCTATTCAATCACCGGGGTAAAGTGGCATCCAATCTGGTTATGTTATATGGATACGACACGGACTCGACCCGACCCGATCTGACCGTCAAGGGGTGTGTATGGTTCGGTTCAATTATTATCATTAACCAAAATCATAGTTAACGGTTAATCTATTTTATTAACCAAAATCAAAGTTAATGGTTAATCTATTTTATTAACCAATCGTTTTTTGGTTAATTCGTTCGGTTAGTTTATCGATTTTCGATTCAGTTGATAATAAAACCAAAATTGGACTAAAACTTTTATTTAGAAATACGTGTAATGAAACAAGATATTAAAAAATCAAATTCAATAATAAATAAAGTGTTGTTGAAACCGGAATCTATGAGAATAAATATCAATATCAATACCTTTATTCAGTCAGTATCCATTCAAGTTCATGTAGCATAGATCTCAAAATATTTAGGTTGTTTGAAGCAATAGATGTCTTTTTTAAACTTTTACAAATACATTCCTTAAACCTTAGACAAATTATTAAATACCAGAACAAAACAAAACATAGTAATTAGTAAACGTATGTTTTAAACCTTTTAAAACATTCCTTAAACCTTAGACAAATTATTAAATACCAGAACAAAACAAAACATAGTAATTAGTAAACGTATGTTTTAAACCTTTTAAATATTTGTATTAACATTATATCACTATTTTAAAGTGAAACTTAATTTACTCATTACAAAAACTCAACCAAAAAACTAATATGTCAAATATATTGCATATGTTATGTGTAATTCTAAATCGTTAAAAGTTCAACTTATTGAGCTAAAAAAATAATGGTGATCTTAATTGTATCATTATTCAAAGTTGACGTGTTGCCATTTATTCTATACTAAAATAAAATAAAATAAAATAAAATAAAATCAATAATAGCAAACTTGGTATCTCAATTTCAAAATTGACATGTTTATTTCCTTTTAGTCTTCTTTCTCAAATTCACTATTTATACCACTTCATTTGATCAAAATTCATGCAAAAATATGTGACTAGTATTCGTAACTGACAAGTGACAAGTCCTGTGTTAGGTTAGCAACTTAGCATGTAATAATAGAAAAGTGTCAAAAGGTCGAGAAATGCCGCAAGGATAATAGATTAATAGACATGTGCGCTTTAAATAACGTAGCATGTTTAAATAACGTACATTACATATATGCGAAATTAAGAATCTTATGTCTTGTGTTGTGCAAGTGCTGATCAAGATTAACGTTACTGTTTACTTGAAAAGGATGTTAATTGAAAAACAATTTCTTCGGAAATGCATAGAAAATTTATGATGAACTCTTTGGTGGGAAATGCATAGTAAGAGGTGTCGGGATTGCGTTAGAAACAAATTTCCCACAAGTCTTTTTCCTACCATAGCATTTTCTATTGTGAGAGATCAGTTAGAAACCACTAATTCCTAGCATTTCTAACGGAACCGATAGAAAACATCTCAGTTTACCTTCAATTGTATTATATAGCTCTCATCCTCTCTTCATTTTCAAGTCTCAACTTAAAAAATGGGTATGTGTTAAATAATGCACTAATCAATTAGAGTAAACTGTGAAAATGATCCTTGGGGTTTGTTCACTTTTGTCACTTTAGTCCAAAATTCAAACCTTTTGAATCTGGGCCCATGTGGTTTCAATTTTGTTGCCATTTACATCCAAACGCAAAATTTGGTCAAATTTTTTCAGTTAACATCCAACTTTTTCAGTTAAAAGCTGGTCAGATTTTTTTATTGTTATAATAAAACGTTAAAAAATCATTTTGTCTCTTCATTAAAAGAGAGGAAAAAGACAAAAAGTTAGATGCTAACTGAAAAAATCCGACCAAATTTTTTGATTTTTGATGAAAATGACATCAAAATTGAAACCACATAGACCCAGATTCAAAAAATTTAAGCTTTGTACTAAAGTGACAAAAGTGACCAACTAATTAATCAATCATTTAACATGAAATAAAAACATGAATTACTCCCAATGTAATGAAGACGATCCTGTGAAGAATAATCTCATTTTCAAAAAAGTAAATCATAAAAACCTCTAGTCATGTATTTACGTGTAAATTGCACGTCGCACGTATCCTACTCTCGACACGTAATTCTCATATCACCTATATATTTTTGGACCCATCCAACATCTCCTTATTCACTTATCATCACAACATCTGTTGCAAGTATACGTGTGTGTAAGTACGTTATGGAGAGCATCCAACATAGGACAGTAAACGTTAACGGGATAAACATGCATATTGCAGAAAAGGGCAGCGGTCCCGTTGTCCTTTTCCTGCATGGCTTCCCAGAGCTTTGGTACACGTGGCGTCATCAAATCCAGGCGGTGGCCGACCGCGGTTACCACGCGGTCGCACCTGACCTACGAGGGTATGGTGACACTGACGCGCCACCTTCTCCCACCAGTTATACGTGTTTTCATCTGGTGGGAGACGTGGTGGCGCTTATTGACTCTTTGGGCGGAGACCCGGTGTACCTGGTGGCGACGGATTGGGGGGCGATGGTAGGGTGGCACTTGTGCATGTTTAGACCGGATAAAGTGAAGGCGTATGTGTGCATGTCGGTTGCTTATACTCCAAGGCAACCATCGAAGAAACCTGTTGAGGCCTTGAAAACTGTCTTTGGTGATGATTTGTATATCTGCAGATTCCAGGTTGGTTATATGTTACTCTCTCAATTCGTTTAAAGATAATAATTCTATACCACTAGTTAATTATTTGTCTTACGTTTTATAATTGTGAAACATATTTTTTTGGGAAAAGTAACAAACTAGACACAACAATAACCCCACCCAGTAAATCCCATAAATTAGTAGAACTATTGGTAGGGTCTAGGGAGGTGGTATGTAGGCAAACTTTTCCTCTATCCTAAGAATAGAGAGACTGCTTCCTGCCCCGGCTTGAAAACAACCAATAGGCAGATAGACAAAAGATGGATAAGTAAATAGCGTAGCAGTAGTCAGATAGATCATCAGCAAGCAACATATAAGCATAGATACAAGAAAAATCATCATATATTGGCCTAAAGTGTAAAAGAAATCTAGCCCCCCTTCCCAAGGCAAAGCTTAGACACGTCTATACCCTCCCCTACAAGTCCTTAACCTTAATCCTATGTCTCCACGAACTCCTATCCTGAACCATGTCCTCAGAGAGGTGCAACTCTACCAAATCTTGCCTAAGTCTTTCATCCCAAGTCAACTTGGGCCTGCCTCTACTCCTCCTTCCTTCCACTGTTATGGTTTCCACCGCTCTAACTGGTTCTGTCAACTGCCTCCTCTTTACATGCCCAAACCATCTCAATCTCCCCTCTTTTAACTTGTCTGATATACTAGCTACCTTTAATAAAAAGTTTTCAAAATACGTCACTTTTTAGCAATGTTTTAGATACCTGTATGAAGTGGTCGGTTATACCGGATACTAGATAGGGGACCTTACAATAAAGGTTGGTAAAGCCTGAATACGGTATGTCTTATCTATCAGCGGTAGATCCAGTTCTACCGGTTCCGTTATCTTAAAATTTATTTTTTTTAATTTTAATAAAATACGATATTAAGGTAATATTGACCAACGATATTTCCGATAATTAACATAGGGCATTTCATTTCAATATTCCATCAATGTTGAAACTGTTACCTGACTAGTCCAATGTAATATTGTTTATAAGTAATAATGCTTTTAAAATACTTAATATTTTACAAGAAAACAGTTGTTTTTTAGATAACACCATGACCGGTTACATAAATTCTTATTGAAATTAGATTATTTTTTTGAGATGAATATGTATTTTAGGAATTTTAGGGTTAACTGTTACCCGGTTGAACCGCTCGGTACAACCCGGTTCAAGTGGTTGAAGCAATTTAGGACCCAACCCGGGACGATTTAAAAACCGGTTTTTAAACATTGCTTTTTAGTTTTTTTTTTTTCTCAATACTATTTGAATCACTTAGAACACACCACATCAGCTCCGTTAGCTAAAGAAAGCTATTACTTAGTCGCTAGCTAAAGGCTTATTTTTATTGTTTAGCCCGCAGCTAAGGCTAAGATTAGCCGGGGATAACTTGACTATTTTAGAAACCTTTTGGTCAAACAACAATTTTTAAAACTTTTAAGTTCTTTTTTTGATAATTTTCTTATATTTTATTGTTACGCGTTTTATATTGTGCAGTTTATAAGATTGAAAAAGTAAAAATGTAAAGGAATTCATTTTAAAAAATGAATTGTCATGATAGTTTATTAATTCTGATCAGAAACATTTGATATGCAAGTTTACATATCTTTGTTCCTCAATAGATTATTATTATCTAAATTCATAAGAAGCAACGTTCATCGAAGAACAGTACTGAAACCACAATGCTTCTACTCTGTTTGCCTAATTTTTTAAAGACAATATGAATACATCAAAACATTGATGTGAAGCCGAAAATGATGTTATTTTCGTCATTTATCTTTTGACTTGGGGATGTAAACATTTTGCAGGAACCTGGAGTCATGGAAGCCGAGATAGAGAGCTATGGAACCGAACATGTGCTTAAACGCATCCTTACGGAATCCAGACCTGGCCCTCTTCGTTTTCCCAAGTCCGAGCCATTTGGTCCTAAAAACTCCCCTTGCCCATTGCCACAATGGTTAACCCAGGAAGACCTTAACTACAACCTTCAAAAATTTCAACAGAAAGGCTTCACAGGACCATTAAACTACTATCGCGCCTTAGATCTGTGCGTACCATTCAACACCACTTTACATTGGCGTAGCACTACAACAATATATTAACTAATATTTCATACGTCGATGCAGGAACTGGGAGCTTACAGCGCCGTGGACTGGGGTAAAAATACGAGTACCAGTGATATTTGTAGTAGGGGATAAAGATCCCCTGTACACTACACCGGGGACGAAGACGTATGTGCAGGGTGGTGGGTTCAAGAATGATGTGCCATTGCTTCAACAGATTGTTGTGTTGGAAGGTGCTGGCCACTTCCTCAGCCAAGAGAACCCTGAGAAGATCAACGACATTGTTCTTGATTTCATCAAGAACTTTTGACCGCCTACAATCTTCCTAGTAATAACGGTCAGTGGTCCAGAACCAAATAACAAGCGGCCTCGAATCTAGGTTGTTATATATGTGTTGTATGTTAGGGTGTTCGCAGGTTGGATCATGTAGTAACGGTCAGTGGTCCGGAACCAAATAACAAGGTCCTTGAATTTAGGTTGTTATACAAGTGTTGTATGTATTGTAGCATATCTTCTCAAGTATGTGTGTACGCTTTTTACTATTGCTTCCCTTCTAAGTCACAAACAGCTCAGCATTCATTTGACCTTTTAGAGGTCAAACTAAGTACACACCAACTTCGGAAATAATAATACGAACTCACCAACGCATTCAACAGCAATGACTACATTTTGCTCGATACTCGTTAAGCATAATCAAGCGCTAAATTCTTATCAAAACTGGGAAGTTCATATAATCGATCGGATATAAGATCAATTCAGTTGACCACAAAAGTCAACTGTAGTATGACAGATAAGTAGTAGATAACCCATCTAAGAAGAACATCGGGTATAGTGAAAGCCACATAAATTGAGATAAAAGATTAAAAACACTAAAACCACGTATATAACATGATACAAATTTTACATCAAAATAACAACTTGAAGCTAAAGCAGCAGTTAATTCTTTGCATCACAAATAAAACACAGAAAACTAATCCGAAAAATAACAAAATGTTCACAACTCACCCTGATCGCGGTCCATTTCTGCCCCCTCTGAAACGACCACCACCCCTTTGAAACGGCTTTCTCCCTCCACGATTTGAAAATCCGTTGCCTTGATTAAATTTTTGAGAGCTTTCACCATTTGCAACAGCAACAAAAGGTCTCACAGCACTGTTATTGTTTTCCATTTGAAGTTGATTAGGCATTGCAACTCCTTGCGGTAAGCCCGCGAACACCATTGGCGGGCCCATTTGTGATTGGTTGAAGTTGTTCTGAGGCATACCTGAAGGCCAAGACGCAAATGCACCAAAATTGGGGGGAATACCTAGAGAAAAGTTGCCAGGAAACATCTGGCCTGGTGGAGTGTTGAATTGTGGATTCTGAAAGGGTTGCTGAATAAAGTTCTGTTGCATAAACGGTGGTACATTAGAAGGAAGCCCGTTTGGAGGAAACCCGAGATTTTGTGGCTGAATTGGTGAGAACCCGAATGGCCAGACTCCAGAAGGGATGTTAGGTGCCTGTGAAAACGCATACGGTCCACTAGTAGGTCTGCTAGTAGGCCCATTGTTAGGCCCATGATTCAGCCCATTGTTAGGCCCATGATTCAGCCCATTGTTAGGCCCATGGTTAGGACCACTTGTAGGCCCATGGTTAGGCCCACTAGACGAAGGCTGTTGATCATTTTTCCAGTTACCACCGCGGTTTTTGGACTTCTTATCCTTTTTCATACGCCCATTTTTCTCTCCAGCCGATCCCCTCTTTGCCATTTTCATCATTCTCTTGTACTCGGCCTCCTTCTCATCATCCGAGAACTCTAGCTCTTCAGATAACTCTTCATCATTTTCACCAGACGCATCGTATCCTTTTTTGTAAAGATTGTTATTGTTTAGAACATAATCTGCAAATTCAGGAACAAAAGAGATCAAGCTGCCTTGTTCGAGCCCAGTAGGGATCTCGGTTTCAGAGTTGTATCGAACGATATAGTAAGGATTCTTTACGGGTCCAAATATTTCATCCACTACCCCTAGTGGTGATCTGCTTTCTGTGATCCATAGAATTGAGCCCTCGCTTAAAGGGTTATGAACCTCCACTCCTTCCACAACCACTTGAGAGCCCATAATCTGTACAAACGAAACCAAATATTAAAAGTTCAGTCAAATTAGACCTGTAACCAAACCAAACGTTAGTAAAGAATTCGGCGAGAAGTTCGTAACTAGGCACGAACAATGTTTTTTTCACTTCATCAAGTCCGTTTATATAGGGTAAAGTTCTTGTACAAATAATCTTAACATACTAAACATACAAATTGAAGGAAAACTCAAAAAGACAAGGTGGCATTTTTGTAATTATCAATAACTATCAAAGTTACTCTACAAATATACCTAAAAAAACCTAACCACTCCCCCCCACCCCCAAAAAAAACCTAAACCCCCCCCCACCCCCCAAAAACCTAAAAAAAACCTAACCCCCCCCCCCCCCACCCCCACCCAAGCTAAAATGCTAAAAACTAAACCCCCCAAAAAACCTAAAAAAATCTAAAAAAATAAAAAAAACACACAAATTATTTTATTTTATTTTTTTAACATTTTTTATTAAAAAATCGCTAATTTTTTTTTTTTTTTTTGCTAACGAAATGTAGCGATTTTTTAATAAAAAATGTTAAAAAAAAAAATTTGTGTTTTTTTAGGTATTTTTGGTTGTAACTTTGATAGTTGGTGGTAATTACAAAAATGCCACCTTGTCTTTTTGGGTTTTCCTTCAATTTGTATGTTTAGTATGTTAAGATTATTTGTATTTGATCTTTTGCCCGTTTATATATTAATTAAAATTTATTAGTAGTACGAGCTGGCCCATCATGCATCAACGCCCATCAAACTTTAGAACCAAGCCTTGGGTGATCAACTAACGAACGAACAAAAAAGAACACATTCATTTTCTTCGTTCATGTCCGTTCATTCCATTAATTTACGTTCGTTTAAAAACTTAACAAACACATATAGACAAAAATACGAACAGTCATTTTCATAACCAGCGAACATGAACAAGAAAACCTGTTTGTTTTTTCACATACAAACCCTGTTCATGTTCCTTGGGTTTGTTTACAGGCCTAAATTTGAACAAAACTAACGCATGTTTTTCCTTTATTTGCAGTGAGCTTACCGATAATACAGCTCCAACTGGAAGTGTCTGATGATGGGGTTGTATGGTTACAGTCACCGGAGGGACCGGAGGGAGATCCTGCAATCAACAAAAAAACAAGAGCTACCCATCAGGATGATCAATGAAACATAAAATGTAAAAATTAACTATCTACATGTATGCAAGGCACTCCAATGCGTTTTGATCCCAAAAGGCGACACATGATGTTGCGAAGCGTTTGTTAAAAAACTATTTAAAGATGATATTTTTAACTTGTTAACTTTTAAGCACTAAAATATAAGATATTCTTATCATCCAATCAGTTCAATCAATGGTCTAATCTGTTCAAATACTCAAACCCATTGGCCATTGCTCAATCAAAGGTCAGCTTCAAAAAACGGAGCATTTTACAATTTTAAACCGAGCAGACTACATAACTGACCATTTCAAAATCAGCCTGTTATGACCCAAATCCATTTTTACCCGAACCAAAATAAACAAACTTATAAGTTTCCCAACGAAGCGCACAACATACAATATGAACACAAACAACAGTTAAGCATTACCTGAACCTCATTCTTGGACCGAATCGGGCCTTTGACAACATCACCATCTTCATCATCAGCATCACTCCAAGCAATTACTTCATCTTTTACCTCCCCTTCTTCCATTTCACCCTCACCTTTCACACCCTCTTCCTCATCACTTTCATCCTCCGAATCATCATCTTCCTCCTCCTCTGAATCATCATCATCACTACTCGAACTACTACTACTACTACTACTACTCGATTCATCCTCCTCCTCCTCAGAATCCTCCACAACAGTTTTCACTTCACCATTATCAACAGGACCGTCACTTACACCATCCACAATATTATTATTACTATTATTCGCTTCTTCCTTCAATTCAGCATCAGATGTTAAACAAACCTTACCAATCTGTTCCTCAATCAAATCCCCTAACTTTTTAGACCCACAAACCTCTTCTGAAGTGTTCATTTGTTCCAAACTAGGGTTTTGTTAACTTCAGCCAGTGATAATAAATTCGGATGATCTTCAACCCAACCCTCAAAACTTTAAAGAGTGTCAAGAAAAGAGTCTTCGACTTCTACAAAAAGCGGTTGTTGTTGGTGTTGTTAGTAGGAGGAGCATAACCCATCTGCAATCAAGGAAACTAGGGTTTTAAGGACCATGGTGGTGGTGAGAGTGAGTATTATTAGTTTAGGGTTTAAGGTGCTTCAGAAGTATGATGCGGGTTTCTTAAACCCTAGAGTCTCCTTCCTTCCCGAATCTATGTTATTATATAATTTAGAGAAAAATGCTCGGATAGTCCCTGTGGTTTCGCCTTTTTTCATCTTTAGTCCCTAACTTTCTATAATTACCTTAATAGTTCCCAACTTTTCGTTTTTTGTTCCCGGATAGTCCCTGGGTCTAACTTCAGTTTGTTTTCTCTGTTAAGTGGGTGTGAAATGACCAATTTACCCTTTCCTCAAACACATCTTCTTCTCAAACTCTCCACCTTCCTTCAACTAACTCCACTCTACTTTCTCTCTCCGCACACCTCACACTCACCGTCGCATCTCTTCCATCACCACCGCTACCTACTCTTTGGCACCGGCATCTCACCGGAACTCCTCCTCCGTCACCAAATTCCTTGACTCCTGCTTCGTATTTTGCACTTCTGTGGCAGTCTCTGTTTCTGTATTTGTTAATGGTTGTGGTAAATGAGGGTTGGTACTGTTGACCATTGTTCTGTGTACGGAAGATCAAGTTCAATGAGGACGGATATAATGAAGCGAAGTTCAAAGTGGGGTTCGTGTGACGATGATGGTGATCGTGGTTTCACAGATACTGGATCAAGTTCTGTGATGGCAAAAATGAAGAGACCAGTTTCAAAATGGAATAACTTCATTGATGATGATGATGAAAGCAGATGTGAAGACATCGTTAATGATGCTGCATTTGAGACAAAGGTAAGCGATAAGATTGTTGAATATGATGTTCATCCTGATTTCATGTGAATTATAGCATGTTTTGAGTAAATAAAACTTTAATTGGGAACTGTAATCGAGTCATAGTTTGTTTGACCATGAAAGTCAACCTGTCAAAAGAGATTACAGAACATGTTAATCTGTGAGAAGTTATAATCCATCCATGATTGCAGCTCCATTAAGCATAGCGTATGGTGGTCGGTAATGATTGTTGTAAATGAGGGTGAGATTTAATCGAGGATGGTGGTGATCGATCGGAGGTTTGACAGTGGAGAGGTGGTCGCCGGCGGTGATTAATGATGGGGTAATCGTAGGTGAAATAGGGTGAGGTGAAGTGGGTCTTGTTCGCCAGAGAAAACACAGAGAAGAGGAAGAAGGGTTTTAATGGTGAAAGATGATAATGTTTCTGATCTAGTCCCTATGGTTTGCCCTTTTTAAGGAAATGGTAAATTGGTCATTTCACACCCACTTAACAGAGAAAACAAACTGAAGATAGACCCAGGGACTATCCGGGAACAAAAAATAAAAAGTTGGGGATTATTGAGGTAAATTTAGAAAGTTAGGGACTAAAGGTGAAAAAAGACGAAACCACAGGGACTATCCGAGCATTTTTCTCTATAATTTATAGATTTATATAAATAATTAAATATAAGGGTGAGGATCAAATAGAAAGTTTATTTTGACAAAGAAGGATAGAAAGCAATATGATTATGACATGTGGCAAAATTTAAAATAAAGGGGAAAGGTATTTTAGTCAATCGTATCTTTTCTTCTTCATTTTCTCTCCAGTAACTTCAAAACCTACCATTTTCAAAACCCACCATCTTCAACCATTTCTTCACTTTCTATCTCAATAATCACTACATTATAGTGCGATTTTCATCACCAATCAATGATTCAAACACCCGATCAACGTGTTCTTCAGCTTTTTTGAAGAAACCCAGTTTAATTTCATACAATATCCCATTTTTTTCCTGTGATTTTGAAGCGAATCACTCCGATTCGTTCGATTCGATCGCTGATAAGAGTTTATAACATTCAAATTTCGTCAATCGTTAAAGAAATCTGAAGAAATCGGCTTTGATCTATGTAAGAAATTTTTTAATTGCATTTTTACGATCTGGGTTTTTGAATTGAGTTATTGTGTTTCACGATCTTGGCGGGGGTCCGGGGGCAGCGCTCCTGGGAGCAGGGTCCAAGGGGCGGCAGCTCCTAGCGGGGTCCAAGGGGCAGAGCCCTTGGCTGGGGTCGAAGACAAAAATTGCCTCATTTCGAAGAAAATGCATCAGAAAATTTAATTTTACAGAAATTGCCTCATTTCGAAGACAAAAATTTGTAGACAGTTTTTGATTTCCTACTCCCTAGTTCAGACAATTCACAGACAGTTTTATGTGTCCATTGCGTTTTAGAAATAAGACAGTTTTATGTGTTTTCTGGCCATTGCGTTTTAGAAAATGTGTTTTCAGTCCATTACATTTTAGAAAATACACATTCTTTTGTGTTTTTAGGCCATTGCATTTTTGAAATAAACATTTTTAAGTGTTTTCCGACCATTGCGTTTTAGGTAAAACACATTTTTATGCATTTCCAGTCCATTGCGTTTTAGAAAGTACACTTTCTTTTGTGTTTTTAGGTCATTGCGTTTTAGAAATAAAACATTTTTAAGTGTTTTCTGGCCATTGCGTTTTAGGAAAACACATTTTTGAAGTGTTTTTAGTCCATTGCGTTTTAGGTAAACACATTTTTATGTGTTTTCAGTCCATTGCGTTTTAGAAAGTACACTTTCTTTTGTGTTTTTATGCCATTGCGTTTTAGAAATAAGACATTTTAAGTATTTTCTGGCCATTGCGTTTTACAAATAAGACATTTTTTTGTGTTTTTGGTGCATTGCGTTTTAAAAAAAAGTCATTTTTTACTTTTTTTGTCTATTGCGTTTTACGCAACTAGGTTTCTTTCTATTGCGTTTTACGCAACTGGGTTTTCGAAAATATAACAATAGTATACTCGTTTTAAAGATAAAAAACGCTCGTTTTTTTGGTGCAATTTTTATAAAAAAAATAACGTCGTATGAAAAAGTTATTAACGTTTAAAAAACTGGGGGGAAATGGAGGAGAGAGAAACTATTGTCCTTGAATGACTAGAATGCCCTTACACAAACCTACACACATCTTTTCTTCCCTTCAATTTTTCTGTTGGTGCATGTTTGTGACAACAGCTTAGATTTGGTCTTTGGATATCTTGTAATTAGCTAAACGATAAACAGTTAGCGGGTTTAGCTTTGTAATAGTTAGTTGGAATGTTTGGGCTAACTAAACCCAAGGAATTGGGTGATGGGGGCGAATTGGGCCTGTCCAATTCGCAGCCCAGGAGTCTTTAACCTAGCCCAGTTGTGAACCTTGTGTTATATAAACAAGGTTAGACATTAGGGTTAAGGTTAATCAGCCAAAACAATTTGTGAGAGAGTATTTTCGTGAGAGCAATTAGGCTTGGACGAAAATTAGGGTTAGGGTTTGATTGATTGTAATACGTTTGTTTGATAATCAATAGAAACCCGGTTGAAAGTGATTTGCTGTTCTACACGTTTTCTGCTACAATCTGATCTAGAGGATTCCGCACTCTAGGTTAGATAGACGATTCTGTGACGATCCATAACATCAAAGGGACCTACAATTGGTATCAGAGCATTAGGCTCTTGATTGCTCGGTTCAGAATTGTTTGCTGCAGAAACAGGAAGTGATTTCGAAATTTTTATTAAACCTGAAAATTAGGGTTTAAAAAAATTTTCGAAATTTTTTGTGTTTGGTTGATAAAATTTTCGAAATTTTTAGGTATTTTGATCTTTTGGTTTGCTTGTTTGCTGTTTTGCAGGTGTTGGAGAAAGTTCTGGTTGGTTGTGTTGAAGAATTTTGGTTGAAAGACTTGAAGATTCGAAGACTGTTCTTCGTGTTCTTCGTGGTTTTTAATCTGTTCTTCACAATTTTCGAAATTATTGTTCTGATTAGGTTTTCTGATTTTGCAGATTTGTGTTAGCAGAATCCAGAAAATCATCAAAATTTCAAAAAGATCAACTTTCCATAGATACCTATCGAATTTGAGCAATTTCGCAGCAGGACCAGCGAAATTACACTGACCAGCAGATTCACCAGCAAATTTAA
Source organism: Helianthus annuus (assembly GCF_002127325.2). Taxonomy (NCBI): domain Eukaryota; kingdom Viridiplantae; phylum Streptophyta; class Magnoliopsida; order Asterales; family Asteraceae; genus Helianthus; species Helianthus annuus. The sequence goes on from NC_035446.2 coordinate 112,088,626, forward strand.
CAGTCTGCTTAGCGAAATTGTTGTTTGACCCGGCGAACTTAAATCCAAAGGCGACTTTGGTAACCGAATAACTTTCCACAGCGAAATTATTTCGGTTTCGGCGAATTTACTGGTCGTCGTAATAGCGAATTTGACCAGTGAATTTGGCGAATTTGACCAGCGAATTTGGCGAATTTGACCAGCGAAAGTAGACTAGCGAATTTAGCATTTTCAGCGAAATAACCAGCAAATTTAACCTGATCAGCGATTTTAAGTCAAAACCAGCGAAATTAACAGTGTTCCCAGCGAAATTATCAGCAAAATTAAGAGGTGGAATTTAAGTTGGCAAGCGTCGGAAAATTTTCGGTGTTTTGCAAATAGAAATTGATCCGTAACTCGTTAGACAGAACCGTTTGCACCGTTGAACTCGTGTGATTTTTAGGACAAAAAAAAAAAAAAAAAAAAGTCTGGAAAATCCCGATTTCGGTCTTTGACATTATATATCATTGGATTCGTCTTTTCGAGACGATTCTAACGGTGTAACTTAGTAACCACTGCTTTCGGAAACTTTCGTACGGTTTTCTCAGTCTGTTACGTTAAAATGTCGAACATGTCTAGTTTGAACGAGCTGTTGAGAATGGAGCACGAGGTTGGCACTACCAACAAACCACCTAAGATGATGAAGGTGGAGAACTATTTGACATGGAAGGATCGTTTTCAATCCTTCATTGAATATCAGGATACGCGCATGTGGATATGCATCGAAGATGGTTACGTGAATCCAACACACGACTTTGAGGGCAGACCACGTCGAACAGAATATGTGAACATGCAAGATAATGATAAAAAGATGTATGAGGCTGAAAAGAGAGCCTTGGCTGCAATCAAAATGTCGTTACCTGATAGCATCAAACATACCTTCAAAAAGTACACTAACTCAAAGGATATGTGGGATGCTTTGGAGAAAAGATACGCTGGTAATGCTGATGTCAAGAAGAACAAGATTGATCTACTGAAGAAGCAGTTTGCTGTTTTCAAGTACATGAAGCATGAGTCACTTGAAGACGTCATCACGCGTTACTACCATCTGATGTCAGAAATGGACAACTATGAGATCGATTGCTATTCTGACGTAGAGAAAAATAACAAGCTGCTAGATGCTTTGCCTACTAAGTGGGATATCTACACTTTAATGATCAAGGGTGAAGCAGATTATGAAACAAAAGAGCTTGAAGAGGTTGTAGGAAAGTTGAGAGCTTATGAGCTCAGCATGAAGAAGAAAGATACTGGATATGATCAGGTTCAAGATCCGGCAGTGTACAATGGGCTTACATCTTCTTCATCTCACAACGCTTCTAGCGACTCTGCTACTGCGTTTTTATCATGTGAGAATGAGCAGGTTATGGTGAATCAGGATGGTGATGTGTGTTTTGTTGCTGCTTCAGGAGGATCATCAGGAGTTAAGAAATCGTCAGCTTCTAAGCAGAGTACTACTGCTAAGTCAATGCCAATGAGTGTGAAGTCTGCTGAAGAGCATCTGGCTCTACTTGCTTCGTTTGTTGCCTCTTATGAAAACTATATTCAGGGAAAGATTTCTGATCCTGCTACTTTAGATGAAGACTATGATCAGATTGACCCTGATGATCTTGAAGAGATGGATTTGCAATGGCAAATGGCCATGATTTCTAGGCGTGTGAAGAGGTTTATGAATAGAACTGGGAGGAAATTTGTTGGAAGGAGTGTTGGTTTCGACAAAACCAAAGTGAGGTGCTTTAATTGTCAAAGTTATGGGCACTTTGCTTGGGAATGTCAGAAACAAAAGCAAGATAATTCGAGCCAGAGTTCAAACAACAGGAATGCATCAAGCAACTCTAGCTCAAAGGCGTTGATCTCTACTGCAAGAGAGGGTTCATATGATTGGAGCATTCACTTAGAAAATGATGGGGATGTCTCTCAAGCATTCATGGCAGAGATTACTCCAATCGATGATGGTGAAGCTAAAGTAGATGATGCTGAAGTGAAAGAGGATGCTGATGTGAAGATGGATGCTGATGTAAAGGTGGATGCTGAGGTGAAGGTAGAGAATAGAGCTGAAGAGAAGAAGGTTGATCAGACAACAGGTGCTGAAGACGAAAAACAAAAGTCTGAATATGAAAAAGAAGCTGAGGAAAAGGATGCCAAGTATAAAGAATTGCAAGCTCAGCTTGCTGCTCTAATGGCCAACCTTGACAAACAAACAGGAGAGGTAAAATCTAATTCTGTGTGTTTAAAATGTCGTGAACTGCAGGGTGAGGTTGACAGGTTGTCTGCACAAAACAAAAGTTTGGTTAGCGAAATGTCTAACATTAAAGAATCAAACTTTTTTGCTAAAAGAAACGAAACGTCATACTTGAAGAAAATAAAAGGTTATGAAAGTGAACTTGAAGCCGTAACCTGCAAATTAAATGAAAAACTTCAAGTCATTGACTTAGCTCATGACATGATGGCTGAAAAAACAAAAGAGATTTCTGATAAAAACAAAGAGTTGTCAGATGCTCAACTCAGAATTGTTGAACTTGAAAAGAAATTGGGTCAATTCAGGGATTCTACTTTTGTTATGAAACATATGATGGGTGGGTTAAAGAAGAGTAATGACAAGACTAGTGTGGGATTCCAAGGCTATAATGAAGTCCCACCTCCTCTTAGTCATGATTATTCATTCCTACCTGATGAAGATGAGCTAACAAAGTTTATGTCAACAGCACCGAGTAGTTCCACAGCAGGTCGAGGAGAGGAGTCTGAGAGAGATGAGGCCAAGAAGGATAATAACAGCAAACCTGTTTTGAAAACGAAAACCTCACAACCTAGGAATAAAAACTCAACTTCTGTTAAAAAGATTAGTTTTGTTCAAGGAAGTGACATGCAAAACGAAACAGCTGTTATTGAAAATGAATCGAACGTAGAGTTTGCTAAAAATAAAAACAATGAAAATTCTGAAATTAAGCAAACTAAACCAAATCCTTCTGTGCCATCATCATCAAAACCTGAATCTAGTTCAAAGGCTTCAGATAAGAAGTCTTCGAAAAGGATGTCATGCTTCAAATGTCACACCAAAGGACATGTAGCTAGCTGCTGTCCTAACAAAACGAATGAAGCACAGGTGAATGAGAGGAAGAGAGAGAAGTCACCAGAGAAGAATGGTGATAAGCAGGAGAGAGAGTCCAATTCTCCAAAGAAATCTGCTCCTAAGCAACCAGAGCCAGTTGCTGTTGGTGAGGATAAGGCTGAAAAAGGAACTCCACAAGTTCCTCGTTTTCAAAGAAATCAACCTAGATTTCAGCCTAGATCTCCACCAGGCAGATTTGAGAGACCTAGAAGCAGTTCACCAAGAATGAACAATCAAAATACCAATAATTTCAGAAGTCAAGGTCAATATCAAAATCGATACCAAAATAATGGTGGTCGAAATTTTTATAACAATGGCTTTAGAAATTATAACTATAATGCTTCTTGGAATCAAAATCCAAATTTTCAAAGGTCAAATAGTCCAAACACACATAGGAACCCTCAGGACCAAAGACCTAGTGGAAGTCAAAATAAATTTCCAACAGGTCTAAGATCCAAGACTCCAGTTAGGAGTAATGGATATTGGATGGATGTTCCGGTGGTTGGTGAATTTGGACGACCCAAGACCATTAAGGCTTGGGTCCCCCAATCTAACTAATCTTTTGGTTGGTGTGTGCAGGAGCTGCTAAGGAGGATTATCAACTTGTGGTATGTTGATAGTGGCTGCTCTAGGCACATGACGGGGGATGCGAGGTTGTTGACTGAATTTGAAGAATATGATGGAGGACAAGTGAATTTTGCAGGTGCAAAAGGTGGTAGAATTACAGGTCGAGGAAAGGTGACCAATGGGAAGATCACACTGGACAAAGTGAACTATGTTGAGCAGCTTAAACACAATCTTATGAGCGTGTCACAAGTCTGCGACAAGGGTCACTCGGTCCATTTTACCAAGAATGAAGCATTAGTGTTGAAACCAGGTTTGAAGATACCGGACGATTGGATAGTGATGCGAGCGCCAAGGAGAAATGACACTTATGTCATGGACATGGGTGCAAAGGATCCAACTGCAGTGGTGGCGTGTTTACTATCAAAAGCATCTGAAGCTGAATCGATGTTGTGGCACAGACGCATGGCCCATATTCACTATCGCAAAATGAACTATCTTGTTAAAAATGAGCTAGTGAAAGGGGTTCCATTGCGGAGGTTTCAAGTGGAAGACAAATGTCTTCCATGTCAAAAGGGAAAACAACACAAGAAACCTCATAAATCTAAAACAGTAAATTCCATAGATGCCCCTTACGAACTACTTCACATGGACTTATTCGGTCCAGTGAACGTAAGGAGCATAGGTGGAAAGTACTATTGTTTAGTTGTCACTGATGATTACTCACGTTATTCATGGGTTTTCTTTTTAGGTACAAAAGATGAGACGGCAGAGATGCTGATAGATCTTTTTACAAAATTGGAAAACGTCCATGATGCAAAGATAAAGAGGATAAGGAGTGATAATGGCACGGAGTTCAAGAATCGTATTCTGGATCTCTACTGTCTTCGCAAGGGAATTGAACATCAATATTCTGCTCCTTATACGCCTCAACAGAATGGAGTTGCTGAGAGGAAAAACAGGACGTTGATTGAAGCCGCTAGGACAATGCTTTCAGATTCTAAGCTACCAGTTCTTTTCTGGGGAGAAGCTGTGAATACAGCTTGCTACGTCCTCAACAAAGTGTTGACTGTTAAACAAGAAACCAAACTTAGAAGCCTTTGAACCATTTGGATTACCCTGCACCATTGTGCGAAATAAAGATAAACAAAAATTCGGTGAGGTGGCTGAAGAGGGCTACTTTCTAGGTTACGTACCTGGCGCACCGAATAAAAGGGTTTTTAATCTAAAAACTGGTAAAATTGAGGTTGTGTTTAATGTTGAAATCACTTCTTACAAACCTCAACAGTCAACGAGTGGACCAGCTATATTATATGATTATGAAAGTGTCTTTAAATCATTTAATATTCCTGAGTTTTCCAATGCAGATGAGTCTCAGCTAATTCAAACAGTGATTGGTGATGATGAAGGCGAGTTCATGCCTAGATCAAATGTTGATACAACAGATGCTCCGGGACCTTCTCAAGATGCTGCTGATACTGATTCAAGTGACGATGAACCCGAACCCAATCAGGGGGAGGATTTCATTAATCCGTTTGCGGATCAGCATATTCAGGGGGAGGTTGGATCAAACCTGGGTGACAATTTGGAAGTCGATGCGGTTGCTACTACACGAGCAAATAGGGATCATCCAGTTGACATGATACTTGGAGATCCTGCTGCAGGTGTTCAAACGAGAAGAAGCATAGCAGCGAATACAGGTTTATTTGTGTCGATTGAGAAGACTGGGATAGTGAACGAGTGCTTGTATAGTTGCTTTATTTCCCAAGAGGAGCCGAAGAACATTCATATGGCTCTTAAAGACAATTCATGGGTTGAAGCTATGCAAGAGGAATTGGCCCAGTTTGCAAAGTTGAAGGTTTGGGAGTTGGTTGATCTTCCTAAAGGTGAAAGAGAGATTGGCACTAAATGGGTGTTTAGGTGCAAGAAGGATGAAAGAGGTATAGTCACGCGAAACAAGGCTCGATTGGTGGTCAAAGGTTTCAATCAGCAAGAAGGGATAGATTACAATGAGGTGTTTGCACCAGTGGCAAGGTTGGAGGCAATTCGTTTGTTTCTAGCTTTTGCTTCTTTCAAGGGCTTCAAAGTTTTCCAACTAGACGTGAAGAGTGCGTTTCTTTACGGGAAAGTCCAAGAAGTGGTGTATGTCTCACAACCAGATGGGTTCGTTGATCCAGATTATCCAGATCGAGTGTACAAACTTGATAAGGCTTTGTATGGGTTACATCAAGCTCCCAGGGCGTGGTACGAGACACTGTCTACACATCTGATAAAGAATGGTTTTGAAAGAGGTCAGATTGACAGTACACTGTTCATCAAGAGGAAGAAGGAAGATTTTCTGCTGGTACAGGTGTACGTGGATGACATCATCTTTGGGTCATCTGATGAAAGCATGTGTAAAGAGTTCGAGCAGGTGATGAAGAGCAAGTTCGAAATGAGTGCTATGGGTGAGCTGTCCTACTTTCTGGGATTACAAGTTGAACAGAAGGCGGATGGGATGTTTATTCATCAAACAAAGTATGTGTATGACATTTTGAGTCGGTTCAAAATGAATGATTGCACTACTTCCAACACACCCATATGTGAAAATCACAATCTTGGCCCAGATCATGAAAGTATTGAAGACGTTGATCCTACTCAATACAGGGCAATGATTGGTTCTCTAATGTACTTGACTGCTTCAAGACCCGACATCATGTTTGCCGTATGCTTGTGTGCCAGATATCAGGCGAATCCTAAAGAGTCACACATGAAAGCAGTGAAGCGCATTATTCGTTACTTGAAGGGGAAACCTAAACTTGGGTTGTGGTATCCAGCTGCTAGTGATTTGACGTTTGTTGCTTACACTGACTCAGACTTTGGAGGATGCAAATCGAACAGGAAGTCTACAACAGATGGTTGTCAGTTCTTAGGAGGCAGGATCGTGTCTTGGCAATGCAAGAAGCAATCCTGTGTGTCTACCTCTACGTGTGAAGCTGAATATATTGCTGCTGGAAGCTGCTGCTCTCAGGTTCTCTGGATTCAACAGCAGATGCGCGATTACGGTTTGGATTTCACTCGTACTCCTATTATGATAGACAATAATGCCACTATTTCAATAACAAATAATCCCGTGAACCACAGTCGCACAAAACATATTGACATACGTCATCATTTTATACGGGATTGTGCTGAAAAGCGACTGATTGAACTTCATCGAGTCGACACAGAGGATAACCTGGCAGATCTTTATACTAAAGCATTTGACAGGGCTCGCTTTGAACACTTAGTCGAACTCAACGGGATGAGGAATCCTGAATAACTGGTTTTTCATAAGAATTTTTGTAAATAGTTTACTGCTTTTCATAAAAATCAAAAACAAAAAAAAAAAATTTGAAAAATCAAAAACATAAAAAAAAAATAGAAAATCAAAAATGAGTTATCACTGTGTGAAAAAGAAGAGATGATAGTACATCGGCAAGTTAGACTGTCACACTGAAGTTGAACCATAAATTGCTTAAGTGTGATAGCAGCTTCATTATATGATGTACCAGTAGGCAAAAAGCATGAAATAATCAACTTACCAATGTGATATAAACTTAAATGAATTGAATATGAGTGGGGAACACATTAGTGGTGTATGGTTTAATGACCTTAATTCTTGCGTTGATAGATTGCCAAAATCTGAAGTTTTGGGTCTTTATACTGTTATTTCAACTAGGGATATCTTGGCTGTCTGTCTGTTAGAACTAAAATTGTACATGACCCCAGGAAAAATAGTCACTTGGAATTAGCTCATTTCTATTTGAATGTCTGTATATTTCCCGATACACACAATTTTGATCTGATTCTGAAATCTTCTCTGACAAAAGTCGTGTACCTCCTCTGCTGCATCCAGATATATGCTGACCTGGAGGTGCTAGGCAACGACAGCTTCTGCTGCATCCAGATACATGCTGACCTAGCTGTTCGTTGTCGCGCTATAGATCTAATACACCCGAAAGAGGCCCTCTAGTGCCCAAAAGAAACCCAATAAACCTATATCAAACTGAGAAAATCTCATTTGATTTGTATATTATACCATCTCTACTAAGATCTATTCTTTTCTCTTCTCAACCTATTCCCAGTTAAGATTTCAGAACTCTGGATTGGACTTGTGAAATATGTGGTAGGGAAGATACTTGCATGATAGAGTGTGCTGTTTATATTTCCAGGATTTGATTAGTATTTATGTGGGTGTTCATAGTTAAGCACTTCAAACATGATAAAACAGATTTTATGCAGATCTAGACACAGTCATGATATCTTGAAGGATGATATCAGTATACTCACCTACTACGATGAACCTTTGTGCATACCTTGATCGTGGGGGTATATCCTGAAGTGGGACACGCTCGTATTTCAGAATATAAAATTACCTTAACGTATCATATGGTAATGGTACTTGAAATGTTCATGCATTTTGTTTAAGAGGACAAACATACTGGTAATCGTCTTGAACTGCTTTTCACGAAAAATTAAATAAAGAATTATATGATTGTGTGAAACAGTTTGATTGTGCTGATATGATCTTCTTACCAGTGATTCTCACAAAAATAGAGTGTTTATTGTTTTTGTTATTTACTTGCTTTCAGAAAATATAAAAATCCAAAAATAGTGTCATTTTCTGTTTAAAATTCTTAACGTACGGAAAACTGTTATTCTTGGAAGAATTGTTACCGATAGGGGGAGACGGTGTTAGTAAGTGAGTTCAAATTTTAACTGCTGCAGGTTCTTATGTGTTGAACAAAAAGTTTTGCGTGTTGATGATAAGTTGAAAAAGCTTAATCTGTTATACAGTTTCACAAATCTCTTGAAAAATAATAATTTATTTAACTTATGTTGAAAAATTCTTATGGTTTCTCGAGATGTTTGTTTTATAGTATACAGATTGAAGCGGGTTGTTGCTGAGAAGTTGCTGTGACGTGTGAAGATGAGAGTTTGATTGGATGCATGGTAGAACCTCCTTTCTATATTGCAGACAAGATTGAAGAGTTTGAAGATTGCTTTGCAAATGCTGAACTGGAGTTTACTCAAACGCTAACGTGTTGAAGATTTGGTGATTGGATGCATCAGCTTAGGGGGAGTCTGTTGCTGACAGAAGCTGTTGAAGCTGAAGCTATCCAAAGACCAAAGACAGTGCAAGATTACTTGAAGATTGCAAGAAGACTGAAGACAAAGTTTTGACTCAAGACAAAGTTTTTATGAAGCTATTGTCAAGGGGGAGTTTGTTGGTGCATGTTTGTGACAACAGCTTAGATTTGGTCTTTGGATATCTTGTAATTAGCTAAACGATAAACAGTTAGCGGGTTTAGCTTTGTAATAGTTAGTTGGAATGTTTGGGCTAACTAAACCCAAGGAATTGGGTGATGGGGGCGAATTGGGCCTGTCCAATTCGCAGCCCAGGAGTCTTTAACCTAGCCCAGTTGTGAACCTTGTGTTATATAAACAAGGTTAGACATTAGGGTTAAGGTTAATCAGCCAAAACAGTTTGTGAGAGAGTATTTTCGTGAGAGCAATTAGGCTTGGACGAAAATTAGGGTTAGGGTTTGATTGATTGTAATACGTTTGTTTGATAATCAATAGAAACCCGGTTGAAAGTGATTTGCTGTTCTACACGTTTTCTGCTACAATCTGATCTAGAGGATTCCGCACTCTAGGTTAGATAGACGATTCTGTGACGATCCATAACATCAAAGGGACCTACATTTTCTCATTTAATCTTAGCCCTTGATTAAATTAATTGATGGTCAAGATTACTTCCTAGCCAAATAAACTTCCTATTATATCCTAACCCTTAAATATAATAATACAACGAACTCGGTTTATATGTTCTTATACACCTCTAGAGGTGTAAAAAAACCGGTTTTAGAACCGTAACCGGGAAAAAAATCAAAATCGGTTTTTTATAATCGATTTTAGAACCGAACCGAACCGCCGGTTGTAGACCGGTTAGGGATATTTATCTTCGAAACCGGTTTTAAAACCGAAAACGGTTATAAAAACCAGTTTAAACCGGTAAAAACTGTTTTTTTTAATAATCTGGTTAAAAATCGACACTAACCGGTTGGACCGGTTATTGTTTTTGATGAAAAAAAAACGATTTGTACACCTCTATACACCTCTATGTTACTCAGAATCAGGGCTGTCCAAACTGCTCGACGATCGAAGATCGCTCGAAAAATGCTCGTTCGATTCCCGCTCAGTTTGTAAATGAGCCGATCGGCTCGGTTCGATTTGAAAACGAGCCAAGCATGAGCAAAGGTCCGCTCGCTCGTCGATCGCTCAGTTTCGCTCGAATTAATTTTGTTAAATAATTAATATATATATTATAGATTTTAAAGGTAGAGTAGGAGTTGGGTGGAAAGTGGGTTTTTCCTAGAAAGTCTAGGAAGCAATCAGAATGCGACATGTGGCATTGAAGATTTTTAACTAGAAGGGCAATTGTCACATTCTATTTTTATTTTTGGAATTTATCTTCATTAACTAACTATTCATGTCCATATTTTGTAACCGTTTTTCTCCATGATTTTCTAAATAATTTGTTTTCGAAATCTAAACCAATCGCATATTCCATTGTTCAGAAGATTACTGGAAATTATCAGCATGTTTTTGGTGCTGTGTTTTAACAATTTACAGGGCTAAAGTCAATTTTTTTATAGATCCCACAATATAAAGATGGTGAAACACAGGGTATGAATATGCTTGCTGTTAAAACACAACTGTATGAATTTGAATGCTAAAACACAACTGTATGAATCTGCTTGCTGTTAAAACACAACTGTATGAATCTGAATGCTAAAACACAACTGTATGAATCTGCTTGTTGTTAAAACACAACTGTATGAATCTGCTGATCGAAGTGTCGCGCTCCGGTCAAAGATAATATTTATATGCCCAAATTACCCTTAACAAATAGCTAGTGGTAGCAAGGGGTCGAACCACGAAGAGTATGTGGTTTGTGTGCGGATTTGATTGAATTATGAATAGTTGTCACTTTTATGAAGCTTGCTAACTTGTTTTTGAATATTTTGGTTTGATTGAAAGATGTGAGTTGAAATTACTAAAACGATTAACTAAATTTAACTACTAAATGCAAGAAGTGAAAATGATTGTTTAAACAATAAGAAGAAAACAAGGCTCACACCCGGTTTCAACAATTGCAAGACTTAGGGTTACTATGTATTTTAATTAATTTTACTTGAAATAGTTCGTTAACGGGTCGCAATCACAAAGCTTAGGTGTCAATCGCTATCAACGTCGTAAACAACGGACCATGATACACTTCGTTACTTTGGATTAACAAATCCTACCAAGAGACAAGGCATAAATACGTGCATTCATTTCACAAAGTCAAATTTAATCATTCACTCGACAGTTTGCAAATTCAATACCAACGTAGGACAATTGTCTAAGATTCAAACGCAATTCAAGTTGTCACAAAACAATTAACAAAACATAATAAACCCTAAACCTTACAAAAGTCTACACCGGGATGAAACCTCCAAGAAACTAGCCGCTCATGGTGTAAACGACACGATCAACGGATGCACAAGACTTCAATTGGATCATCTTTGGGGCTTGAGGATGGATGGTGGAATGATTAGGGTTTAGGAATGGTTGGTGGTGATGGATGGATTGAAGGTGGAAGGATGATTGTGATGGTGATGAGCTAGGGTTTTGATTCGGATGGTGATTTGGTTCTTGAGAGGATGGCTTATTGATGGTTGGTGGAATAGAGATGATAAGATGATGAATAATGGCTCCCCAATCAAGTTCAAAACTCAAAACAAAGTGTAACTCCCGAATTGAAGGAGCTTCCACCAATAAGAAGCGAACTAGACCCCCAAATAATCAAAAAATCCCGTTTCTGGTTTTGGCAGGCCGTCGCCGACGGCCACTACCCCGTCGGCGACGGGTCCTGGATTTTCATTGTTCACCCGACGGCTAAAGTACCTGGATACGGGTATTTCTAGCCTACGGGCATTTTAAGGGGGCGTCGCCGACGGCTTGGGGCCCGTCGGCGACGGGTTCTCCATTTTCCACTTCAGATTTTTCCTCGTTTTGCTCCCGTGTGATCCGTAATGCGTTCCAATGTTCCGGTTTTCAATCCGATGACCCGTAAAGCTCCCGAAAAGCTCCTTAAACTCCATCAAACCTGCAAAACACATTCTTGATTAAAAGTAGGCTATTCGAAACTAAAACTTACGTAAAAACGTTAAGTTAAACAATAACAAGCACCGGTTTTCAACCGCGTATCACATCCCCACACTTGTCTTTTGCTTGCCCTCAAGCAAATCTGTTTTTCACTTTCACGTGGGTCAAACAACGAATATACATCCCATTCCCGAGACAAAGGTTAAGGTCTAATGTCATACGAAAGTTCAAACTCTTCACAATATTCAAAGTATTTAACGGTGAAGTACTTTAGGTGCACAAATGGTTACCCAAGATTAACCCGCCCGTAAAACTAACAAATCATGCATATCCCTCACAATGTGCTCTCCACTCGGTTTAAAGTTTGCTAACATGTGTAATGTGTTAGCTTTCAACAATTAATCGCTCAAAACCAAATAGAACACGTACCCGCATAGGCTTGCAACTCAATCATTCTCCACTATCGAACACAAATACTAAGCACAAGTCAAAAGGTCTTTGAGGGGTTGTAACGGGGCTAGGCGAAGGGTAGGAATAGGATATTTTTAAGTGGTTATGGTGATGAAAAATTCGAATTTTATTACAAAAGACTATCCTAAACAAAAGCAAACCATAAACATCCACAATGGGCAAAAACTTTCGCCTTTTATTCAATAAACTACTAGTACATCTTTTTGTGTTTTTCTCACTGCTTTTTCATTCTTTTTCGTAACATTTTCTGATTTTTTTTTTTATAAGGAGGAAAATTCTGAGGTTTTACCAAAAGGACTATGTACCTTAAAAAATCCTAAAAATTGTAAAAAAAATGTTTTTGTGATTTTTTTTTTATAAGTTAAAATTTATACACAAATAACCGTTAACGGCCCTACCACCCCCCAAAAAGTTGTGTATTGTCCTCAATGCACCAAATCAAGTCTAAAAAATACCTTGTATCTTCACGACCCGTTCGGAATGCCCGAACTTCACACAATCAAGAAAGGTTAGTATGAACCGGAAACGATTCACATCCAATTACGCAAACAATTAAATAAGTATACATAACTTTACAAAACGTGTTACCGGTCCTTTTAATTCACCTCATATGTTGGTACGCTTCCCAAGAAGCATATCAACTCCACATTTGCATCCTTTTTCTCTTCATTACCATCGAGGAATGGTTTAAGGCGGTGACCGTTAACCGTTTGCTTCGACCCGTCCTTCGGGTCCTCGATTGTGACATCTCCAAGTTTCCCGACCCGTGTTATCACATACGGGCCCATCCACTTACTCTTGAGCTTTCCCGGGAAGTATTTAATCCTCGAATTGTAGAGCCAAACCTTTTGGCCTACTTCAAACTCTTTTGGCTTCAACTTTGCATCGTGTGCTCTCTTCATGTCATCCTTGTACTTTGAAGCACACTCGTACGCTTCTTCCCTAAGCTCCTCCAACTCACAAAGCTTCAACTTTCGCTCCTTTCCTGCATCGTCATATTTCATGTTAACCTCTTTTATAGCCCACCAAGCACGATGCACAAGTTCCACCGGCAAGTGACAATTTCGCCCATAAACTAAGCGATAAGGAGTAGTTCCAATAGGTGTTTTATGAGCCGTTCTATAGGCCCATAAAGCATCATTCAACTTTGTTGACCAATCCTTTCGGTCGGGTCGAACAGTCTTTTGCAAAATTTCTTTTATTTGCCTATTGGAAACCTCAACTTGACCGCTTGTTTGTGGGTGGTAGGGAGTAGCAATTCGATGGTCAACACCATACCGTTTCAAGAGTTTGCCAAAATTAAAGTTCTTGAAATGAGATCCCCCATCACTAATGATTACCCGGGGAACCCCAAATCGAGAAATTATATTCGTTTGAACAAAATTGCAAACAACGGTATGGTCATTTGTTTTGGTGGCAATCGCTTCGACCCATTTGGATACATAATCGACCGCCACCAAAATGTATAAGTTGCCATGTGAATTAGGGAATGGGCCCATGAAATCGATCCCCCATACATCAAAAATATCTACAATAAGGATCGGTTGCATGGGCATTTCATCCCTTTTAGAGATACTCCCCAACTTTTGACACTCAACACAGTTTTTAGCGAAATGAAAAGCATCCTTAAAAATAGTCGGCCAATAAAGGCCGCTATTTAGCACTTTGTGCCCTGTTTTGTGACCACTAAAATGGCCCCCACAAGCAAATGAATGCAAGTGCATCAAGACGCTAGGAATCTCCTCGTCGGGTATGCATCTTCGAACGACTTGATCCGGACAGATCTTGAATAAGTCCGGTTCTTCCAACGTGTAGTACTTGATTTGAGACAGGAAATGCAACCTCTTCCTTCTATCCCAATGAGCCGGCAAGTCACCTGTAACCAAATAGTTAACAATGTTAGCATACCATGGTAAGATGCCAATTTTTAAGATGTGCTCATCTGGAAAAGTCTCATTAATTTCTTCACGGGAAGAATCCTCTACACTCAACCGAGACAAATGGTCCGCGACCACATTCTCACTCCCTTTCTTATCTCGAATCTCCAAATCAAACTCTTGTAATAGGAGTACCCATCGTATCAACCGCGGCTTAGCATCCTTTTTCTCCATGAGGTACCTGACAGCACTGTGGTCAGAATAAATAATAACTTTGCTACCCCATATGTAAGCCCGGAATTTATCTAATGCATAAACTACCGCAAGTAGCTCTTTCTCAGTTGTTGTATAGTTAAGTTGTGCATCCGAAAGAGTCTTACTTGCGTAGTAAATGGCAACCGGCTTTTTGTCTACCCGTTGACCCAACACGGCCCCAACCGCATAGTCGCTTGCATCACACATAATTTCAAATGGTAATGACCAATTTGGTGATTGCAAGATTGGGGCTTCAACCAATTTCTGTTTCAACACATTAAAGGCATTTTCACACTGTTTGTCAAAATTAAAGTCTCGGTCTTTTAACAAAAGATTACATAGAGGTTTTGTAATATCACTAAACCCTTTTATAAACCTCCTATAAAATCCCGCATGACCTAAAAACGACCTAACACCTTTAACGGTCGTGGGATAAGGTAGAGTAGATATGACTTGTACCTTAGCACGATCAACCTCTATCCCACGACTTGACACTACGTGCCCCAACACAATTCCCTCTTGAACCATAAAATGGCTCTTTTCCCAACTTAGAACCAAACTAGTTTCAACACATCTCTTTAACACTTTATCTAATTGGTCCAAACAAGTCTCAAACGATGATCCAAAAATTGAGAAATCATCCATGAAGATTTCTAAAGACTCTCCCACCATATCGGAGAAGATACTCATCATGCACCTTTGAAAGGTGGCGGGAGCATTACATAATCCAAACGGCATCCGCCTAAATGCGAAGGTACCGTAAGGACATGTAAAGGTAGTCTTTGCTTGATCTTCCGGATGGATGGCAATTTGGTTATAACCAGAATAACCATCTAGGAAGCAATAAAATTTTTGCCCCGATAATTTCTCAACAATTTGATCAATAAACGGTAAAGGAAAATGATCTTTAGAAGTTGCGTTATTCAACTTCCTATAATCAATACAAATTCGCCACCCGGTTACCGGCCGGGTAGCTACCTCTTCACCTGCGTCATTTTTGACGACTTGTATGCCGGCTTTCTTGGGAACCGTTTGTGTTGGGCTTACCCATTGGCTATCCGAGATCGGGTAAATGATACCCGCATCAAGCCACTTCAACACCTCTTTCTTCACGACCTCCCTCATGTTCGGATTTAACCGTCTTTGCGCATCTCTAACGGGAGTCACATTCTCCTCCGTGATGATTTTGTGCATCACCACCGAGGGACTAATACCTTTCAAATCCGCGATGGTCCATCCAATCGCCGCCCGATTGGTGACCAACACCTCCATCAACTTTTTCTCTTGCTCTCCGGTTAAGTTGGATGCAATGATAACCGGGAGAGTATTGCCCTCTCCAACATAAGCATATTTGAGATGCTTTGGCAATGCTTTCAACTCAACTTCCGGAGGCTCCACTAAAGACGGCTTCAATTTAGTATCAATGCTCTCCGGTAAGCTCTCGACTTGGTGCGTCCATGTCGGTTTTCCTTCTCTAACCGCAAGCACCTCTAAACTCCTCACTTCCTCGTCCATACTTCGTTCCACCTCCACCTGTGACCTGTCAAACACATAACAATCCTCCATTGTGTTTTCCCCATAAACGACTGTGTCGCAAAGAGGTATGCACGTGTCAACAATGTCTGCCATAAAGCATTCATCATCAACTGGAGGGTTCATAAGCCCGGAAAAAACATGCAACCTCAACCTCCGGTTTCCAAATGTCATGTCAACCGTCCCCGTTCTACAATCAATTTGAGCGTTTGCAGTTGCTAAGAACGGTCGACCCAAAATCACCGTAGGTTGCTTGGTTGGGTCCTTGGCCACATAATCAAGTACAAGAAAGTCCACCGGATAGTAAAAATCCTCGATTTTCACTATCACATCCGAAACAACTCCACGGGGTAGTTTAGGTGTCAAATCGGCTAACACCACGGTGGTGTTTGACGATTGAAGTGGACCAAATTCATATTGGTCATATAAACTACCCGGTAGGATGCTTACACTAGCACCAAGATCTAGAAGTGCCCGGTTGATTTTAAAATCGCCCACTTGAATTGAAATGATAGGCGCACCCGGATCTTGGAGCTTAGGTGGAAGTGTACCCGAAAGGATCGAACTCACATTTTCGGTTAAATCTAATTTCTTTGGAAATTTGTGAGTGCGTTTTTGGGTACACAAATCTTTCAAATACTTAGCATAAGACGGTACTTGTTTGATTGCATCCAAAAGAGGTAAATTGATTTTTACTTGTTTGAAAATTTCCAACAACTCTTCTTGTTGTGGACCTCTTTTGTTTACAACCTTTTTCGTCGGTCCCTTCAATGCTTCGGGATAAGGGGCGGTATTAACCTCCACACCCGTTTTCTTAGCCTTGGGGACGGGGATGGCCACAACGGGGGTAACATTATTCTTTTTCAAATCGTTTTTGTTTTGACCCGTTTGGCCATCCTCAAGCTCATCATCACTAGCATCTTCCACCACCCCTTCAACAAATTGGGGTGGTGGTGTTTTGACACCATTATCAACAACTCTACCACTACGTAAAGTAACTTTATTAATTGGTACCTCACGTGTGTTCCTTGAATTCGACCCTTGATGCTTAGGGTTTACGGTGGTGTCACTCGGAAGCTTTCCCGTGCCTCCCTTGATTTGGGCTACTTCTTCCGCTAGTTGGCCCACTTGCTTTGCTAATGCCTCATGTGCTTTGTCTCGGATCTCATTTTCCTTCTTAGATTCTTGCATCATCGAGAGCATCACATCCATCTTTGTATTCAAGTCATTGCCACCGGTTTGGTTGTTTGACCCACCTCCGTTACCGCCTTGGTTGTTGTAATTCTTTTGGTATCCACCTTGGTACCCTTGATTGTAATTTCGTTGGTAGCCTCCTTGGTTACCACCTTGGCGGTTTTGGTATGATGACCCGCTTCCCCCTTGATTACCCGCTTGGAAATTCGGGTTCATTTGATTTGAAGCATTACCATACCGAAAGTTGGGGTGATTTCTCAAACCCGGATGGTAAGTGTTGGAGTTCATGTCATATTGCTTCCTATCTCCATACACTTGATTGACTTCTTCGGGGTAACCACTCGAACCCATTGAACATTGCTCGGTGCTATGTCCAATATCACCACAATCCTCACATACTTCGAATTGAACCGCGTTCACCTCTTTCTTCTTTTTCAATTGAGCTATCTCCCGTTCTAAGGAGGAAATCCGATCCTTGGAATCAAGATCGGGGAGTGATCGGGAAACCGGATGCCTTTTTGCTCTATCGGCCGATTCTTTTTGCTTGGACCGTTTGCTCATCCTCTCCAAAAATTCCCAATCGTCATCCTCATGGTTGCTCAAAAGGGTACCATTGCTTGTCGTCTCAAGCCGATTCCACGTCGCATCATCCAAGCCCCGTACGAAACATTTCACCAGTTCCCATTTTTCTATTTGGTGATGTGGGCATCTCCTCATTAGCTCTTTGAATCGGGTGAATGCTTCATGTAACGGCTCACTTGAAAGTTGACGAAATGACCGAATTTCATCCCTAGCATCATCGGTCTTGGCCATGGAATAGTATTCATCCAAAAATGCTTGTTGCATTTGTTCCCAAGTTCGAATACTATTGGGCGGAAGTGTAAAGAACCACTGCTTTGCCTTATCTTTCAATGAAAACTGGAATAGGCGAAGCTTCACTTCCTCTAATGCGAAATTGTGTCCTCCAATAGTGTCACAAATGGATGAGAACTCCGTCAAATGGTTGTACGGCTCATCGTTAGACCTTCCGTTGAAATGAGGAAGGATATTGATGTAATGAGGTTTACAATCAAACATCCTCCTTTCACATACTATTGGAGAATTGTTTTCGGTCACTATCGGTCGGAAACGGTCATTGACTCCCCGTGGAGGTTGTTGACGACGTTGTGGCCCGTTGACTTCTTGATCGACTTGTCTCCGATTATCCCGTCTTTCATCCCTTCGCTCCTCTCTTCGATTATCTCTCGGGTTACCACCTCCCACAAAACGAGGAATCCGGTTAGGGTTTACATTGTTGTTGTTATTGTTGTTGTTGTAAAACCCTTCATTCCGGTTTCGTCGGTTGTTGTTTTGTGGTTGACGGTTGTTCCCATAACCCTCATTTCTTCCACCTCCATAACCATATTCATCTTCCCCAACGTAATTGGCGTTTTGAGACCCAAACTCCTCATCATCATACCTTCGAGCATTATATACGTTTCCCCTATTCAAGTAACCCCAATCTTCATCATCATTGGCTCGATCATCATAATAACCCCCATCGTCCGAATTTTCCGTATGAATACTCACGTGTTCCGGCGATTGATAACCGGGAACACTATACGGTTCGTCATCGGGAATTGCATTCCTTAAATCGTCAATGTTGAAGAATGGGTCTTCGTTCACGGGATTGCCGTGATCACGGTTACCTCTTCGATCGGAGTTGACATTCCGATCATCAAGGTTAATAGGCAACGATGCTTGTCGGTGAATAGGTTGTTGCTGAGGTGTTCGTTGGGTGTTGTTGGTGTTTTGGTTTCGGAAAGGTGGAGTGGGTGGTCTTGCATTGGTGTTACCACCCGGTAGCTCTTGAGCGGGGAAAAAGGTTCCTCGGGTTTGGAATTGATTTGGGTGGAGGTTTTGGTTTGGGTTAAATTCTTGGTTGGAATTGTGGTTCGCCATTGAATCGGTTTCAATGGTCGGTGTGAGTGGTGGTGTTCGGTTGGTTTGATTAGAAGCAAGAGTTGCTTCTAACCGGCTTGCTAAGTTTCTTCTTGCGAGTCTTTCAATTTCCGGTTCGTAGACTAGAGGTGAAGTCCTCCCGGAATTTCGTGTACGCATGCACTACCTGTAACCTGCACAAGTAACACACCCCGCGTAACAAGGAAAAAGACAATACAAAAAGAAAGCAAAACAAATTAAACAGTTAATCACACAACTTCAAACAATATCCAAACACAAAGCGCACGCACTCCCCGGCAACGGCGCCAAAATTTGATCGAAGTGTCGCGCTCCGGTCAAAGATAATATTTATATGCCCAAATTACCCTTAACAAATAGCTAGTGGTAGCAAGGGGTCGAACCACGAAGAGTATGTGGTTTGTGTGCGGATTTGATTGAATTATGAATAGTTGTCACTTTTATGAAGCTTGCTAACTTGTTTTTGAATATTTTGGTTTGATTGAAAGATGTGAGTTGAAATTACTAAAACGATTAACTAAATTTAACTACTAAATGCAAGAAGTGAAAATGATTGTTTAAACAATAAGAAGAAAACAAGGCTCACACCCGGTTTCAACAATTGCAAGACTTAGGGTTACTATGTATTTTAATTAATTTTACTTGAAATAGTTCGTTAACGGGTCGCAATCACAAAGCTTAGGTGTCAATCGCTATCAACGTCGTAAACAACGGACCATGATACACTTCGTTACTTTGGATTAACAAATCCTACCAAGAGACAAGGCATAAATACGTGCATTCATTTCACAAAGTCAAATTTAATCATTCACTCGACAGTTTGCAAATTCAATACCAACGTAGGACAATTGTCTAAGATTCAAACGCAATTCAAGTTGTCACAAAACAATTAACAAAACATAATAAACCCTAAACCTTACAAAAGTCTACACCGGGATGAAACCTCCAAGAAACTAGCCGCTCATGGTGTAAACGACACGATCAACGGATGCACAAGACTTCAATTGGATCATCTTTGGGGCTTGAGGATGGATGGTGGAATGATTAGGGTTTAGGAATGGTTGGTGGTGATGGATGGATTGAAGGTGGAAGGATGATTGTGATGGTGATGAGCTAGGGTTTTGATTCGGATGGTGATTTGGTTCTTGAGAGGATGGCTTATTGATGGTTGGTGGAATAGAGATGACAAGATGATGAATAATGGCTCCCCAATCAAGTTCAAAACTCAAAACAAAGTGTAACTCCCGAATTGAAGGAGCTTCCACCAATAAGAAGCGAACTAGACCCCCAAATAATCAAAAAATCCCGTTTCTGGTTTTGGCAGGCCGTCGCCGACGGCCACTACCCCGTCGGCGACGGGTCCTGGATTTTCATTGTTCACCCGACGGCTAAAGTACCTGGATACGGGTATTTCTAGCCTACGGGCATTTTAAGGGGGCGTCGCCGACGGCTTGGGGCCCGTCGGCGACGGGTTCTCCATTTTCCACTTCAGATTTTTCCTCGTTTTGCTCCCGTGTGATCCGTAATGCGTTCCAATGTTCCGGTTTTCAATCCGATGACCCGTAAAGCTCCCGAAAAGCTCCTTAAACTCCATCAAACCTGCAAAACACATTCTTGATTAAAAGTAGGCTATTCGAAACTAAAACTTACGTAAAAACGTTAAGTTAAACAATAACAAGCACCGGTTTTCAACCGCGTATCATCTGCTTGCTGTTAAAACACAATTGTATGAATCTGAATGCTAAAACACAACTGTAATGAATCTGTTTGCTATTAAAACACAACTGTATGAATCTGAATGCTAAAACACAACTGTATGAATCTGCTTGATGTTAAAACACAACTGTATGAATCTGCTTGCTGTTAAAACACAACTGTATGAATCTGAATGCTAAAACACAACTGTATGAATCTGATTGCTGCTAAAACACAACTGTATTAATTTGCTTGCTGTTAAAACACAGCGTCAAGAAAACGGAGATGATAAGAACAATATTTGAATGGCGATGATGAACTCGGAGATGGTGGAGATAGGGAAGTGTTTTAATTTGATCCGGTGCTCTCCATCCTTTCTAAAGTTATCTTCTTCCATGATTGTAGTTATTTTTGGTAGGGATTGGGGTTTCGAAGATGGGTTTGGAGAGAGAGAGGGAAAATCGCGTGAAATTAGGGACTGGGTTTGACTGACGGTTATCTAATTGATTTAAAACACGATATATTGACAAAATTGCCCCTAGTCTTTTAAAACAATGAATTAAATAAACTAAAAAATTACAAGATTGCCATTGACTTCATCTTAACCATTAAACACACCCATTGGATGGCCCAGATCGCTTCCTAGACTTTCTAGGAAAAACACACTTTCCGCAGGATCCCTACTCTTAAAGGTATATAATATACTTATATAGATAAGTAGCCCAAGAAACATACTAGCCCAACTCAATACCAAAACCTAACCCTAATTCCTAAAAATTCAAATCAGTACCTAATCTCCTGCTACATACCTCCTGCCACATACCTCACTACTGCTCAAGTCAAACTTATACGGATACGGTACAATCTCCTACCTCGTCGGCTACTTCAAATCAGCAGAGGTACAATCTCCTACTTCCTGCCACATACCTCGCTGCTGCTCGTTTGATTTTTAGGATCCATTTTTGTGCTTCTTGATATTGTTAAGAACATTTCTAGGATGATGATTTTAGTTATGTATTGCTTTTGTTAGTAAGGTGTTGGACATGTTTTAATTAAGTTAGGATTTGTTTTTGTTGAATGCAGCCTTTTAATAGTCTTGATCTCCGTTTTTTTGTTGCTACACATGTTTTAATTTCGATGCTGAGAAAAACCGAGCGAAAACGATCCGCTCGATTCAACTTCAATCCGAGCACGAGCATCACTTTTATGCTCGGTTTTGCAAATTTGATCGGATCGGATCGGTTGTAATTCAATCCGAGCACGAGCAGACCCTCGCTCGGATCTGATCGGCTCATGAACACCTCTACTCAGAATTAGCTAATAAAATTTTGGATTAAAAAAGTAGATAAACATAAATTTCTTTTGAAATCCGGTTCAGCCAGACCCATAATGTTACCAACACTTGATCCTACGGTTCCCATCATGTTGCCAATTCTCGATTCGATCCGACGGTCCACATTCGTCTACATCTAACTATTAGATACTGGATGCTTTAGACTCATTATTCATCAGCCATATTCAATCATGTATTATTCACATTTAGTATATATTCTTTTACGTTCATGTATTCATCTCTATATATCATTTCAGGTTCCATTGTGATGTAACAAAAACACAGTTACAAAATATATAAAAGTTTTAACATTCTCATAAACTCTTTTAACAACACTGGCTAAAACGATGTAGTTCGAGCTCAAGGTCAGATTAAACATTTACTATAAGCGCGGAATACAAGTCGAGACTTATAAAGACATTTGATATCACACAACTATTTTTATCACATCCAAACGAGGCTAACGGTGTTTAGTTTGAAAATCTCTGGATCAAGTAAACTAGTGATACTATAAAAAATGTTCAAATGGGATGAACAAATTGGAAGTCATACCAAGTGTACTCAAAATCATAATAAACCTCTAAAAATGCTTTTATTAACAAAATACCTATTTATATTTTAGTTGTAATTTGCACAATAAAAATTCAAAAATTAGAAAAATGATAAAAGAGATTGTAGGTTGGCCTAACCCGTGTTGACCCGCACCTAAAATTTAACTGTTTTGATTTTACTCAATCAACGCTGATTGGCTCATTTGGCCAAAATATATATTGTTTTATAAGTATTTTTAATAAGTGTCAACATAATTACAACCTTTATATTATCTCAATGTTACCCGACTCTGTTAAAATGAAAACTGTCAAAATTATGGTATCTTTACCGAAAACAATCAAGATTCAAACGAATTACAATAACAGATCTATTCAAATACAAAACTCTCAACAAACACCTTAAAGCTAATCTACTAGATCACCAACGCAATGATCTATACACACTAATACTCGAACTAATTGATAAATGAACAAAAAACAATGTTCAAATCTTTAGAACGAATTAGAAAGAAGCTGCAACAAAATGAGGAACCCTAACTTTCAAGAGAGAAATGAAGAAATTTTGAGAGAGGAAAAAATCTCAAAAATCTAAGATCTGAACTCAGATAATATTCTTTTATATCAACCCGCATCCGGAGCCCCATATGCGACTGGAACCCGACCTCAGCCCAACAACATTCTTTAAGTCCATCAGCCCAACAATCTTCAAGCCCAATCTGCCTTTAAGCTGTCTTCTGAAGCCCAATCAACTCCAGCTCATTATACATGATAAAAAAACATACGAACACAACATAAGATACATAATATGTAACACTATGTTAAACTAAGTTATTGGTTTGTCAATTTATTTATTGTTAAGGGTATTCAATTGTAATTAGTATTATCTATATAGGATTAGGATCAAATACAAAGACTCCTAATTGTAATGTTTTTTTAGGTTTTTGGGATTTGGGGGGGGGGGGAGGGTGTTTAGGTTTTGGGTGGTGATGTAGTGGGTTTATGTTTTAGGTTATTTGACACTTGTCATTTTATAAATCCTTCTTACACTTCTTACAATTAGGAGCCTTTGTAGAATAACTTAACCTTATCTATATATAGGACCTTTGTAATCTCCTTTATTAAATAATACAATTTCAAGACTTGATTTGGTATCAGAGCCAAATCAAATCAATATCCCACTCCAAAAAATCTGGCAAAAAAAAATCGCCATTTAAAAAAAATTGGGCTGCTTCTAAGAAACCCTAATAGCCGTCCTGCTTTTTCGTCCATTCTTCAGCCGACTTAGGTGCTGTTTGTTTTTGCAGACATAAATTGTCTGCAAGCTGATTTCATATGTTTTCATGTCTGCAATTGAAGATGTGGTCTGAAGCTCTGCAAGCTGAAAATATAAGACTGTTTGTTTTTTATATTGTCTGCAAGGAGAAGAGGGAGGTCGGAGGAGAAGAGGGAGGGCGTCAGACGACGAGGACAAGAAGGAGGCCGCCGCAAAATTGGTCGGAGGAGGAGGGAGGTCGTCGGACGGCGAGGAGTAGAGGGAGGTCGCCGGAAAACTGGTCGGAGGTGAAGAGGGAGGTCATCAGACGGCGAGGAAAATAGGGAGGTCGCCGGAAAACTGGTCGTCGTCGGAGGAGCAGCAGCGTCTGGGAGGGGCGATGTGGGATGGCTGATGTTTAAGCGTATATGAGGGATGAGTATATTAGGGTTTTTGTGAAGATGTTTTAAGAAGGGGTCAATTGCTTATTTTTTAAGATGAAAAAAGCTGAGTTCAGATCTGTTTAAAGAAAAAAAAAACAGTCTTCAAGGGTAATGTCTGCGCGCCTGCAAACATTAGCTCCCTTGAAGATGTTTGAAGAAAAAACAAACACCTCCTTACACATTAATGACTGCTATACTACCCTTTTCAACACAAGAGAAAACAATACATAACACCCATAAGTTTGCCTTTTCCCTCAAACCTACAAACTATGGCCATTGGCGGTCAATGATTGAACGGTTTCTCACATCTCACAATCTGTTTGGTTATGTCGATGGCTCCATTCCCTGTCCAGAATCAAAGGTCACAACAGAGTCTGTTGTTACTGATCATCCGAGTTATGCTCCATGGATTGCAAACGATGCTCATGTCCGAATGCTCATCACGTCCACAGTTTCTGAGGAATCTTTTCCGCACATTCAGGGTTGCACTTCTCGTGAGGTATGGCTTTCTCTAGAACTAGCCTAGGCACCGGTAACGTCCTCGCATGAATTTACTCTTGAAAGTCAATTGCTTCGAATCTTCATGAAAGGTGATGAAAGACCCATGAATACCTAAGTCGGGCTCTAGAATATGCAACAGCCTTCGAATCACCAGTCATGCTCACTCTCACGGGCCTTCGTGAAGAGTACAACGGTCTTAAGGCCAATCTTTTAACACGTTCACCATTGGTAAGTTTTAATGAATTCCATGGTCTCCTGAGTGACCATGACTATATGATAGCAATGGTTTTACCTTCAGCCATGTCTAACAACAGCCCTCGTGCCTTTTATGGCGACTGGACACCTTTCTAATGTTGTTGTCCCAGCCATTCCAGCCGCCACCAACTCACTAACATTGCTGCACTCCAGAATTAGCTTCAAAGTCTTCAACTCATGGCTGCACAGATTCAAAACCAGATCGGTTTACCGGTAAATATAACAGTTTATTCTCAGCCTCAGGCCTATTTTACCCCTCGGACATCTAATAGTAATCGGGGTAATCGTGGATACCGCGGGTCACGTGGCAACTCACGACTAAACAATTGTGGTCAAGACACTGGTGGCATACGCCAATTCTCTTGGGCTTCCACTCAAAACACAGTTTATGGACACTACAAACCGTTGTGGCATCGGACACCTCCCATCTCAATGTCCAAATAAATCAAATCAGCCTCGTATGCAACCACAAGCCAACTATGCATCTCGTTCAGATATTGATTCCCAGTCAGGCTTCACTTGGTTTCCTGACACGGGCGCTAATGATCATGGCACTCCAGACGTAGCTAGTCTAGACAACTCTGAGGCGTACTATGGTAACGACTCTCTCCTTGTTGGCAACGGTCAATCTTTACCTATTTTAAATATTTGCTCAACTAAAATTTACTCACCTAATAAAACCCTTGTTATTTCCAACGTTCTTCATGTCCCTGAACTTCAACAAAATCTTTTATCTGTTCAAAAATTGTGTTGATAATGACGTTTTCTTTGAATTTCATGCTTCTTATTTTGTTGTGAAGGATGAGTCTACACACAACATCCTTCTCACGGGACCAAGTGAACAGGGCTTATATTCCATCCGTCTTCCTCAACTCAAGTCTTGTCCAAAAGTTGCCTTTATTGCCACCAAAGCATCTTCCAACACCTGGCATCAATGCCTAGGCCATCCTCATGCTCAAGTTTTTCGTACTATTATTTCGCATTGTTCTTTACTTGTTTTAGACAAAATATCTACTGATTTATGTACTTCTACGTTATCTTTATCAGACTCAACCTTTCGTAGCAAAAATTTCTTGGATCTTGTTTATTGTGATGTTGGGGCCTGCCCCTACTTTGTCTAGTGATGGTTGTCGTTTTTTTTTTCTTTGTGTTGACCACCACTCAAGGTACATGTGGTTTTACGCACTAGTTCATAAATCCGATGTTTATCCTATTTTAACAAACTTTATTAAAATGGTTGAGCGACAATTTAACACCAAATTACAAAGTATTCAATCGGAATGGGGAGGGGAGTTTCATAGTCTCACGTTCTACTGTCACAACCGTGGCATACTTCACCGACGTTCTTGTCCCCATACAAGTGAACAAAATGAATTGTAGAACGCCGTCATCGACACATTGTGGAAACAGGACTTACTCTCTTGGCACAATCCAGTCTTCCTCAATGTTTCTGACAACTTGCCTTTGAAAACCGCCGTTTATTTGATCAATCGGCTTCCTCCTCGTGTCTCCTCCAACAAGTCTCCCTTTGAACACGTTTTTAAACGCAAACCTGATTATTCCTTCCTCGAGTTTTTGGATGTAACACCACGTGTTTTCGAATGTCAAAGTCAAAATCAAAGTCCAAGTCAACTTTGACTTCTTTGTCTGTTAATGTTTCTTTTTACTTTTTGTATTATGCGGAGTAAGTGTTGTCTAATGAAATGATCGAATGTTTAATCAATGCGACCGATTTACGACTGTGAATAGTAGGAAGTAACAATGCGATAAAGTTAATCAATCAATAATCAAGTTAATCGATTCATCAATCAAACTCGAGACTCGAATTATGCGAACTCTGGTATTGTTATACGTGTGTGTGTGCCTTATGTGTTACTTGTGCGTGTTTACTTATATGTTTGGTGTGGTATTCAAGTGAATCAATCGAAAATCAAATCGAAACTCGAAAAGCAATCAAACTCAATCGAAACCGACATCGAAACGTGAAATGTAGATGCTTGTATGTAGATATAGTGATTGGGACTGAAAGTAATTTGACTAGGAACTCTATCGTATTCGTATCATCGTCCATCGAAATCGAAACATCGAAAATCGTCGCGAAACTGTAACATCCTAGTTATTATTTTAAAGATCTTCGTATTATTTACGAAAATAGACATGTAGTTAACGTTAAGTATCCTTAGAAAATACGAGTTAATTAAAACTTTCACAATTTCCAAGTACACCGCCTAATGTGACCAAAATTCGTCGTTTAAAAATATCGATTTACAATGTGCGGAAGCGTGAATCTTTATAGTGTTCGGTTCTTCGATGATGCTTGATCGTCTTCCGGCATCCAAATTTACCTACATTTCATAAACATGAAATGCTTTAGTCATACAGGACTTAAAACGCGTCTAAACGAGTTCGAGAAATAATCGATAACAAAAACAAAGTTTTCAACCTGACCTCCACCGTAAATTACGGTGGCACCGTAATTTACGGTGGCCACTGGTACTACAGGCCCCTACCGTAAACCAGGAGGGATCCACCGTAACAATTTTCAACTCCACCGTAAATTACGGTGGACACCGTAATTTACGGTGGCCCCTGCATCAGCAGGTCTGCAGCTTAGTTCAGCTATGCCAGTTTTTACGGAAACGGCCATAACTTCTTCGTTATTGATCCGTTTTACCCGATTCCTTTTCCTACGCGTCCGTAATTTAATCCTCCATCTTATGAGGTTAAAATCCGACATTCGACTTAACAAATTTTAAGACTTCTAAGTCTTCGGCTTATTTTCCCCTTTTTGCCAATTTTGACCCATTTGTGATTTCACCATCAAACATGTTTATTTGGCCCTTATATCACATATACTTCTTCAACTTAATGTTGCCTATCATATTAGATTTTAATCGCCGGTTTAATTACTCAAATTAAACCCATTTTTTACTCGGATTCTTATTTTGACCCGTTACGGGTATTTAAGCATTTTCAAGCCTAAAAACGCTTTCGAATGCTTCTATATTTATTCTAAGTATTTAACAAATCATAGAACTCATTTCCAAACAACTTTTAAAGGTTTTTTTGCTCGAATTAGCCAACAAGGGCGTTTTGGTCGATTATGTTCTTTTTACTATGAAAGACTCTCTTTCCCATTTATTCGACCAAAATAGCATTTTAAACTATGACATGAATATGCATACCTGGCCCGGATCAACAAGTAAACCCGATTTATAAATACCTTGCTTTTTAAATCACTAAATAAGAGCGATACGAGTATCCATTGGATTTCTATTCCTGTAAGCATATAACTCGACAAAAGATCATTAGTCGATATTGTCAAAAGGTGATGTCTACACCTTTTGACCCGTTTGGCCGGATTGACCGCTTGTCTTTTCGAGATGATATTTATTATCATCTCAAGTACATGACCCGCTCCGTTTAACACGGTACGGTCATTTTTACTTATAAACCTTTTATTACCACTTTCGGCATAATGTGATCGAGTTATCAATTTACTTCCTTTTTAACCATTATTATGGTTTCTTTCATCTTTGATTATCTAGTTCCGTACGCCTACACGACGGAACATCGTATTTTAATTGTTTAGCTATTCCATTCGTTATTTATACGCTAAGAGAATATTACACAATCCAAGACTAGTGTAAGCTATACTTACCTTGCATCCGAGTTATGCTTTTTCCTTCATTCTTGATTCGTTTGACCCGCTTCCTTCCCCAAGCCTTTCACCTAGCTCGTTGAGCGTCAAACTATTTTCAACATTTACAAGGTGGTTAGATTAGTCATTGACAATCACGACCATTCCACCTTACTTATTTTCTTTGTCGAAACTATTATTCGACTTCATCACTAGTTAGTTTGACTTTCTAAAGTCAACTACCTTTAATCATATAATATGCACGATCTAGGCAAATCAACATTATGATTGGAACCCGTTTTATCCCATGTCTCATGTAATTAGTCAGACTCGCCAATTACACGTTTTAATTGAATTTCAACACTTTACTTCTCATTTAGGCATTTCATCAAACACCTAATAGGCATACTTCTACACATTTGCTAACTAGTTCACAACTAGTTATTTTTACCAAGATTAACATCAAAATTCAAACTTTCATGTCTAGTGTTCATCAACTACACTTAGTACTAGTATCATAACATCAATATTCATCAATTTAACACTCTAATTCAAGTGTTCATCTTCTTGTCATAAAACCCACTTAGCACACATATGGGTAATCATCAAATTTCTATTTTTCAACACTAGTTTATCAAATTATTAACTAGGGTTGTTCCTAAACATGGATTTCATCACAATAACACTCATAGATTCAACATTCATTCCAGAATTTTGATTATGATTGTTCATCATAATTTCAAAGTATCACTAAATCATAAGATTCAACATACCTTGTGATCCCACGACTTGGTGATCATTAATATGTGTTCATGCATCCGATTTGGACCAGATTTGACCTTCAATTTGATGGATTTGTTGAAGTTAGGGTTTGAGCTCCCTAAAGCTCTCCCTGGTCGATCCTCACACACGCACACATACTCTTGTGTGTGTGTTTGTGTTTTATTTTTAAGTTATATATCATTTTCAAGTTACCCGGTTTTGGTCCCTCGTGTTTGGTTAGTTATTAATTAGGTTACAACCTAAATTACCTTCAATGATATTCCCACTTATTAACTAGGTTTTACATTTCTAGTTAACTTAGCGGGTTCGGGAATATTTATGACTAAGTTTATTTTAGGTCCCGTTAACTCGGGCCTTTTATCCATTTTGTTTCCTTAAAAGCTTTTATTCACCTTTTAGTTAATATTAGGATTATTTATTTAAGTCCTAATATTCACCGGGTTAAATTTTACCACTAACGGTATTTTACCAAGTCATTAATATTAACGTGGTTTGATTACCAAACCCGTTTTTGGGGTGTTACAAGTCTACCCCCCTTAAAGAGGTTTCGTCCCCGAAACCTTTTCTTATATAATTTATCGAGTTTAACTCCATGCATTTGCTCTCGATAATCAATTAAGCATTTCTCATACTTTAACCACTTGTTAGTATTACCAGAAAGGTATGGTAATATTCTTTTGGTTATTAATCATCTACGTATCTTGCATGACATAGTGCGACTTGAAACAACGTAATCTCGTTATTTCTAATAGTTTAGTTAAATTAGCGATTCCCATCGCTTTCATATATTCTCGAATTCTTTATGAATCCGTTACTTTGGCCTATTTAAAGTTCTTTAGTGAAATCATTCACTTTTAACAACAATTTCTTTTGTTTTCAAATTTATTTATTCGGTTTAGTTATACCGATCCCACCGTTTTCGAGCAAACCAAATTTCTTGACTTGAATTGTTGACCTTAACTGGTCTCACCTACTAGACTTATTTGTCCAGTTCCTTTTTACCGCTTGCTTGGTCATATTGTGATTCTACTTCACATTACATTCCTTGACCGTGATTGTGTTACATCATGTTTAATTTATATCAACCTTTCATTTTTGAGAATATCACCTTTCGAATATATCATCTTGCGCCTATCAGTATCAAGACTTGTATCTTTCATGTTTACTATTTAAATTCATATCAGAATTTATGTTTGCAAGAACATTATTTCTTACTAAAACCGAAGTCTTAGTTTTAGGATCTTTTCTTTATCTCGTGTCAATCATCCATACCGGGATATCGACAATCCGTAATTTAATCCTTTACAGTCTTAGTTCTTATGCGGGGATTCTTAACTGATTTCCTTGCTTTATTCCATCAAACCCGTAGGTTTATCACTTAGCCTTATGGGCTATTTTATTTTATTTAGTTATTATTATTTTTTTTTTCTGATTAGACATTCACCTCTTTAAGGCGAAGTCCTTATAACTTCTTTCCAATCATGACCCGTGGGTCGTTTTGGCCCCGTAGACCTTTTGCTCTAATTAATACCTCGTAGGTTATGATGATCCCGTAGATCATCTTTTATTCGAGTCTTCCTTCAAATGTGTATACATTTATATGCGCATACGGCGTTAAGGCACCATGTTTTTGCTTAACATCATTTATTATCGTTTTGAGATTATCTTTGACCTTGACCGTAGTCGAAGGCTACATTCGTTTCTTTTCGGGCACATTTTCCGACTTTATGATTTCTCACGTCATTTATGCATCGGTTTATCTTATGCTCACCATTATCCAGTTTACATACATTCGTGTTTGATTATGTCCCATTGCCGGGCTCATTATTCTCTTGCATTTAACACTACCTTTATCTGGCTAGTGCTCATTTGTGCCATTCGGCGTTATATTGTATTCAACATGTTTGACCTACTAATGTGAAATCCATCACTTATAAACAATCAACTTTATTCTTTAGTCGACCCATTCGACTTCGAATAGTTGAACATATTTACTCACAATTTCTTTATACGAGATTTTATAGTCATAACTCGTAATCCACGTTACTTTGATCTTTCAACCCGCGTTCACGTCTCTTGGTTTACGCATGTGTTAAATTCTTACCCATCCACCGGGTGTTTTACCGAAATTGTTATTATTGCAACCCTCCCGGTATGCATTAAGACCTTGCTTCGGTTTTTATATTCTGACTTTATCTTTAAGTTCGACGTTTTACATAAATGACCCGTTAAGGAACATATTTGCATTTTCCGGGTTCGAGTGTAAGTACACCCCCTCCCAATGCATATCTAACTCATCTTACATGTTTACATTCTCCGGGTTCGAGTGTAAGTATCACTCCCTCCCAATATTTGTCTAAATCGTTTTACATGCTTGATGTTTTCTGGGTTCGAGTGTAAGTACACTCCCTCCCAATACTTGTATAAATCATTTTACATGCTTGATGTTTTCTGGGTTCGAGTGTAAGTACACTCCTTCCCAATACTTGTCTAAATCATTTTACATGCTTGATGTTTTCTGGGTTCGAGTGTAAGTACACTCCCTCCCAATACTTGTCTAAATCATTTTACATGCTTGATGTTTTCTGGGTTCGAGTGTAAGTACACTCCTTCCCAATACTTGTCTAAATCATTTTACATGCTTGATGTTTTCTGGGTTCGAGTGTAAGTACACTCCCTCCCAATACTTGTCTAAATCATTTTACATGCTTGTTTGTCCCTTCACCCGGGCTCATTATCTTAATGTAATACGCTCCCATCACTTGGTTGTGCGTTTACATTATTATCAAATATTTTGCTTATCTGATTCATTTGGGTACTTTTTAATTAGTCCCATTTACCCTGCCCTTACTACATCGGATGTAAACGTGTCCGCCATAAGAAGTTCATGGTATCATATGCCGCTACTTACTTGGCTAGAGTAAGCGATTAACACATGACACGCATGGCCTTTTTACAGTTTTCACATCACGCCCTATGTAAGTAATACCTTTATCTGTTTTTCTTGGAAACAATATCCCGGATAGGTTTTCTATTCAGATCTTTCCAAGTTTTCAATCTACATATGCAACTTTCAATCTCTACATATCTGTTGCATATTACTATTTATGCAATGATTTAAAACGTGCACCTGATAATGCTTGCCCTAACGGACTTCTCTTGCCATTAGCCTTGTTCGCGGTCGTTACGCGATTTAGTCCTTGATGGGCATGTTCCTCTTGTCATGCCTCGGACAGTTCCTCTATCACATCTTGCATTTGTTTAACCTTTGCCATCTTTAAATGTAAGTGTCCTTCAATCAAGACATTCACAAAGTTAGTAATGTCAACTTTACTAAATGCCCGTATCATAGTACAAGGCTTTTGTACTATATGTGTCAACGCACGAAATGTTGTTAACCATATCTATCATTTAATTTGGGGTAACGTGTATTTCACGATAACCCTATGTGTTGTTTACAACACTTTAATACGCTAAACGATTAACATACATACACTTACCGGATTTGCGATCAAGCCTCGAACCGAACACACCTTACTCTTTAACCATGAGCTCTGATACCAACTTGTAACATCCTAGTTATTATTTTAAAGATCTTCGTATTATTTACGAAAATAGACATGTAGTTAACGTTAAGTATTCTTAGAAAATACGAGTTAATTAAAACTTTCACAATTTCCAAGTACACCGCCTAATGTGACCAAAATTCGTCGTTTAAAAATATCGATTTACAATGTGCGGAAGCGTGAATCTTTATAGTGTTCGGTTCTTCGATGATGCTTGATCGTCTTCCGGCATCCAAATGTACCTACATTTCATAAACATGAAATTCTTTAGTCATACAGGACTTAAAACGCGTCTAAACGAGTTCGAGAAATAATCGATAACAAAAACAAAGTTTTCAACCTGACCTCCACCGTAAATTACGGTGGCACCGTAATTTACGGTGGCCACTGGTACTACAGGCCCCTACCGTAAACCAGGAGGGATCCACCGTAACAATTTTCAACTCCACCGTAAATTACGGTGGACACCGTAATTTACGGTGGCCCCTGCATCAGCAGGTCTGCAGCTTAGTTCAGCTATGCCAGTTTTTACGGAAACGGTCATAACTTCTTCGTTATTGATCCGTTTTACCCGATTCCTTTTCCTACGCGTCCGTAATTTAATCCTCCATATTATGAGGTTAAAATCCGACATTCGACTTAACAAATTTTAAGACTTCTAAGTCTTCGGCTTATTTTCCCCTTTTTGCCAATTTTGACCCATTTGGGATTTCACCATCAAACATGTTTATTTGGCCCTTATATCACATATACTTCTTCAACTTAATGTTGCCTATCATATTAGATTTTAATCGCCGGTTTAATTACTCAAATTAAACCCATTTTTTACTCGGATTCTTATTTTGACCCGTTACGGGTATTTAAGCATTTTCAAGCCTAAAAACGCTTTCGAATGCTTCTATATTTATTCTAAGTATTTAACAAATCATAGAACTCGTTTCCAAACAACTTTTAAAGGTTGTTTGCTCGAATTAGCCAACAAGGGCGTTTTGGTCGATTATGTTCTTTTTACTACGAAAGACTCTCTTTCCCATTTATTCGACCAAAATAGCATTTTAAACTATGACATGAATATGCATACCTGGCCCGGATCAACAAGTAAACCCGATTTATAAATACCTTGCTTTTTAAATCACTAAATAAGAGCGATACGAGTATCCATTGGATTTCTATTCCTGTAAGCATATAACTCGACAAAAGATCATTAGTCGATATTGTCAAAAGGTGATGTCTACACCTTTTGACCTGTTTGGCCGGATTGACCGCTTGTCTTTTCGAGATGATATTTATTATCATCTCAAGTACATGACCCGCTCCGTTTAACACGGTACGGTCATTTTTACTTATAAACCTTTTATTACCACTTTCGGCATAATGTGATCGAGTTATCAATTTACTTCCTTTTTAACCATTATTATGGTTTCTTTCATCTTTGATTATCTAGTTCCGTACGCCTACACGACGGAACATCGTATTTTAATTGTTTAGCTATTCCATTCGTTATTTATACGCTAAGAGAATATTACACAATCCAAGACTAGTGTAAGCTATACTTACCTTGCATCCGAGTTATGCTTTTTCCTTCATTCTTGATTCGTTTGACCCGCTTCCTTCCCCAAGCCTTTCACCTAGCTCGTTGAGCGTCAAACTATTTTCAACATTTACAAGGTGGTTAGATTAGTCATTGACAATCACGACCATTCCACCTTACTTATTTTCTTTGTCGAAACTATTATTCGACTTCATCACTAGTTAGTTTGACTTTCTAAAGTCAACTACCTTTAATCATATAATATGCACGATCTAGGCAAATCAACATTATGATTGGAACCCGTTTTATCCCATGTCTCATGTAATTAGTCAGACTCGCCAATTACACGTTTTAATTGAATTTCAACACTTTACTTCTCATTTAGGCATTTCATCAAACACCTAATAGGCATACTTCTACACATTTGCTAACTAGTTCACAACTAGTTATTTTTACCAAGATTAACATCAAAATTCAAACTTTCATGTCTAGTGTTCATGAACTACACTTAGTACTAGTATCATAACATCAACATTCATCAATTTAACACTCTAATTCAAGTGTTCATCTGCTTGTCATAAAACCCACTTAGCACACATATGGGTAATCATCAAATTTCTATTTTTCAACACTAGTTTATCAAATTATTAACTAGGGTTGTTCCTAAACATGGATTTCATCACAATAACACTCATAGATTCAACATTCATTCCAGATTTTTGATTATGATTGTTCATCATAATTTCAAAGTATCACTAAATCATAAGATTCAACATACCTTGTGATCCCCACGACTTGGTGATCATTAATATGTGTTCATGCATCCGATTTGGACCAGATTTGACCTTCAATTTGATGGATTTGTTGAAGTTAGGGTTTGAGCTCCCTAAAGCTCTCCCTGGTCGATCCTCACACACGCACACATACTCTTGTGTGTGTGTTTGTGTTTTATTTTTAAGTTATATATCATTTTCAAGTTACCCGGTTTTGGTCCCTCGTGCTTGGTTAGTTATTAATTAGGTTACAACCTAAATTACCTTCAATGATATTCCCACTTATTAACTAGGTTTTACATTTCTAGTTAACTTAGCGGGTTCGGGAATATTTATGACTAAGTTTATTTTAGGTCCCGTTAACTCGGGCCTTTTATCCATTTTGTTTCCTTAAAAGCTTTTATTCACCTTTTAGTTAATATTAGGATTATTTATTTAAGTCCTAATATTCATCGGGTTAAATTTTACCACTAACGGTATTTTACCAAGTCATTAATATTAACGTGGTTTGATTACCAAACCCGTTTTTGGGGTGTTACAGAAACGCTCAAAGTGGGTCGCGGATCGAACAGAAGGCATCCTGGTCGAACAGGCCAGCCGATCGGCTAGCATCTTCCTAGCCGATCGAGCAGCCCATTCGATCGGAGCTCCTGGCCGATCGGCTGCCACTTTCCTCTTTTGGAGCCTATAAATAGGGCTATCATTGTCACACTTTCTATTTTTGGAAAGCTCTGACCGAACCAGCCTTCTTCTTCACCTTTTCTCAGATTTCTCTCAACTCCGGTAAGTTTTCACTCTAATTCTTGTACGTTTTTTATCATTGCATGATTCTACGCCTTTCCATCTTTCAAAACTTGATTTCTAACCATGAAATCACCAAGATCTAAGTGTTCTTGGGTGATGTCATCATGGTGTTCTTGAAGAACACCAAACTTTGGCCTCACTCAACCATGAATAGCTTAGATCTGACCGGTTTCCACATAAACAAACTAAGATTTGTAAGAATCTTAACATTTTTATGAATAATCTCCAACTTTCTTCAACCTTTCACAATCGAAACCTTAAACCGGTAGAAACGGAGCTTGAACCGGCTACCTAATCGTTCTAACAGTTAAGAGGTTCAAGATTCGGATTCTATATACAAGGTTCACCAACGATGGGTTAAACTCTAAACCGACGTTCCGAACCGTTCACCGGCCGGACTTGGGTGATTCCTGTCCGAGCCGAAGGAACGAGTAGGAACGGAGGATATCATAGTTCAACTCGTTATCAAACTACCTCGATATGACAACAAGTAATTAAACAGCCAAGAGTTAGACGAAAGGCCGACCAGGTCAGACTTGCTGGCCGAACGGCTAGGCTATTCAAACAGCCCAGCCGATCGGACATGCCAGCCGATCGACCGGGCCAGCCGATCGGCTAGCACATGGCGTCTCACTTTTCAAACTTCCTGAGGTATGGTATTGACGAAGTGGTGTTCGATCGAATATGTTACTCGATTGGTGAACATTACTGTTCGGATCATGAGATACTATGCTTCAACACTCAATTGATTTTACAACTCGTTCGTAGTAGGGAATGCCAGCCGATCGAACAGTCTGTTCGATCGAGCGACATCCTGTTGAGAATCACTTCTAAGGTTCCTAGCCGATCAGTTAAGCCGGCCAATCGAACGGACCGTTCGATCGATCGACCTGAAAGGTAAGGGCATTTTTGTGTTCTCATATACTACAACGAAAACTTCAAAAGCTCAAACCATCATACACAAACACACCAGAGGAAGAAACAATCCACTTGAATGGCCCAGCCGATCGAGCCTACCGACCGATCGAACTAGACTGTTCAACAGCCATACCAGCCGATCGAACAGCCCGTTCGATCGAACCTGCCGTTCGATCGACCAGCCTATTCGATCCATCCACATTTGTTTACATTTCCACGTTACTCATTGTTGTGCTATCGAACTATTCAGGCTAACCCTACTCTCAGCGCTCCCTTCAATCCACAATCAATCACTGTGAGTATACTCGATCCCTTTTTGCTTTTAGCACTTTTGGGTGTTACATACGTTGCTTATATCAAAACACAAACGATCACACTACTCAAACTATTTGAACGCTAACCAATATGCATGTATTACGTGACTTAATGAATGCCTGTTGATTGTGTTTACACGTGGAATGCTGTCTACCTGCCTTAACGACGTAGTACTATAGTTTGGACTCAGCACCCGTTCACACGGGGGTTGTTAAGGACAATTACTTGCATGGATTACGGTGGTAATCATGTATTGCGAACCGTCTCGGACGGTCAACCCGCAGTCATTGGTATCGATAGGTCCATGTCGATAATTAACATGCATCATTTCCCTCTGTGTACGTGCTGGTTATGCGTAAACTATTCGAACTCTATATGCTATTATCAAACTTGTATGCTCACCTTTACATTATATGTATTGACTTTATTTTAACGTATGTGACAGGTGTTTAGAATGCTTACCTGCTATTCCTGCTGTGAAATCGAGGCTAGGAAAGAGTCTAGAAACCAAGACAATTTATATTTATGTATTTAAATCTGTTTCGCTCAGTGCCGCGCCCCGATGATTCCGCCATCGGTTGGGGTGTGACATTGGATGTCAATGTTTCCCTTATCTTCGTCCGTATAACCACCACAAAATCGAGTTTCGCTCTACCCTATGTGTCTTTCTTGGTTATAGCCCTGTTCACCATGGTTACCGTTGTTTCGACCACTGCACCGAACGGGTGTATATTGTCCGGCATGTTCGCTTCAAAGAACATGTTTTTCCCTACCATAAAGTCCCATCTACCGAATCAACATCCTCACACACCAACACACCATACATCTCTATTTTTTCTAAACCCACCACCAGGTTTTCCCACCGAACCACCCCGCTCCCGTCTACCCTCTACTAATTACTGTCACGGCCCCCGACCCCATCCTGGCCGGAAACGGAAGCCGCGAGCAGTCCAGTGGTACCGGTGATTATTTTTAAAAAAAATATTGCAGATTTATACAGGCAGAGCTTAGCCTATTGATTTAGCCTTGTAACCTAGTGCACACGAACTAGGTAGGTAACTTAATACAGCATTTACGATAACTCACGAGATCAAATTCTCACAACGAACGACAAAGTGCGATACTTAAACATCCATCGAATTAACGACGAACGACAAAGTATAACCCTAATGTGGGCGGCACTTAAACATCCATTGGATATATTGATCGGTCGGAAAATGAATCGTAATAGCGATCGAGTTAATACCCTGTATCATAGCAGCACCCTGCTATACTAATTAGTGATTCGCGTGTGTGTTTTTAGAGTATTTGGACGATAACTTGGTGTATAATCGGAATTTAATCGTCGAATGAACAGCAGACTGCAAGTGCCGATGCCTGCTATTTATACACGAAATTTGACAGGCTTACGGACCGTAAAACTTATCCCTTACGGTCCGTAAGGGACACGTAATGACCATAGGTTTGCCGCGTGTGGGAGTAGGCTAGCTGAGTCGATGGAACGAATAATTTCAATTTAGACAGCAAGTTATAAGGATAATCGTCAAGTGGGGAATACCCCCCCTGAGTTTTAGGGGCCCTGATCCTGATTCTGATTGCTATGAAAATTTTAGGAGTTGTGCAGGATTACTTGGGTGTTTCAACTATGGTTCCCTATTGGGTAAATAAAATAATAGGCATGACTTTTGATGAAAGTTGTTTACAAAATAGAAATAATAAATAATAAATAATAGTTTTAGGGTAAATCACAAAAAGGAAATAAAACGGTGAGAAAAGAGAATGGACCCACTTTGTAACTTTAGGGTTCAACTAGAAAACCTCCTGGTATAAATTTTGGGTATAACTTCTGAGCTATATAAAAATATATAATGCACTCGTGGTAAGTATAGTACCCCTAATTCAACCTTGTCCCGTTCTAAAATATAACGTTCTAGAAAATAATAAATATGTTATTAGAACGAGTATATTTTTGTCTATATTTGGGTCTAAGTTTTATTAAAAGTAGAGTAGGTTCAAAATACAATGTATTTTTATAATTTATTTAAATGGTTCAAGGGTCCGTCTAAATACTTCATATTTCTACTTTTCAATTTACCCGTAATCTACTTGTCTAATAATATGAGTTTTTGTAGACTTTTGTTTTATTAGAAAGGTCACTCATATACAAGCCAAGTAATTAGTATAATATTTCAACCAAATATATATAAAATAGTTTTAAAACTATTTGGGTCGAATAGTTATATTTAAAAATAAACTAGTTACTAGTTGCTAGTGGTTAATAAATTTAACCAACTTTATACGATAAAAATTGGTATGTTACAAATACTACCACTGATCAAATTCAGCCCACTACTACCGAACCCACTTCCATAGCTCATCATGATCCCACTTCGTCTTCGTCACCCATTACCGAACCCATCTTACCAGCCCAGAACAGTCCTACGACCGACCCAACACCACAACCCAACACAACACAACACAACCCATTCCAACCCACCACCACGCACTCGTCCCACCAACCTTCGGCCCAACCACAAACCTACCACCCGCAAACCTACCACCACCACTCACACTTTACCTGTTGAGCCTACCTTGTTCACCGTTGCCAACAAATCTTCGGAGTGGCATCAAGCCATGGCTGAAGAGTTGACTGCACTACATTCCACCTGTTAGGAATGCTAATATTGTTGATTACAGATGGGCTTACAGATGGGAGGATCAGTCGTTACAAAGCTCGACTTGTGGCTAAAGGTTTTCACCAACAAATTGGTGTGGATTATCATGAAACATTCAGTCCGGTAGTTAAACCTACTACTATTCGCGCTGTTTTGTCTATTGTTGTTATAAATAAGTGGTCACTTCGCCAATTGGACATTCAAAATGCTTTCTTGCATGGTGATCTTTAAGAAACAATGTATATGAAACAACCTCCTGGTTTCGTTGATCCCATCAAACCTGATCATTTGTGCCTATTACACAAGTACTTATATGCGCTCAAGCAAGCTCTACGTGCCTGGTTTACTCGGTTGTCCACGACACTTCAGCAGCTTGGTTTTTACGGATCCAAAACTGACCCGTCACTCTTTATTCTTAACTCAAATGGCACTATTATCTATGTCCTTGTGTATGTGGATGATATTATAATAACAGGAAATCAACCTCAAGTTGTTGCTGATATCATTCAACGTCTCGGTTCTTTATTCGCTATCAAGGATCTTGGACAACTGCATTATCTTTTTGGGAATTGAAGTTCTACATCATGGTCCTGCCTGATCTTATCCTGTCTCAACGCAAATATATTCTGGATATTCTTCAACGAGCAGGTCTCTCTGATTGCAAACCGGTTAAGTCTCCTATGAGTACTTATGATGTTTTGCTTCCTGATGATAGTCCACTCCTTGATGACCCGTTTAAATACCAACAACTGTGCGCTTCAGTATGCCACTTTTTCCAGACCGGATATTGGTTTTACAGTTAACAAAGTTTGTCAATTTATGCATGCACCTACTTCAGTAAAAGGAGTCAACTTGGTTTACCATTCAGGTTGTCATCTAGAAGCCTTTTCTGATTCAACATGGCCCAATCTTCAGGCTTTCTCCGATTATGATTGGGCTGGTCGCCCTATCGATCGTTAGTCCACGGGTGGATACACTATTTACTTGGGCTCCAATCTTGATTCATGGGCTGCTAGAAAGCAACACACCGTCTCTCGATCTTCTACAGAATCAGAGTATAAGGCTATCGCTAATACTGTGGCAGAACTGATCTGGTTAAGATCCCTTCTTCATGAACTTGGTATGGTTGATAAACCACCGACACTTTGGTGTGACAACCTTGGTGCGACCTATCTTTCTGCAAATCCTATTATTCATGCGCGAACAAAGCATGTTGAAGTCGATTATCATTTTGTTCGTGAACAAGTTGCTCAAAGGATGTTGAAGGTTAACTTTATTTCTACTGATGATCAAATAGTTAATATATTTACAAAGCCATTGTCCACACAGAGATTCTTATCATTACGGTCCAAGTTGCAGGTCGTTCCCCGCCCTCAACTTGCGGGGGAATGTTAAACTAAGTTATTGGTTTGTTACTTTATTTATTGTTAAGGATTTTCAATTGTAATTAGTATTATCTATATATAATACAATTTCATGATTTGATTCACTATTATTAAATAATTAAACTGAAGATATGTTTACACCTTTCAACAAAAACAATTTAGCACACTTTACAAATTAAAAAACCTTTAGATGAGAATACCAATTTGACATATGTAACCTGAGTCGACCAATCCAAAAATACATGGGTCAAAATGTCAACTCTGGCACTTTTTAGCCGAGCCACCCATTTTACCTCTTCTACCTGCTTTTCATCCATGAATAAAATGATTTGGGAGGTTTTATGTACTCTAAAGCACATGGGACGTCTTTCAAATGGCGCATCCCATTTGACCCATTTCATCATTAGCTATTAATTCTGTTCAAGATAGAATATAACTAGAGGTGGCAAAATGGGTGGGTTGGGCAGGTTTGGGTATGGGTTAGGATGGGTTTATTAAGAAATGGGTTAGGATGGGTTGAGGTCAAGATTTTTTGTCAAGATGGATTTAGGCATGATAGGCTAAAAATATAAAAAAAAATTAAAAAATCAAAAAAGTCAGAAAAAATAAAAAAATAAATAAAAAATCAAGAAAATAAAAAGTTACAGCAGCCTATTATACGATGTATATGCCTACGACAAATGTATGATAATGACAC
Source organism: Helianthus annuus (assembly GCF_002127325.2). Classification (NCBI taxonomy): domain Eukaryota; kingdom Viridiplantae; phylum Streptophyta; class Magnoliopsida; order Asterales; family Asteraceae; genus Helianthus; species Helianthus annuus. The sequence continues at coordinate 112,130,895 of NC_035446.2, forward strand.
CAACCAATTTTTAATATAGACTTATGATATGCAGGCCTTGCCTCATGCTGCACATACAGGTGAGGAAAATTTGATTGGTAGGTCAGCAGCACATACAACTACAGGCATTGATGTTGTGTGGGCTGGGTATCTGTCAGTTGACATCCTTGGGGTGTGTTGTTTACCAAGATGATATCAAACCAATGACAGGAAGTGGATCATGGATCCAAGATTATGATGAGCTAAGGTTGATTGATCATGAAAGTGAAAGTAGTGAGAACTGGGTACATGGAAGATGGTCCAAACCAACTTTTTACATCGACAATACAAAAATTGGAGACCACAAAACTGTTGAAGTATGGGGCAATGTTTGATGACACAAATTCTGTTATATTATGTGTCAAAGCTTTGGGGCTCAAGATGATCAAATTATAACAAGACAGGTTAGATTTTCTTTTGTTTTTGGTATAGAAGAAGTCTAGGCCTTTTTACCAAGTTAAAAAAAATAATGTTAAAACTCAATACAAGATGACTTTTCACTACAATATATTAATTAACTGAGGCTTCACTTATAACTTTTCTTTATGCTTAAAATGAAAAGTTGGTCAAAAGAATGAGAGGTCAATAAGTTTGCTTTGAGAACTTATTTTGTTATGAAAAATAATATGAGAATCAGAGGACAAAACAGAAATTATATTCTGTTAGGATTGAGATTTCAATCGTGTAAACCTCATATGGTTAGGGTGTGAATGTGTGTGTTTGCGAATGTTCACGAGTGTAAATGAACGAACCAGAAGTTTGTTTCTCGTTAACTAAACAAATGTACCATCAAATGATTGTTGATCATTTGGTTCGTTAATTGTTTCTCGTTAACTAAGCAAATGTACCAGAAGTTTGTTTCTCGTTAATTGCAAATGTTAACGAGTGCTAAAAATTACAAAAAAAAATCAGTAATTTAAGATGCCTACCTCTCAACAAGCGACGGAGATAAGGGATCGGATGTTGAACAACCAATTAGGCTCGACCGAATGCAGTCTAAATTTGTTAATTAGTTGGACTGAAACGAAGGCGGCGGGCTGGCGACGATGGTCGTGAGCAGAAGCGGTGGTTGATGGCCGGAGTATGGTGGTTTACGCGTGCTCCGAATACGGTGTTGGTTGAGAGGCGGATTTGTGTTGATCGGAGACGGTGGAATGGATGTTGTAGGATGGTGGTGATTTGGGCGTGGGAGATGAGAAAAAAGAATGCGCTGGTTTTAGGGTTTACCCAGAGAAACCCATCCTCACCCACGATGTTATTTTGTTATTTTTTAAAGTTACCCATCTTGACCCTCTTAACAATTCTTGTTAACCCAACTTAACCCATCTACTACAAAAATAATACCCATCCTAACCCAAAGTTGAATGTATGAGTTGATTTTCCGGGTCTAAATATAACCCCAGTCCCTCATCAACCAATTCATTATCAAATAGTTGAAATTGCCATTTCTATAAATAGGCATAAAGTTTGTATTTTAAAAGATAATGTCCAATTAAAGAACCTCATCTTTATCAGTTTCAACGACTAAACCATCTCCTCCAAGAGTATTGAAAATTTAATATACAATATAGCGCTACCACAAACCTACACATAAACTGGTGAGGTGGCAGTTTGAACCCATGTATGTCTTACATCTAACAGGTCAAATGGTTTAACAAAAAGGAAAATGGATCAAATGGGTCAAACAAGTTGGAAGCTATATGTATTGTACTCAAATTCTTACAGACCTCCTAAAATGCGTTTATTATTATTTTTGTATGGCTAACTCACGCACCCTCTAAACCTACTCCTAAATCTTCAAAAAAATATCACAGGACTAGAACCCTCAACCACATAAGCTAGGCTACAAGCCCTTTTTCTTAAAATACTTTTATTAATAGAAGATCTAACTAATTTAGTTAAGTCATATTGTACACATATATAACTTTAAAAATCGAAGAAATGAACAAAAAGAGCGAGTGTAGGTTGGCCTAGCCCGTAATTTGACCATTTTGACCCATTACTCAAATCCACCCATTCAGCCACCGCTATCAAAAAGGCAAATAAAGATATTTTCTAACATGTTCACTTACCAATTTGGCTAATGCTTTGCATCTTGTTTTTCATACAAGTTTAGGGACCTAATCATGCAAAAGGGGCATATTTGATATTTTTTATAAGTTTAGAACTTCAACACGCAAAAAGAAAAAGAAATTTTTGTTAAAAACAAGTATAGTTTTTTTTTTTGAGTAAATTGCGGTTTTGGTCCTTGTGGTATAGTGGTTATTGCTATATTTTACAAAATCCAAATGTTTTGCAATTTTCATGCTGAGGTTTCTTTGTTATTGCGGTTTTGGTCCACCACACTAACTCCATCCAACTTATAGTTAAACCCTAATCACATGAGAAGCATGTGTAGGGTATTTTGAAAAATAACCATTAAAAAAAGGTGAGGTATTATTTTATCTTTCGTCATGCAAAGGATTCAAGTCCCTATAATAGGTCAAATAATCATTTGAGAAGATGGTAGCCTGGATCCTGTTTGTAGCAAACAACGATACAGTGAGAATACATACAGTGAGAATACAAGGTAAGTGTCCACTACACAAGATGTGGTCTAAGCTTTGCTCTAAGAGTTATGTAAGGTAAAATTTTCAGATGGGGTGATATTATTGGTTTTCTTGTAGATATAAGCATACAAAAAATTATGATTTTACTAAAATAACTAATGTTAAGATGTATATGGAGTGGCCTTAAGATGTATATGTGCATTAAAATAACTGACATGAAAAAGAAAATATATCCTACCAATATTTATATACTTACACTAGGGTACAAACCTACTACAATTCAAACGTATAAATTTCGAAATTTAAAAACAGTAGATACACTAAACTTTAATTACAATAATAAACTAATTATCATCTTTTAAGTTCTTCTCCAAACCACACCATAAGAACTAGCGTACCGCGCTTAATAAATCCCTACAACAGGTTATTTAAATAATACCTTGGTTTCTTCATTTTTAAAGGTTATTTTCCAAAGAGTAAATTACGTTTTTAGCCTCTGTGGTTATATCAGTTTTACTATATTGGCCTGGTTCATCGCCGGAATCGGAAGTTTGGCCCAGGTTTCAACGAGGCGGGCAATTCCAATGGCTTCAGCCAATGAGCGCGGGGACTTCACCTTAACCTCCAGGCGAATCTCATCCTTGAGCCCGCCCACAAAACAACCAATCAAGAATGGCTCCGGTAAGCCGTCGACTCGATGGGAGAGGCGTTCGAACTCCTCTTGGTAAGCTACCACTGTGGTAGTTTGTTTGAGGCAGGAGAGAGCTTCACCCGGATCCTCGTAGTCAGTCGGTCCAAATCGAGCATGGACAGCCTTAGCAAACTCGACCCAAGTCATTGGCCCCCCCGACTTTTCAATCCACCGGTACCATTGTAGGGCGATGCCCTCAAGATGAAACGAAGCGAGGTTGACTTTGTCCGCATCTTCCACCTTTTGAAACGAGAAATACTGTTCGGCCTGATACAACCAACCAGCAGGATCCTCGCCACTGAAACGTGGAAAAGATAGGGTTTTGAGTGGTGCGGAACGAGCTTTTCACCACCGGATGAGCCTTGTTCACGTTGTGCTTGCATGGTTGCGGTGATGCTTTGGATTTCGGTCAGGATCTTCTCAAGCATGGCTTCATGTTGCGAGAAGCGCTCGTGTGTTTGCTGTTGGAACTCGGCATTTGAGAGTTTTCGGTTTTCCATTGGATCGTCACAGATTTGCCCCCATGGTCCCTATAACTAACCGTTTTGGCCCCTGAGTCTAACTCAACCTCTTACCCTGGTTAATTATTTGTCACTTTCAAGGGCATTTTTGTAATTTCTCATCCCTTTAAATCTAATTTCAATTTCAAACCCAGATTTCAAAATATCCAAAATCAGATTTTATAAAAAGTATTGTCCTCAAAATAGAAGAATCAAGAATCTTCTCCATGTTTCCTAATCCACCATTGACCTCACGTTGATTTTTTCTATGGAGGAAATCTTCATCCACATGTAGCACTAGACTCATGTGCACCGTTTCCTCTTGAATTTCACTAACTCAGTTCCCAAATCAATTTCACACACAAACTTTCATTTACTTCAATTCAACAATCCCACTCAAATCTCACAACTTTTTCGGCTTCAACTGCATCATCCACCATAAAAAGGTTCGTTATAATCTTTCATTTTAGTTAAAAATTAGATACCCTTTTATTCTTTACTTCAATTCGGACATGGGTTTTGCTTTGCTTTTAATAAACTTCAATCAGAACTGAATCAAACATTAGCAAATTCTAAATTCAGTGTTTGTAATGAAACCCACCAAATCCGATTCGAATCAAACATTAACAGATCTGGGTGATTCAGATTCAGTAATTCAAATTCGTTAAACCACCACCATACACACCCAAATCCGTCTGACCCACCAAATCCAACAACCATCGCGCCACACACACCTGACCTGATCGGAACCAATCATCGCTGACTTTGTTTTTGAGATCGGAATCGATTATCGCTCTGTCAATCGTCGCTGGATGTTTGAATGGAGTCGATATCCACCGGTCATTCTTCTCCAGTGACTTCTCGGCGTTGAGGTATAACCGGAGTTCTTTCCTTTTCTGCTCGATCTCATCTGTGATTTTACAAACATGGGAGGTTTGAATGAACTGTCGAAGAAGAAGATGATTTAGTGAAGAAGATGAAGTGAAAAAATAGGGGTGTAGGGTTTTATTTATAGAGACATATTAGGGGGAGGTAAAATTACCAAATTAGACATCATGTGATAAACATGTGGCCAATAAATTAACCTGAGTTAGGGTTTGGTTAGATTTAGGGGCCAAAACGGTTAGTTACAGGCATGGTTGCAAAAGTCGCTACGCACCCCCTAGTCGGTCGACCGGGGAGTTGAGAGTACTCGGCCTAGGCGGAGAGTACTCGGGGAGTACTCGGACATGTTAAATTATAAAGAAATTAGTTTTTGGAAATTATATATATGACAAATAACATAAATTTACTAATATATAGAACAAAAAACGTGAAAATGATATTAATTCTCTAATATGATAGGCATAGAAATTATGTTTTATTATTTTTTAAGATAAACTCGGCCCGAGTTGACCTACTAGATACTATTTTGGCTGAGGTTGACCACGTTTGACCAATTTCGAGTAATTAGGCAGAGTCAAAGAAAGTCGCCTCGGCAGCCTACCTTGTAGCGACTACTCGGGGAGTACTCGGCCTTGGAAACCTTGTTTTACAACCATGGTTACAGGGACCATGGGGGCAAATCTGTTAAAAAATCTTATTTTGGGCCAATATAGTAAAACTGATATAACCACAGGGGCCAAAAACGTAATTTACTCTTTTCCAAAATACCCTACCCATATATGCATCTCATGTGACCAGGATTTAACTATAAGTTAGATGGAGTTAGTGTGGTGGACCAAAACCGCAATAAAATAGAAACCTTGGTACTTTGTTATAACATGAGATTCTAAAGTAAATAGGTCAAAGTTGCCAACTATATAGTACTTTGTTATAACATGAGAATATGAGATGAGAAGTTATTACCCCTTATGGGGTACTCAAATGCCATAAACTTCAACCAGGTGTGTCATATGGAAGGGCTTTCAGTGGCTTCGTTGCCACCTCAGCAAATTCTTCCGCTTCAAAAGCATCTATAACAACTATATGACCTAAACAAGCATCCATGATGAAGGTGAGAATTTTTTTACTTATTTTAATACATAAACTACCAGAAAAGCGGTTTTCTCTAAGATAAACTTACATATCCAGTAAGTCAGTAATTGCCCCAGTACTGTATTTCGAGACAAGTTTGTCGAATATGTGTGTCATAGAATTATTGCATAATCTGTTTCAGTTTCCGTTAGCTCCAGGGGGCTGAGGACTGTTATAGGTTTGAACCAACATATAGGATCACTACAAAAAGCTATGATGAAGAATAACAAGTTGAAGTGGCAAAATGGGCGGCTCAGAAATCGAGTCAAAACAGGTCGGATTGGGTTGGCCTAAAATACTTTTTTTTTTATGAATCGATAGTGCCTAATTATGATTACAAATATCGTATTATCTTAAAGAGAATCTATTTACTTGAATAGAATGACTGTAGCGGGTTTATACATTATAACACACATTGGACGTTTTTCAACCCGTTCATCCCATTTGATAAGCTTTTTTTCCACTAAAGCTAAAATATTTCCCTGAATCCCCCCATCGATCATATCATTTTTGAAGGGTCGAAATTGCCACCTCTAAAAACAAGTAAAAAGTTTGAGCCACATACAAGAACATGAAAATCAGCCATGACAAACGAAAGCATGTATAAGAGGCAAAATGAGCAGCTCGGGGAACGGGCTAAAACATTTTTTGCACACAAAGCCAAAACATTTTTTTCATTATAAGCTATTTTTTTCGTTCGAGATAAAATATAAACCCCAGTCCCCCATCAATCAATTTGTTATTAAATGGTCCAAATTGCCACCTATGTATAAACACTGCCCAGATTATATAAAAAATAAAAAAAAAAGTAATAAAAAAAACCTTTGGAATAGAGCATCAAATAATAAAAATGCATAACTCTGGCACACAATATCATCTCTAGGTTGATCAGTAATGCTATCACGAACCTACACATAAAATGGTGAGGTGGCAATTTCAACCCATATGTGTCTTAGGGCTTACGGTGTGGGAGTCGGCAAACTCAAGTCACCGATCGGCAATGGGTGGCAAACCAATGCCAACCCATTTGCCGCATGCATGTTTGACGAAATGGAGGTGAAATCGGTGATGCAACACTGATTCGGGGAAGGGAAGAAGGAGAGAGAGGGGTGGGGTCCATTCCAATTTCAACCAATCACACCTTTTTCCTTTTTTTTTAAAAAATAGTTTACCACTTCACCAAGTGTCTAAACCATTGCCAATATTTTTCACCAAAGTTTAAACACTTTTGACTGATTGACATGGCGCACTCTGATTGGTCGGTTTTTTGGTTTGCCACTCAAAGTGTTTAACCACTCCCTACACCCTTATATCTAACAAGGCAAATAGTATAAGATAAATGGTTTAATAAAAAAGAAAATAGGTTGAGGATTAGGATCAAATACAAAGGATCCTAATTGTAAGAAAGGTACAAAGACTTCTAAAAAAACCCATTACAAAAAAAAAAAAAAAAAAAAAAAAAAAAAAAAAAAAACCTTAAACAACCACCACCCAAAAACCTAAACCCCAATTTTTTTTTTGAGTGGGTGATGGGGGTGGGGGTTTAGGTTTTTGGGAGGGGGTGGGTGTTTAGTTTTTTTTAGGTTTTTTTTTTTTTTTTTTGGGGGGGGGGGGTGTTAGGTTTTTAATACAAGCCCACTGCCACTGCTGGGTCGAACTGGGCCAGGTCAAGCCCACTCCAGGATGAGTGGTGGGGAAAAGGCCGCACAATCAGAACGTGGGCATAATCCTGGAAGTTAAAGAGTGGAGACGTGGGGGAAAAACCTACGAGTAGTTCTGTTTAGCATTATATATTTGATGTTCTATTTTAGTTTGGAGATGTCGAAGTTATTTATCTAAATTAGGGTTTCTACACCTTGTAACCGGAGATTGCCCATCTCGAATCGGGCCAACTATCTCTTTCTTTGTGTTTTCATCTATTCGAAGTTTTCAGTTCCCAACAATTTTTTTAGGTTGTTTTTTTTGTTTTTTTTTTTTGGGGGGGGGGGGGGGGTGTTAGGTTTTTTTAGGTTTTTGGGGGGTGGGGGGTTAGGTTTTTTGGGGTTTTTTTGGTGAGGTAAACCTTTTTTTTTTTTTTTGCCGAGGGGGGGGAGGTTAGGTTTTTGGGTGGGATGGGGTTGGGGGGGGGGTGTTTAGGTTTTGGGTGGTGATGTAGTGGGTTTAATTTTAGGTTATTGGACACTTGTCACTCTATATATAGAGCCTTTGTAGAATAACTTGACCCAATAGGTTGAATAGATCAAACAATTTGACCGTTTTGACCCATTACCCAACCCATCCATTTGGCTGCCTCTATTAAAAAGATACAAAAAGATAACTCCTAACATGTTCACTTACCAGTTTGGCTGATAATTACATTTTGTTTTTCATATGAGTTTAGGGACCTATACACACTTACCAGTTTGGGGCTGATGATTGCATTTTGTTTTTCATATGAGTTTAGGGACCTATACACGCAGAAGGATCATATTTAATAATCTTTTTATAAGTACGCAAAAACAAGAATTGTTAAAAATAAAGTCCAGATATTTTTTAGTTGTAAATAGTCATGTAAAAATGAAGTCTAGGGACTTATATTGTCATGTAGGAGTTGGAAATTTGACACATCGGACAAACTAGGTAATTAGATTGAAATGAACTACTTTGTCCGATACGATTACAGCATTTATATTATCTCAATTAATACCCTAATCTGTTTAATAAAAACGTTTTAGAACATTTTACATACTAAAAATACCAATTGGACCATTTGGCAAATGTAACCCAAATCAACCGATCTAATAGTTAATGGGTCAAATTTGCCGACTCTAGTACTCTATAATAACATGAGATGTGAATTATTACCTCTTCGACGATAAACTTCAAGGCGTTAGAAAATCTGCCAACAGCTGAGGTGGGGCCCCTTATGGTTTCTCAAATGCCAAATGGTTTGACCGGATGTATCATATGGAAGGGCATTCGATGACTTTGTTCCGCTTCAGAAGCATCTACAACAACAATGACGTAAACAAGCGTCCATGATTAAGGTGGGAGATTTTTTAATTTGTTTTAATATATAATCTACCAGAAAAAAGCAGCTTCATAGCATTTACTGCATATTATGTTTCAGCTTCAGTTAGCTCCACGAGGGCTTTGGATTGTTACAGATTTGAACTAACATACATGAATACAATAAAAAGCCACAATGGAATAACGAACATGTAGATGTGGAAGGCCCGAATACCGAGCCAAACAGGTCGGATTGGGTTGGCTTGAAACACTTTTTTATGAATAATTAGTGTCTTAAGTATGATTACAATATAGTGTTATTTATTTCTTCATAAATCACTTTACTAGAATAGAATGAGTTAGGAGGGTTTATACATTAAAATACACATTGGGTATTTTTTTCAACCCATTCATCCCATTTAACCCGTTCCAATATAAAAGCTGTTTTTCCGCTAGAGATATAAAATAAACCCCGAGTCCCCCATTGACCAATTCATGTTCGAATAGTCAAAATTGACATCTTTAAAAACAGGTCAAAAGTTGGTACTTTATAAAATTATTTCCAAATGAAGAAAACTCTAAGATAGAATGTAGTAGCTTATCATATGCATCAAATGTGACGTGGGCTCCGCCACAAGAGCAGTGGACTTTTTACCAGCAGAGTTTTTCTCTGCAAGTGGCTCATACTTGACTTCCTTAGATACAGACTATGCAGTTAATATCATGATATATATCACCGATACCGATATCCGATTTTTTACCGCATTAACTGCATAGGAAACAGAACTGATATCATGGTTCTTTAGTCGGTTCCCATAATGGCAAATATACAAATAATATAAAATGGATTACTTTGGAAAAATAAGTAGTAATTACAGTGTATGATATCCAAAACTGGCTTTAAAAGAAGCTATAAAGGTTTCATAGCTTGAAATAAAAAACATGTTACCATATACAAATAACAAAACCTATAGTTACGATTTACGAATGCAACTAACCTCATCATCATACACGCAACTCCTCAAAACACCAAATATACGGGGCTGCAGCCAAATATATATATATTCAAGTCCACCTTAGTAGCCAAAAATAGAAAACCCACCCTTATGAGTAATGTTGACATAAGAAAAAAAAATGTAAGCTAAGTCACCTTCAAAGAACCAACCATCACACCAACTTAGCACAATGTGCTTACAACACTCGCCTAGACCACTCCATGATCAAAAATGACACAATTATATATGCCTTATGTATATGCTAGGACCTAAGGTCTTTGGTCCCTTCGCACCAAGAAAATGAAGTATCTGATCATAAGTTTAATGACACTTAGTACTATATAGCAGAACATTGCGATTCTACAAAGAAAATGTAGAATCTGATCATAAGTTTAATGGCACTTTTGAACATTTAGTACCTTACCTCTTAATTTGAGTAAGAAGCGTTCCATCTTGATTTGCTATTCATAGCCTAGTTCTCAGGTGTAAGTTCACTTTTGTAAAATATTATAAAAACTGTCAAACCACAAATCTATTACAATATATCAAAAAAAATCTCATTACCAAGAAATAAAAGTTATGAAAATAACATAGTTAAAATCATCAAAAATGGTTGAAATGGGTTTATTGTCTTAGCCGATATTATATAGGTAGCTCTAGTAACAGCATTCCTATTTCTCAAATGTGAGTTCAATCTTATAATATACCATATAAAATTGTCAATCCACAAAGCTATTATTAAACTATATGAAAGAATCTCATTACCAAGAAATAAAACTTATGAAAATAACGTAGTACCATTCATTAAAAACAGAATATCAACAGAAAGAACTTCATCAAGAAAGCAATCCACGCTACAATAACAACCTTCATCACCCAGTCAAGCGCAAAGTACAAGCCTCAAAGTACAAAGACAAACTGAAATGGGCTTTTAGGTGCTTTAATAACAGGATTACAATTTCTCGAATGTGGGTTCAGTCTTGTAAGCCTCAGTTTGAACATTAAACCATGCAGCTAGCCAGAAAACGTAAAATCAAAGAGATTCACAGAAGTTTCGAACAAAAATACACGTAAATTACATCTAAAAATTCTCATTACCAAAAAAAAAAGTTGAAAATAACAGAAAGAACTTCCATTAAGAATGCAATCCATTGGACCTGTTTCATTATAAGCTATTTTTTCTGTTCAAGATAAAATATAAACCCCGAGCCCCCATATCAACCGATTCATTATTAAAATGTCAAAATTTCCACCTCTATATAGACAGGTGGAAATTTTGAAATAGAATATAGTAGCTTCTCGTATACATCGAATAATAAAAACGCATAACTGTGGCAGACAATATCATTAGCAAAATCAATAAACTATGAGAAGCTACTTATATAATTCTTCACGCTGGTCTCTCGGTTGACCAGGGGGGGGGGGGGATGTCTAGTGACCCAAAAGGAAAGTGCTTTACATCTTTATCAGTTTCAACAACTAAACCATTCTACAAGTGTATTTAAATACATTTAAGCCCTATCACGAGCCTACACATATAAAGGTGAGGTGACAATTTCAACGCATATGTGTCTTACATATAACAGGACCAATAGTTTAAGATAAATGGTTTAACCCAAAAAAAATGTGTCGAATAGATCAAAAAACCATACAGTGTACTCAAAACTCATTTAGACCTCTTATAATGTCTTTATTAACAAAAGATCTAGACTGTTTTTGTAGTATTAAACTTTATGTTGAGTCATATTTTGCACATTAACAACTTTAATATGCACATTAATAACTTTAATATCTGAATAAAAGGATATAAAGAGTGATTGTAGGTTGGCCCAATACACAACCCACCCCGACCCACCCATTATGCCACCTCTATAAAAAGGCAAAAAAAGATAATTTCTGAGAATAGAAGTGATACGATTCCAACAGGAGTCAATAAGCCCAGCTGGACCCTTAACCCAATTACAGACCAAGCAGAATGTGGGGGCTGAAATTTAGGATTAGTAATTGCTATATTTCTTATTTAAATATTCCAATTCCTATTCTACTTTTCAATGTCTTGTCAGTTTTAATTATCAATGTTCTTGTATTGGAAATTAGCCCCTCTCGAATCGGACCAACAATCTTAGTAGTTTTTTCTAATAAAATCAGCCTTTGATTTTCCAGTTCCTATCAAAACGTCTAGTAAGTACAGTGTGTGATAGCCAAAACTGGCTTCAGAAGAGCCTATGGGCATCAATCCATGAACGCATAACTGTGGCAGGCTATCATTAATAAAAATCAAAAACTATGAGCATCAATTAAGGCATTTACAATTTGACCATCTCCTCCAAGTGTATTGAAATACAGCGTAACCCTACCAGGCTACCACGAAGCTACACATCAACGAAGAGGTGGCAGTTTTAACCCATATATGTCTTACATCTAGCTGGTCATATGGTTTAACCAAGATAAAGAAAAGATCAAATGGGTCGAACAGATTGGATGCTATACGTGTTGTACTCAAATTCTTAAAGACCTTCTAAAATGCTTTTATTATTATTTTTGAACGGCTAACTCACGCACCCTCTAAACCTACGCCTAAATTAAAAAAAAAAAAAAAGAATCACAGGGCTTGGTACAGCTAGGCTACAAGCCCTTTTTCTTAAAATTCTTATATTAAAGAAGATCTAAGTATCTAACTAATTTACTTTAAAGATGATGAATTGAAAAAAAAAAGAGTGATTCTAGGTTGGCCCAACCCGTTTTGGCCTGCACTTAAAATTTGACCATTTTGACCCATTACTCAACCCATCCATTCGGCCACCGCAATAAAAAAAAGAATGAAGATATTTTCTGCATCTTGTTTTTCATACAAGTTTGAGGACCTAATCATGCGAAATGGGCACATTTGATCACTTTTTATAAGTTTAGGAGCTCCAGAACGCAAAAATAGAAAATTTTTGTTAAAAAAAATATGGGGTTTCATATTTGTAATTCTCATGTAAAAATAAAGTCCAAGTCAGGTGAAAGTCATGAAATGATTTTAATAGAGGAGGAAAATTGGCACGTCAGGCAAGTCAGGTAACAACATTCAGGTAAAAAAGATATTTTACAGTTCAGAATAGGTTGAATTGTTATATACATAAGTTCAATACCATTATGTTATCTCTGTAGGGGAAGGTTCATTGGGGAACACTAAAAAAGTGGGGAACAGCGGGGAACCGGCTCAAACGAACTCCGATTGGACTCATTCCAGCGGCGTTGGAACCGTCTCGTCGAACCCTAACTAAGATCTCTTAACCCTAAACCCTAAAAGCTAAACCCTAAAGGCTAAACCTAAAGCTAAACCCTAAAGCTAAACCCTAGATCTAAACCCTAAAGCTAAACCCTAAAAGCCAAACCCTAATATATTTAGGGTTTAGGGGTTATGATTTAGGGTTTAGGGTTAAGAGATCCTAGTTAGGGTTCGACGAGCCGGTTCCAACGCCGCTGGAATGAGTCCAATCGGAGTTCGTTTGAGTCAGTTCCCCACTATTCCCCACTTTTTTAGTGTTCCCCAATGAACCTCACACTATCTCTGTAATACCCTAATCTGTTTAATAAAACGATTTAGAATATTTTACATACTAAAAAACACTTTAGACCTTTTGACATATGTAACCCAAATTGACTGATTCAAAAGTAAATGAGTCAAGTTGGGAACTCGTACTTTTTAACAACATAAGATGAGAAGTTATTACCTCTTTGACGATAACAACCTTCAACACGTTAAAAAATCCACCAGCAGCTAAGCTGGGACCCCTTATGGATATTCAAATGCCATAAACTTCGACCAGATGTATCATATGAAAGGGCTTTCAGTGGCTTCGTGGCCACCTCAGCAAATTATTCCGCTTCAGAAGCATCTATAACCACAATGACTTAAACAAGCATCCATGATTAAAGTGAGAGATTTTTTAAATTATTTTAATATATAAAGAAGTACTAGAAAAGAAGATTTCTCTTAGATGAGATTACTTATCCAGTACCGTATTTCACGACATGTTTGTCGAATATGTGCTTCATAGCATTTACTGCATAATCTTTTTCAGCTTCAGTCAGCACCAGCTCCAGGGGGCTGAGGACCGTTACAGATTTAAACCAACATACAGGAACACTTTAAAAAGCCACGATGGAAGAAAAACAAGTAGAATCGGCAAAATGGGCGGCCCGGATTTCAAGTCAAACCATACATGTCTTACATCTGACATGTCAAATGGATTAAGCTAAAGACTAAAGGGCTTAACTAAAAAGAAAACAGGTCAAATGGGTCAAACAGGTCAAACAAACTGAAAGCCATAGGAAGTGTACTCAATTTTATAAAAACCACTTACAATGCTTTTCTTGAAAGCCATACGTAGGTTGGCCTACCCCCGTTATGACCTGAACTTAAAACTTGACCGATTCGACCCATTGCTCAGCCCAAGCGACCCAACCATTTGGCCACCTCTACCCAAAAGGCAAAACAAGATAATTCTTTGGACAAATTACTAGCAATTGCACTGATATCCAAAACTGGCTTTTGAAGAACCATAAAGGTTTCATGGCTTAATAAACATGTATACTATATATCCAAACAACAAAACCTATTGTTACAAATGCAGCTAACCTCATTAGGGATGGCAATCGAACCCGAACCTGATGGGTAAACCCGAAATCTGACACATTTGGGACGGGTTTGGGGTCGGCTAACAGGGTTTGGGACGGGTTTTTATGTTTTCGCGGGTTTGGGATTTGGTGATATACATGTTTACCAGACCCGATTACCTGATAAAGTGTACAGTGTACCCGTTTATCCGATTGTATACCGGATATAATTTCTTTTATATTTTTAAATATGTGTGTATATATATAAATATATATATATATATTACCCATAAGTCTTATTAAGAGAGCTCATAGACGGGTATTAATTGATGGCCGTGTGCAACCGCATATCGTACTATGAATGACTAACTATTAGTTAATTTTCCTCATCAGTTTGATTTTGTATGTCTCTAAGAATATGTCAAGCCGGCATAATGGCATATAGATAAATAAAGTTACAAATCAAACAAATGGCTTATGCGTATTTTGATCATAACGATTAGGTTTTAAATTAAGGCTATAGTATGACTAATGGGGGTCATGAGTCGCATAATGATTCAACGGCTGTATTTCTCTGCTATTATTTTATATTTAATCTATTAGCCATTATAATCATTTACATATATAGATCAAAATATATAACAACCTATTAAATAATTAGTTGGTAATTGTTGATGGGCCTTATTACCCTTATTAACTAATTAGAGTTTCCTCTTAGGTGCATATATAAGGAGACTTATGTAGAGGTTCTAGGGTTAGACACATAACTTAATTACTCTCATAACATCAAATCGCCTCCTCTCCTCAACCGATTACCCTTTATCGGTTTTTTCATCATCACCATCATTAGATTGCACCCTAAGGAGGAACCAGATCAAGCTGACAATCATGTCAAACACTATTGCTGCGTCTTCATCTGGATTCCCTGCTGGCCTGTACTGATGCAATCAGGTATGTTTTCATGTTTTCCATTATATCTAGACAGAACTGATCAACACCACTAATACCTTATAGATAATTCCTAAAACGTGATAAATTAATCATGGGTTGTATAACATGATATGTATGAGTAGAGCCATGTTTAATCCATACCTTGGCAGGTCTAATGAAATGAGTAACATGTCGTGTAACACAAGAAGACTTTATATATGTGGCTCACGTGTAAAGGGTTTTTTTTTTTTACCAATCTCAATATCTCATAACACAATTAGGCGTAAACAAACTCGAGTATAATCTGGAATCCGGTTAGTAAATGAGTCTGAGCTTTATATATCGAGCTTCATGAGCCTTGTAAGACTAAATAATTCTATTGTTTATATAAATATAACAAATTTATTTAATACAATGAAAATCAGAAACAACAAAAACAACATCTATCTATCTATCTATCTATCCACCTTAATAAGAGAGTATCTTCGGTAGCACTGACAACCCTCTTATTTAATAAAGTGAATTATACATTTATTTATATGTAATTTCGATATATTGTTTTATAATTCCTAAATATTTATTTTAAATTATTTAATATTTACTTTGTTCAATTCACGTAATACACATGTATATATGTAAATATGTTAAAAATAAACAAAAAGCAATGTTATATATGTAAAGTTATAATAATAAATATAGTTATATAAGTATATAAACAAATAATTAAATAATTAATAAATGATACTGAGTCGAGCTTTTTTACTTCCCAAATATGTGACGGTGACACCGATTATACCTATTTTGATCGTTATTGAATTGACCGATTGGTTATGGGCCAGAATCAAAACGGGTTTGTTAAATTAAACAAGTCAAGCTCAAACTCTGCTAAGCTAAATAAGTCAAACTCAAAATTAGACAAGCTCGTGCTCACTCGACTCAATTACAACAATACATTCAATAATTACACGATATACATTAAACTATATAAAACAATATAAAACTAAAAAGGATGATGCACTTCATAATTTTTTTAATGTATAAAAACAATCATTTATTGGACACAAAAATCTTGGGGTAATTTCCACCACAAGTCACTAGAACTCATAATGACAATTTGGACACAAAATCTTGGGGTAATTTCCACCACAAGTCACTAGTAACATAACCTAGAAGACAGAATGACAATCTGTAAAAAATGATTTAGTTTTTCTTTTGTGTGTGAACAAAATGCACACAATCAAACATTTAGGTACTGTTTGGTATGCAGGAATGGGAGGTGAAATGGAATGAGTGATTACAAGGGAATGAAGAAAAAAGTGTTTGGTTGGTCAATGGAATGGAATCACTCATTCCAAAATGCATTTCATTCCCTCAAAATCATTTCTTCCACCCCTCATGTTTTTTTTCCATTTCATCCCCTCTTGCACCATTCATCAACAACACCACAACCCACGACCTTCCCCACAACCCACCACCACCCACCACTGACGTTATCGCCGCCACCCGCCACCACCTCACCCCGACAACCACCGTCACCACCGCCACACACTCGCCACCGTTATCACCCACAACTGCGACCAACCGCCAACGCCACTCGTCGCCGTCGCCCACCACCATCGTCGACGCCACCACCACCAACCGCTGCCGCCGCACCAACCGCCACCTTTGTTGCCACCCACCACCAACGGCCACCTTGTCGCCACCACCACTCATCGTCACCACCGCACCGCCACTCGCCGCCACCATCCCCACCCATCGCCACCGCCGACACCCACCACCGCCACCTATAACCACCCACAATCACTACCACCGACCACCACCACCACTCACCGCTAATTTTATTACTCCGTTTTTCTTGCCTACCGAACAATACACAATAATAATTCATTCCATTTACATGGTAACCAAACAAGACATGGGACGGTAATGATCCATTGCATTACCTCGTCCATTCCATTCCTTCGTCTATTCCATTACCTCATACCAAACAGACCCTTACATTTACATTTACATTTACATTTACAATACATACATTTACAAGTTGACAGCAGGAATAGTTCTGTTTGGTGGTTGGCCAAAAGTGGCGGCCACTTTTTTTTTTTTTAATATAATAGTAATTTATAGGTTTTGTCAAATTACAATTTTATCCCACGTTTAAAATTACGATTATACCCCCGGTTAAAAATTAAATTTGTCTTTTGCCCCTGCCTAAATTTACGACTTCGCCCTCAAGTAAAAAAAATACGATTTCCCCCCAGTTCTAAATAAAATTATGCTTTTTGCCCCAGCTAGAGTCCTGCCAGATTTTGATTTGGTTCCCAGTTTAAAATTACGAGTTCGCCCCCTGTTCAAAATAAAATTTTGGTTTTGCCCCCAGCTAAAAGTTACGATTTTGTCATCAGTTAAAAAATTACGATTTTACCCCGTGAATAGTTCAGTTAGGTGGTTGGCCAAAAGTGGCGGCCACCTTTTTTTTAGCATATAATAGTTATTAATAGGTCCAGCCAAATTACAATTTTATCCCAAGTTTATAATTACGATTTTGCCCCCGGTTCAAAATATAAATTTTGTTTTGGCCCCCGCCTAAATTTACGATTTTGCCCTCAGTTAAAAACATACGACTTTGCCCCAGTTTAAAATAAAATTATGGTTTTGCCCCCAGCTAGAGTCCTGCCAAATTATTATTTGGTTCCCAGTATAAAATTACGATTTCACCCCAGTTCAAAATAAAATTTTGGTTTTGCCCTAGCTAAAAATTACGATGTTGCCCTCAGTTAAAAAAATACGATTTGCCCCCAATTTTAAATAAAAAAATGGTTTTGCCATCAGTTCAAAATGTTATTTCACCTCCATTTTTAAATTACGATTTATTCCAGCTAAAAATTGCAATCTTGCCATTAATTTTTTTTTGAGCAAAACTATGGTAGTGTTTTATTTTACTTGGTTGACTCAATTTAGTTTTTGTTCGTGCCAAACAGCTGTCTAGTACTCGCTAATTGGTCCTGATAAATTATTGTTTTGCCCCCAACTCTAAATTACATGCTTGCCATCTTTTTTTTTTTAATTTTTTTTATCATAACTATGGTAGTTTTTTGTTTAATTGGTTGGCTCGATGTATTTTTTTGAGATCGTGTTATAAATAGCATGTATAACTAACCGAAATAAAGACGTACATATTATTAAACTAAGAAATATTCGGTTTAACACCCCGCAACACGTACGGTGCATTAATCTAGTCAAATACAAAAAGGTAAATTTAACAAACTATGGACCAATCAAATGGGGTCCTCAGCCTCTTCTTCCCCATAAAAAATAAGCATTCTGACCATCACACCGTCCATCACCATGATCATCTAGTCTACCCTCCCCCCTTCTTTACCTCACGTTTTCTTGATTTTTTATTTATTTACCTTTTCTCACATATCTTCTCCACCTAATGCCTATTTAATAAACCCACATGCTGGAACATGTTTATTATCATTTCCCACAAAACCCTCTTAAAAAAAAAATCAGTCTTGATTCAGTTTGATCAACTTACATGATATGGGTGCTTGCTTTTCAACCATCAAGATCAGTGGCTCTAACAGCAACAATGGAAAGCCTGATGAATTAAAGGAGAAGATCCACATTGATGAGAAACAGGTGAACAATAATAATAAGAATAAGAGGAAAGAAAAGTTTTGTTCAAGAAAAGGGGTGAATTCTTGTGGGAAAAGAAGAGATTTTGGGTATCTTAAAGATTTTGATGAGAGTTATACTATTGGGAAATTGTTGGGACATGGTCAATTTGGGTATACATATGTTGCTGTTGATAAAGGTAATGGAGATCGTGTGGCTGTCAAGAAAATTGACAAAAATAAGGTAGCCTTTTTTTTTCTTTTGTTGTCAATTTGTCATTATAATTTGGTACTTTCAGTAATATCTAGAGTGTGACCCAGATGTGATTTGACTGATTTCTATTTTAGGGTTTTGGTTAATTTCTTGATTCTTATTGTACTATAGTTTTAGAACATTTGAAGCTCAAATAGATCATGTATGAATGAATTAATGATACAGATTAGATATATTATTACTATTCTAATTCACATGTTTCAAGATGTAACAGTTGAGTTGACCAATTGCTTGAATCATATTTTTTCTTTGATATTTAGGTTTGATGTCATTTTTTGACAAAGAACTGCAAACATATCACCATAGTCATGGCTGCAGGCTGCACAAGATCCTCATATTTTTTGAAGGAAAAATTATAAGTTTTGTCCTTTTATCTTTATACCACTTTTCAGGCGGTGTCTTTTTTAACGAATGTTGACAGGCGGTGTCCTTTACTTGGTATTTTGTTGCAAGTTTAGTCCTTTACACCCAACCCAGTTAAAAAACCCTCTTAATTGTTGACAGGCGGTGTCCTTTACTAGGTATTTTGTTGCAAGTTTAGTCCTTTACCTAGGTATGTTGTTGCAAGTTTAGTCCTTTACACCCAACAATTAACAGGGTTTTTTAACTGGGTTGGGTGTAAAGGACTAAACTTGCAACAAAATACCTAGTAAAGGACACCGCCTGTCAACATTCGTTAAAAATGACACCGCCTGAAAAGTGGTATAAAGATAAAAGGACAAAACTTGTAATTTTTCCTTTTTTGAACTAATATTTATTGTCACCAACAGATATTTTTAGTTGGCAAGTAATGAAGTATGAACCTAATGATCTTAAGGTTTTTTTTTTTTTTTTTTTTTTTTTTTTTTTTTTTTTGCTGTTTTTAACAGATGACACATCCGGCTTCTGTGGAAGACGTTAAAAGAGAAGTAAAGATATTGCAAGCTTTAAGTGGTCACGAAAATGTGGTTCAGTTTTACAATGCCTATGAAGATAGCTCCTATGTGTATATAGTTATGGAGTATGTTGAATAACACAGTTGACTTTTTTTCAGTGCTTGATTCAGTTATCAAGAACTTGACTTTATTGTTACATTTTTCAGGTTATGTGAGGGTGGTGAGCTGTTAGACCGGATTCTAGCTAAGTAAGAACTCCCATCTTATAGACAAATGTTGACTTTTGTAGTCAAACCAGTTAGTTTTTAATTCAAACTGATTTGGATTTCAAGACGAACGCGTTATATGTTCCTATAAATCTTCAAGTCAAATGCTATTCCTTGTGTCCACAAAAGTCAAACTCATCTCATTTTGCAAGTATCGTTCTACGGCTAATCATTAGTTTTATATTATTCAGGAAAGATAGCTGTTACTCAGAGAAAGATGCAGCGATTATTGTGCGTCAAATGCTTAAAGTTGCCGCAGAATGCCATTTACGTGGTTTGGTACACCGTGACATGAAACCGGAGGTACGAGAACACATAATACAGGCTGTCATACATTAATACAGTGTTCCTAGGATGATGCTAACCTTGTCTTTTTTTTTTTTTTTTAATTTTACAGAATTTTCTTTTCAAGTCACGTGAAGACGATTCACAATTAAAGGCTGTAGATTTTGGTCTATCAGACTTTATAAGACCAGGTTAGTGTAAATGTATAATTTGATTTATAATATATATTTAATTAGTCATATGGATGTATTTTCATACAAAAATCTTTTGTATCATTTGTAGGAAAGAAGTTTACTGATATGGTTGGTAGTGCATACTATGTTGCTCCTGAAGTATTGAAACGTAAATCAGGGCCCGAATCCGATGTTTGGAGCATAGGCGTTATCACATACATTCTACTATGTGGTCGTCGCCCTTTTTGGGATAAGTCTGAAAATGGCATTTTTAAAGAGGTAAATTGTTTTTCCTAAAATGTATATTGATGAGATATTAGTTTTTACAATATTGTTATGAATTTACAGGTGTTAAGAAACAAACCAGATTTTCGACGCAAACCATGGTCAAACATTAGCCCGAGTGCCAAAGATTTTGTAAAGAAATTGCTTGTGAAAGATCCTCGTACAAGACTTACTGCTGCTCAAGCCCTGTGTATGTTTCCTTTTTCTTGTTCATGTTTAGTTATCCTAAAATTGTCGGTTTTGAGTCACGAGAAGAACGTCTCTTCAATATTTTCTTTTTATTTGTGATGTGTTTTATGTTGGATGTCCGGTTTCGAAAAGGTATCTCTGCGTATCTAATTATTTTCGGGTCAGATAATCAGTTTCATTTCAACTTCCATCAAAACTAATTATTTTATTGTAAAATGATTTCCAAACAGTATATTCCATTCCACATTCGTGTTTATTACAACTCATCTTCAAATTACTTATTTATTTATGAGTAAATTACAAAAATCGTCTTTTATGTATGTTACTTATTGCAAACTGTGTCCTTTGTTTTCAATAGTTACAGAAAACGTACTCGATGTTTGCAAACCCTTGCAAGTTATGTCCTTTAGCCCTAACTCAGTTAATTTTTTGTGGTTAAATCTGACCAAATGGACCCCACATGCGGGTATTTTGGTCATTTTATTGTCATGTGGGTGACGGGGTCCATTTGGTCAGATTTAACCACAAAAATACCCTCATGTGGGGTCCATTTGGTTAGATTTAACCACAGAAATTAACTGAGTTAGGGCTAAAGGACATAACTTGTAAGGGTTTGCAAACATCGAGTACGTTTTCTGTAATTATTGAAGACAAAGGACACAGTTTGCAATAAGTGACATACATAAAGGACGATTTTTGTAATTTACTCTTTATTTATTTATAGTTTTCCAATATCACATCATCACTTTCAAAACACACAATGATTGTTTCAGTTTGTTTTTCGTAATTTACTCTTTATTTATTTCTAACCACCTCTTTGATATCGATTTTTATACTTTCAGTTTGTTTTTCGTAACCATTTTCTGGTCTAACGTTTGAGTATGCCTTGTATAGCGCACCCGTGGGTTCGAGAAGGTGGAAATGCTTCTGAAATTCCCCTTGACATTTCCGTTCTATCCAACATGCGTGAATTTGTGAAATACAGTCGCCTAAAACAATTTGCTCTACGGGTA
Source organism: Helianthus annuus (assembly GCF_002127325.2). Lineage (NCBI taxonomy): Eukaryota > Viridiplantae > Streptophyta > Magnoliopsida > Asterales > Asteraceae > Helianthus > Helianthus annuus. The sequence goes on from NC_035446.2 coordinate 112,153,164, forward strand.
AGTATTTCACTCATATTATTAAAGTAATCACAAATAATATTATCTAAGACTCATATTACCGCACAGGCTTTGGCTAGCACACTCAATGAAGAGGAACTATCGGATCTCAAAGATCAGTTTTATGCAATTGACGTCGATAAAAATGGCGCTATTAGCCTTGAGGAAATGAAAGAGGTATGTTTGACCAGTCCAAAAGTCAAACAAAACATAATGATTGCAATTTATATCTTTTTTAAAATAAATCTCTTTTTATTTGTGGCAGGCGCTTGCTAAAGATCTTCCTTGGAAGATGAAAGAATCGCGTGTTTTAGAGATACTAAAAGCAGTAAGCCTATTGTAACAAAACCGATTATCTAAGGCACGATGAAGTTACTATTTTGACCCTTTCTTATAACCTATATTTTTGTGATGCAGATGGATAGTAACAAAGACGGGTTTGTTGACTTCATGGAATTTGTTGCAGCTACTCTTCATGTTCATCAGTTGGAAGATCAAGACTCCGAAAAATGGCTACATTTATCACAGTCGGCTTTTGAGAAATTTGATGTTGACGGGGATGGATATATAACTCCAGAAGAGCTTAGAATGGTAAGCCATTGCTTTTCGCTTTTCGTTTACACGTAGGGGTGTGAATTTCTGACACGACCCAAAAAACACGACACGAACCTAACACAAATCCGCGGGTTTGGGTTTACTCCAAACGGGTTCGGATCAGTTTCAGGTTGAACCCCGCGAATCCGTTTAGCTAAATGGGTCGGGTATGGGTAGACCCATTTATATTATATTATTTTTTTTTTCAATATCTTTTATGTCATAAATTAGACTGAGTGGTTATTTTATGTCATAATTATAACTTAGATAGAGAAATTGACATAAGATTTTATAATTTAAATGTAATTGTATTATATACATTTTTGTTTTTTAGTAAATTTTAATATATTAATTTGCTGAAAAAAATAAAAAACTAACAGAATTCGGGTTGAACGGGTCGTGTTCGGGTTCATATGTATGACACGATTTTCGAGTTCGGGTTCGTCTAAAATTTTCGGGCTCGGGTCGGGTTGAACCCATCAACCCGCAAACACGACCCGTTTAGCACCCCTATTTACACGTATGAGCACCGGTACAACTTCTAAAAGGCAAATGCAAAACTTTGAGTTTGACTTTTGAGGTAAAAAAGACTAGTCTTTTCATAAACTAATTTACTTTTTTTTTCTTCAAAAATTTACAGCATACGGGCTTGAAGGGTTCTATAGAACCACTTCTGGAAGAAGCTGATATAGACAAAGATGGTAAGATTAGTTTGTCCGAGTTTCGTAGGCTGTTAAGAACCGCAAGCATGGATTCGGGGATAATCACATAGAGACTATATAAAACAATGGCATGGACGTTCTCAAAAGTGCGGTGAAGAAAGCGTTAGTCTCCCAAACAGTCGACATTTTAGTCTCCATGGAGGTCGAGTTTGGGGGTTTCCAGTTTCTTTAGTTACAGAAGAAAACTTATGACAAGATACAGTAAAGATTCTTTTTATTTGCAGGTATTGTGTGTAAAATGTTGGTCTGTGTAATTTTTTTTCATGCTTGCATGTTTTTCATTTTGTATTTAAAACCCTCATGTTGGCCAATATGGAGCATAATATCTGTTTTCGCATGTTTAATACCGCGACTTAATGATATGAAAAGAAAACATGCTTTTATATGGCCGGCTCAAGCTAGCGCAGATTTTAAAATAGGGCCCTTTTCGTAAGTATTTTTCTTTTGCGTAGTGTTGAATCCCTGAATTCCGGTGGAAAGTCAAAGAGGCTCGTCAACGTTGCAATGGATTAATCTCGTCTTCCTACAAAAAAGAACACTGTTAGCCTCGCCACGGAGGACCCCGGAGGGGGAATCCGTGACCAAGCTCCGGCGTGAGAATAGGTAACCGTGTCGGAGAATGAAGAGCTTATTCCGACGAGTATAAGATCGCCGGAATATCCTCGTTGGTGTGGACTCTAGGCTCAGAGCCTTAAATGTGGTCCAAAGGAATGTTTGGAGTAAATGATCTATGTGTGTATTCAATGAAGTGGGTATTCAATGCTTACCTTAAACAAAGTTGAACCTTCCTTATAGAGTTAATTACCCGGATGGTCCCTGTGGTTTCAAGTTTTTTCATGTTTAGTCCCCACTTTTCGGAAATAGCAGGTATGCTCCCTATGGTTTGTCATTTTGTTACTCGGATAGTCCTCTGCCATTTACTCAGGGGACTATCCGAGTAACAAAATGCAACCCATAGGGAGCATACCTGCTATTTCCAAACTAACTGACATCTACTCAGGGGACTATCCGAGTAACAAAATAACAAACCATAGGGAGCATACCTGCTATTTTCAAAAGGTGGGGACTAAACGTGAAAACACGTGAAACCACAGGGACCATCCGGGCAATTAACTCTTCCTTATATAAAGAAGTTGGCTTATCTCCTTGGAAAGTGCTCTCAGTTTCATCTAACGGCTTCTTTTGACCTTTGGGAGACTCAGACACGTGTCTGATCCCCAACGGTCTGATACTCCGATCATTAAATGAGGCCAACTGCCTTGTTGTGCTGTTTCCGGCGATTGCTTCATATTGCCTTCAGCTGAGAGAGATAAGACATCTCTTTTTCCTGCCTAGTTCTCTTAAAAGAGACAAAAATTGCTTCTGGGCCGGTTAATGAGCCCAAGTAAAAGCGGAGCCCAAAACGTGGCAATTGGACGCCAAGTGGGCCTCGTCGTCACGTAGGATCTTAATGTGAAAAAGACAATTCCGCTTATGGATAGGCTTGGTTCGGTTTGATCAAGGGTGGTACGGTTATCTCTAAAGGGGTGGAAGGAGGAGATAAAGATCATTATTTAATTTAATAGTTTATTTATTATGTTTTTGAATTTGAGTCAAATTAGGATTCCTTGTTAGCCAAGTCATTACTTAGTATAAATAGATAGGTTTTATTATTTGTACTACGTATCTTTCTTTATAATCAATAACAAAAAGAGTCGATCAGTTGATCACCTCGTGAGTTCGTGTGTGTTTTGTTTAGTATCCAGGCTCTCCCAGTTTAACACTTAACATGTAGGAAAAAGATCACGCCTTTTTGTACATGATTTCTAGGAAACATGTGTTCACACGTATTAAAGTTGGAGGGCGTTTTAGTGGACTTAAGTTTTATGTCGACCCCCGCTTGCACGATTTACGATATTAAACCTGCTTATTTTGTCCTCAACTAAATTACCAACATGATGACAATGTGTACTTACACCACCCCTCACACTTTCTATAATCAACATAAGTACATAACAATCCTAAAAATACATACTTCCTACTAATGACATTTTAAGTACGTAACTTATCTTTTCATCCACCATTTAAGTGATGGTCTGTCTTACATCTAGTCAAAGCATACATACAGTGTGAATTCTTTTACAAGTTTTCTAAGTTGTAAACCACTAATTAATTATATTATGAGTTAATCTATTGTTTTGGGTTTGGATGGTTACACTTGCCCAACTTGGCCTTAATATATATAAAAAAAGAAAAAACAGAGAGACATGATATGTAACGAAAACGACCACAACACCGCCGGTTTGTCATGGCCAATGGGTTTTTTACCTTTTCAATTATCCAAAATGACCCATAAAATAAAACAATACAAAACGGAAAATGATTTGTTTGACTGGACATGGTGGTACATTAGCCCGACCCTTGAAGAACCCCAATCATAGCCCAAAAGCCCATTTGTTACTTCAGATTTTAATATAACTTATTATGTTTACTAAATTTTCATCTCTACCAAATCATTATAATATAAAATAAGGTTTCATAAAAAAAATAAGTACTTATACAATTTGCATTAGTTATGCATATGGCAGTTTATTACAGATAAGAATTCATATAAGAACAAAATCGGATAAGTTGCTTTAACTCAACTTGGATGCATAAGTGATAGGTCTATGTATCTTGTGTTGCTCTCCTTTTAACTTTCAACATATTTACAAAACATCATATTTAAATACATTATGTCCTTCTCACAATTTTATTTGAGGTTGGTTAACTTATAATTGGGCTTAACGTACGATGCGAATATATAACATGTGATTTCGTTTTTTTAATCAACATGCGATTTTGTTATTTTTTTCAACATGCAATTTGTTATTTTTTCCAACATGTGATTGTTTTTTTTACTCATGCGAATTTATCCCCTATCCAAAAAATCGCATGTTGTAAGTACAAAATTCGCATGTTATATATTCACAGCGTACACAGCGTACGTTAAGCCCAATTGTACAATACACTTTCTCAACTTATTTTTTCATCAAACATTAGGTTCTTCTCACAATTTTTATTCAAAACTTATTTTTTCATCAAACATGTTCTTTATAATCCAACAACAATTAGAAAATAAAAACACAAAGCTTTGAGCTGTAATGAATCATAAAGAAAAAGCGCACCATGTAGGTGCCACGTTGACAGTTGAGGGAGAGTAGGTTGGTTGAATCTTTAACACCATCAACATGTATTGTAGAGAGGTGAAATGTGAAATCTGGTATTAGGTTGAAATGACTCTGTATGAAATTTGCAGCTCGCCATAGCGTCTCATTTTGCGCCATAGGGCGGTGTTCTGCACCCGATTGTCCAATGTGGCCTCACGCCCCATCTGGCCCCACGACATATAGACTATTGGTTAATGGTTATTTAGGGGTGCTACTTAATACACCCCCCTTAATTACTAACTACACCCCCTTCTATAAAAACATCACATCATTACATCATTACATCATTAATCAACATTTTATTGTTTTTTTTTGTCGTTTTATTGTCTTTTTAGTTATTATTATTATTTACTATTAGTAATCATTTATTATTATTATTATTATTATAGTAATTATTATTATTTTAAAAATATTTATTTGAATAAAAAATATTTATTAAATTTTTTTTTTGAAGGAACTCGATTTTTAATAAAACTTATCTAATGCTCAAAAAAAAGTAAAACAAGGCTGTCTTTTCATATTTTTTAAAAGTAAAATGTTAATAAGTTATTAAAGAAAACCATATTTTAGGTGAAATTAATTGTTATAAAATAGAAATGAAAAACAAATTTTATATATAATTTAGTATTTTTTTTATTATTACACCTCCCTATTATTGCATTTACTATTAGAAGCAGCGATGAATTTATTATTATTATTATTATTATTATTATTATTATTATTATTATTATTATTATTATTACTTTTTACTTATAGTTTATAAATTGTAAATACTATTAAAAAAAGTAAGAAAATATATTTAGACTAACTTATTTAGGGATGAGCATTTGGTAGTGGGTACTAGTACTGAACCGGTTGAAGAACCTTTTGTTGAAGAACCTGCTGTTAAAGAAAATACTCGTGGACGACCAACTACAAAATCCAAAAAAAAAAAAAGAACAGAACCATGCAACTGCTAAACCTCCCCTTCAACGAAGCTACTCCCAAAAGCCTCCAAGACACAATCCGTTTGGAGACATAGTTCCAAGAGTATGATGACACTCAAGATCTTTGGATGCATAGTTCATTTGGGTATCCAGGGGGCTGCTACACAAAGTTTATTAAGGGACCATAATGATTATGTTGGTTGTAAGAATACACTTATTTTTTTATAGTCTCTATTACTACTATAAATGTAATTGGATAAATAATTAGTTATAATAATAATAATAACAATAATATAACTAATAACTAAATAAAAGATTTAAAAAAGACAACTAAAAGACAAAAAAGCTAAAAACTTAACAGAAGTTGTTAAGTAAAAGACAAAATAGACTAAAAACAAAATAAAATTATTAATTGATGTGATATTTTTATAGGGTGAGGGTGTAATTAGTAATTAGGGGGGTTTATTTAGAATAAGCGTTATTTAGTCTTGATTATCTGCAAACCATATAGTTGACATTTTCCATATTTATAAGGGCCAGATTGATATTTATAAAGAGCAAAGGGGGCAAATTCATAATTTCTAGTTTTCTACAACTATAAATACCTCATGTAAACCAAAACGGTTACATACATACATACAAACCTATCACCTGCATATCTTCTCCGACAACCACACCAACCACCATTAGAGTCACCAATTTCAACAATGGCAAAACTTCAATTCTCTATCTCCATCACTCTTATAACTCTATCTCTAGTATCTACATTCAACTCAATCCAATCAGCAGCAACATTCACACTCACCAACCAATGCACCTACCCAGTTTGGGCCGGTCTCCTCTCCGGCGCTGGAACTCCTCCCCTCCCCACCACCGGCTTTCCTCTGGAACCGAGTCAATCGAACTCCATCTCCATTCCTCCGAGCTGGTCTGGCCGAATATGGGGGCGCACACTCTGCTCCACCGATTCAACTGGCAGATTTACTTGTGTAACAGGCGATTGCGGCTCCGGGACGGTTGAATGCAACGGCAGTGGGGCCGCACCACCGGCTACTTTAGCTGAGTTTACGCTTAATGGAGCTAATGGAATGGATTTCTATGATGTTAGCCTTGTTGATGGTTACAATCTCCCAATGATGGTGGTGCCTCAAGGTGAATCCGGTGGAAATTGTAATGTTACCGGATGTATGGCTGATTTGAACAAAAACTGTCCGGCAGAGTTAAGATTGACGGGTGCCGGAGACGATGGTGAGTCCGTTGCTTGTAGGAGTGCTTGTGAGGCGTTTGGTGATCCTATGTATTGCTGTAGTGGAGCGTATTCCACTCCGCAGACGTGTAATCCGACGTCGTTTTCTGAGTATTTCAAAACAGCGTGTCCGACAGCGTATAGCTACGCGTATGATGATGGAACCAGTACCTTTACTTGTTCCTCCTCACCCAACTACGTCATCACTTTCTGTCCTACTCCCGCGAACAGGTATATTTAGTTCTTTCGTTTTCAACAGTAATCCAAGTAATCCATGCCTAGCGTCAAATAGGGCTCCACTTAAAAGAAAATTAATATATTAACTGTTAATATTAATGAAAACTTATTGTTTTAGATCTATTTGATTCCTTATACAAGTATACCACTCTCTGTTATAGTTGTGCTAGATTTTTGTTTGGTTCTAAACATATATAAAGGAGTATCGTTTATAATAATTAAAGAAGAAAAAACGGTTTTAAAATTTCATTTCGTCTTAAGCCTTCAAAAAAGTTAGATCGACCCTGGTGGTAAGAGACAAGTTAACCATAAGGATATAGAAGAGGGACTAGTGGGCCTTTGTCATTAAGTACGAAATAGGCATTTTGTCATTTTCATGACTTTTCTAATTATGCAAGTTACGATGCGATCTGGTTTTATTGTTTTAGGTTTTAATTTAAAATGTAGTGTTAGTTTTTTTATAACTTTTAATGCATGGTGTTTATATAATTTCAGTTAAGTCGTTACAATACATTTAGTTTATCTATCTTTCTATATTATATAAAAAAAAAAGCAAGTGTTAGGGTTAAATACGAAACAACTTTTAACGTGCAAAGCATATGAATAACTCGAGCGGCTATTTTTTACACAATAACAAAATGAACTAGAGTAATTAATATTACGCTACTTCATGATATAATAATAATAGTAATAATATTTAGTGCAGTTGAAACATAATTACTTATACGTTTTATACATTAACCCTATTTATACCAAATCTTATAGATATGAGTTTCAAACCCTTTTTAGACGTATAACAAGTCAATTGATCCTCCTTATATCCCTGATCTAATGTGAACTCATCATCATATCCCCTTGCACTTGGAGATAAGATATATATCCACACAAAACCCATAACCTTTTTGTTTCTTTGTAATAAAAATAATGAATATCGATGCAGTCCCGGTCGATAGTCGGTGTGCCTACTAAGGAAAATATATAAAAATGAATAATAATGTGAAGAAGAAGAAACAAAATGTACGTCATGTGGGGCATGTCAATTATTTCATTTTATATTTTCCATGATTTGAATTAAAATTATTAAATTTTGTGCAGCCGCAAGACCACTGGAGGCCATCAATCGGCAGAGAGTAACGGCAGTGGCTCATTGGCTAATGCTTTCGGTGTTTCTTCCGTTACCATTATTGTCTTTATGTTGACGTCGGTTTGGAGATTGTAGAAGTAACGTGTTTTTTTGAACGGCATAGAAGTAATGTTTTACAATGATAATTAGCAACTGTTTATATTATGTGGTATATTAGCTTGGAACCATGTAAAATACTTTGGTTAAAAAAAAAAACAAAATGTCAATATTTAGTATCACCAGTTATCACACATAAATTTAAACTTAAGAATGTTATGGTTTTGTTTAGCCATGGGAAGAAAATGCCAGAGGATTTTCAAAAGTTGGTGAACAATATACTCAAAAAGAAAATGGATAAAAAGGGTTTTAAACAAGGTCCAAACCGAAAACTGCAACTACTTAATGGGAAAAACTTTATCCAAAATTATGGTTAAGAGACATCATGCTAAATATTTAATGGGAAAAAATTCTTTTAGTTTTATATTTTAATGTTTCTCATAAAATATTTAATGAACCAAATGCTTCATAAGATTTTGAGAGTCGACGTTTAAAGTGTCTAGGTAAGCAAACCATTTGGTTTCATCAAATTCAAGGGTTGTTGGAGTTGTTTTGATGGCATGCTCATCATCGAAAATATTGTCGTTTGAAAGCAACTAGAGCCCAAGGATTGCAATTGCTTATTATAGCTCTTGGATCCATCTTCCAATAATGTTTTTAGACTTGTAGTGATGCTTACCTCAAGTTCAAATGTAGATTTTTTTACTAAAAAATGTAATGAAAAAAGTTCATGCCATTTTGTGTATGAAATGATATAAGTTTTGTCCTCATAGGATTTTCAAATGAATGAATAGAGTTTAATGTATAATTTCTTTTTTAAAAGTATATGTTATTGGCCCAGGTTGTAAAAAAAAAACAATTGAATCAATCAAACGAACAAATGCATGGATATGGGAACAACCTACGACTCTTTTCTGTATATTCAAATCATACGAGAGTACAATTAAAATCAAAACAAACCAATCTTATTTATCTATTCCTAAAATACGACTCAATATCACTATACAAGATAAGACACTAAATTTCATTTAATTTCAAGATTTGCCCTCCCACAAATCAATCTCAATTTCTGCCTTGACTGGCTATAAAAACATGATTTATTATTTCCTTAAAACCTATTGTTCCCCAAAAGGGATGTAGCACATGATTGGCACTTCTCATGCTTTGTCTTATCAAACCTTGGATCTTATCAAACAAAACCATGTTTTGATAATTGAACATGATTCTGACCTACATAATTATAAAACCATCACAACAACTACCATTTCAACCTTAAAAAGAGGAGGAAATGGTAAATGAGTTCTTTTAGTGGAGGCCTTTTTTTTATAATGACAACTCATTATTAAACCACATCTAGTAGAGGTCATAGACTCAAATACAACTTCAATTGATTTTTAGTCTTTAACCCACTTTTATAATGCACGTTGCATGTCCTATTGATTAACAGGCTATTGATGAAATTCTATAATTTTTTTAATAACAAGTTCTTATGGTTAAAATAAAATTAAAAAAAAAAACACCATTTCAATTTTCAAGTGTATGCTTCATTAGACATCTAGACATCATGCATGTGAATCTGTCTGGCCTTATGGATGCTTGTGATTATAAATCACATGGAGGTGAGCACAAAATGAATCCTATGCATGCTTTGACTTGTCACTCTATATGGGGCTAGAAACTTAATTAAAAAAAAAGGAATCTGGCTTTTAATTTTGACCAAATCAGTGATGTTTTTATAGAGGTAGATAATTGATTTTACATATTTTGATGGGTAAACTCGTAAGCATTGCATGGGCGTGCCTGCCTTTAAGCACGGTCGAGTCTGACACGCTACAACAACAATTACCTTGTCACAAATCACATTAGTATGCAAGCCTTTAAGCACAAGTGTGTTTCGATACAGATTCTATTCTAGACTTCTCTAGGATGCATTTGGTCGATTTTAGGTGACAAGGAGAGAATACAAGACATTGAAGACTTTTCAATATAAGAATGATTCAAGGCGCATACCTGGTTTGATTTATATTCCTTGTACGCTAGATATATTCAATTTCATTTAGACTTGACATCAACAACTAACATACAAGAATCAAGACTCTAGAAGCCCATATGTAAAAAAGATAAAACGTATTTACGTATACAAGAAAAATATAAGTAACAATAAAGAACATTCAAAATGTATATCTATACAGGTTAGACATGAAATTCATATTTCGGTTCTGTTAAAGTTTGGTTTATCCACGTAAGAAGAGAAGCATTCCATCTATATTTAGGGGCTCTTTGCACGTATGGCGTGAGCCCATGACTATGTGCAAAACGTAATGTGGCGTTTTGCTAGTAAACTATGCACTTACTGAATGGTTAGTTTGCGTATGAATTATGATGAATGCAGAGAATGAACATATAGTCGTGATGGTTTGCGAATTGGCATTACTATGTGCAAAACCAAACAATCACAATGGCACGATTGACAGTTACGTGTTAATGTATGTTTGAAGGAGTTTCAGGCGGGTGTTTCAATTGCCTGTAAATACAACTTGTAATGCATGACACATATACTACACTTAAAAACTTTCAAGTAGTACAATCAACTTGTAGCTATAGAAGCAAAGTAACATTTTTTTTTGAACGGCTGATGGTACACCTCCTACTCACTGCTACTAAATTACCCCAAATTATCACCGTTGCTTGGGATAGAACCCAAGACCTCCCACTAAGAGGCAAGAGCCTCTACCAAGTGAACTAACGGAATCTTGGAAATCTTTATAACACTCATGAGTTCGTCAGGGTTATCACCTCTACTTGTAGAGTTGAATAAGATTCTACATACGTTGTTTCTCGCTATATCTCGTGAGGCAATTCACCAATTACCCGCAACACCCAAGTGAAGAAAGACCAATGGGAGCGAAATTGCGTTGAGCGTTGAAGTAACAACTAGCAGCAAACCGTTTTCGATACCTAAAACAACACTTTTTTATTTCCAATAAAAGACTAGAGAGCTACTGATTTATTAAACTTTTTTTTTTGGCCCACTTGAAGTTTTATTAAACTATCCATATCTAAAGTTTACTAATAACAAAGTAGAGTAAACTGCCACAGAGTATAATCCAGCACAAAAACTACAAATTGCTTCCCTATATTACACAGGGTTTCCTCATTTTCACCAAGTGATTTATACTAGCATCAATATAATGATCATTCTTGCTCTTATTTCCAAACACCACTTTCATTTCTCTTGCATTTTCCCTCAATGCCTCCCCTTCTTCACTCACCATAGCTAATTTAATTGACTCAGCAACTGAGTCACTCGTAAAAGACCCGTCTTTCACATTTCTAGGAATCTCTACTCCCAATTTTTTTCCACTCAATAATCTCACATTCAAACCTTGGTCGTTCATAACAGGGAAAAATATTAAAACCCGCCCAAACGTGAGCCCTTCAATTGCGGAGTTCCATCCACAATGAGTCAAGAATCCACCTATTGATGAGTGGCTTAGTATCCTAACTTGTGGGACCCACCCGATGTTAACAACCCCATGACCCTTGATCCTCTCGAGAAAACCGTTAGGAAGCTGAGCTGACTCGGTGATTGACTTTCTTATCACCCAAAAGAAAGGCAAGCCCGAACGCTCCAACCCTAAAGCCAACTCACTGAGTTCGATTTGACTCAGAACTGCCTCACTTCCAAGTGCGACATAGACAACCGAGTTAGCCTGCTGTTCATCTAGCCATTTCTTAATAAGATCCCAATTTTCATCAATCCCATCATCATTTTCGAGTGAGGGGGGCAAAACACCAATTGGGATGACGGGTTTTTGATAAAGCTCACAAACAAGATCAAACCACTCCGGTTCAAATTCATAACTCGTTCGAAACAAAACCAAATCACAGCCATCAATGGAGGCTAGAAACCTTATGGTATCCGAAGTGCCTGATTCATTCCCGACCGCACCTTCGGTGTACTTTGTTACCTCGTGGAGGCGGTAAACTATATCCGATTTAAACGGGACCCATTCAGGCACCCGACAGTAATCCTCAGCTGCTGATCTCGTGACTTGGCCGGCATTTAACAGCAGAGATGGAGGTCCAAGAAAAGCTTGTGTTGCAGCAGTGAAAAGGCTAAAGTAAGCAGTAGAGACGCCAAGTCTTGATGCAAGAGAGGGTACCCAATGTGAAGCATAGTCAAAGATGATCCAGTCAACCCTTGGTGTTGAGGTTTGAAGAAAAGTCAAAAGAAGTGGCTCCAGAAGATCAAATGCTATTTTCAGAAACTGGGCTTTTTGGTAAGGTATGTCCATGGAAGACTCTGCATGTTCTGGCAGACTTTCCACTTTTGGAAAGGGGAGTGAGACTAGTTTGATATTATGGGAGAGTTTAGGGGGTATTTTGGGAATTCTGTCCAGGTTTCTTGGAGTGGAAATGAATGAAATTTGATGGCCCTTTTGAGCTAAGATCTTAGAGAAGTGAAAGAAAGGTATGAGGTGGCCCATGGCTAGCCATGGGAACATCACTATATGGAGACCTTTTTCATCTCTTGTTTGCTCCATGGATGAAGCTGATACCCATCCCATGGAAGATGAGTTTAAAAAGCAAACATACAGGAGCCATGTTTGACCAAAAAGAATCTTTTTTTAATAAAAGATAAGCTTATGAGACGAACAGATATAATATTTTATGGTTTCGGTGGTTATTTAATAACTAAGGCTCATTACACTTTATCAAGGACTAAGTAGCACTGGAACGGGTACGGGATCGGGGTACGGGGACGATACGGGAACGAGGAACGACAAAACTCAAAATTCCAAGATACGGGTACGGCAATAAAAAATATAAAAAAATAAAAATATATTAAACAAATTCCAAAAATACTACATCTTCCAAAGGTAATTAATTATCAATAATCAAATCATTTTCAAATTCCGGTTCATCTAGTGAAAGATCGGCAATCGATAGAGAATTAGAGATGATGAGACTTGAGAGTTTAGAGATTAGAGAAGCCGAACATGATAGGTCTATTTATTTAGTGGCCGGTTGTGGAATTTGAAAGGGTAAAAACCCTAAAAATAAATGGAAACGGGCTGGATACTTCTACCAGATACGTCCCCGACATTGGAAACGTTTAGGAAACGTCCCTGACGAGTACCCATGGTGTTTCCGTCCCCGACAAGTACCCGAGACGGGTACGGCCACATAAATGGAGTCCCCGTGCTACATAGATCAAGGACATATCCACAATTTCGGCTTAACAGCTTCATTTTTGGGCTTGGGTCAGGTTTAACACAGATTTCAGTTTTGAAAAAAGGGCCTGAATTTTAGACGTAATTTTTTTAAACATTAACTAAAACAGCAAACATTCAAATATATGCTTTTGATGGTCCGAATAACTCAATTTGGCTCCATTATTTATTTTTGGCAAATTGGATTTAAATAATCCCAACTCACTGTTATTGGCCAATAATAATCCCAACTCATTAATCACCAATAATAATCCAAACTATTCACTTTTGTTTGTAAAATACTCCCAGTTAAAAAAAACACTAACTAGGTTAAAAATTGCTGATGTGGCAGTTGATGTGGCAGTCTACGTGGCATTTTTGATGATGTGGCAGCTGATGTGGCAGGTGACGTGGCAAGCCACATCAGCATTTTTTAACCTAGTTAGTGTTTTTTTAACTGGGAGTATTTTACAAACAAAGTGAATAGTTGGGATTATTATTGGTGATTAAATGAGTTGGGATTATTATTGGCCAATAACAGTGAGTTGAGATTATTTAAATCCAATTTTCCTTTATTTTTTATTATAAAATAAAACTGAAATGTTTATGATGATTCCAATAAATTTGTTTAGCCTGAAACAGAAAACCATAAATGTGTAATTAATATGCAAATTGAGCTATGCAAGATCACAAACTAAGATGAATAAACATTAATTTGTTCAGGAAGAAGGATACTACAAAGGATGTTGTAGATGCGACAATTTGACCCATTTACTTTTGAACTAGTTAGATTAAAATGTAACCAAAGATTATGCAGATTTTCCATACCCAAACAAATGACTAAGGGTGAATTTCAAGTACTATAAAAAAGGAAAACAAAAATCTAAGAGACTAAAACCAGAAAAGTTTAAAGTGTAATTCTGACCAATAAAGGGTAGCAGTGATCCTTGTCATAGTTAGGCCAGGTGGCATTCTTCTTGATGAAGCTTTCATGGCGTCTCCAAATTTCTGGATCATACATTTCATCTACAGTGAACCGCAACCCGTTTTCTTTGACCTCCTTTAGAAAATCATCCAATGAGTTTCCCCTTTTAGGCCCCAAAAATATGGCTTCTGAGGGCCCTTCCTTCTTCAGCAAGCATTTGATAGTCTGCACAAGGCCTTTGTGGAATTCTTTAAAGAACGTGCTGCGAGATTACAAACTAACTTCGCTATCAAACAAAGTAAAGAAATGGAAGCTAATATTGTAATTAGCACTAACAAGTTGTAGAGATTACCAATCACTTGCAACAATGATATCAAAGCTGTTGGAAAAATGCGAGAGCTCTTCATGATTCCAGTGCAGCATCATAGATTTCACGTTTGTGCCGCCAAATACGCTTGAATTGGCATTTATGTTACGTTGAATATCTAAATGTTAAAGCATCTCCAATTTGAAGCAGAAACAAAGGTCTTAATTTAAAAAAAAAAAAAAAAAAAAAGACGCATTGAAGCTATGATGATGATGATGATGGAACAAAAAGGATACAACCAACTACTTGAGGATTTCCATCGGATATCACTACTTCTGATGCTTCTGTGACTGCTGCAATAAGCAATCCTGCTAAACCGTAACCTGACCCAAGTTCAATGACCTTTTTAGACCTGGATTAGTAGGGAAGCTGAATTACTGGATTATGATAGCCTGTATAAGTTCTTCCACAGGTGCAAAAAGAATAACAAGATAATCGTAAGAAGGAATTAATCCAACGGTAGGGACAAACGAATGTAATCACCTGAATAAGTCTAGCTGTGATAAACAATAATAGGCAAGAACTTCCTCTGATGGCCAAGAACCTGTTCAATGAGAAAGTAAATGAACATTATGAAAGGGGAAAGGGAGAAAAATATTATATAATATGAAGAAATTACTGAATGAATTAGGATGTCTATAGCGTTACGTTTACGTCCTGAACTCCTGATGCTAGGATAAAAGTAATGATTCAAAGAAATCAAATAGTTCCATGAAAGTCAATTTTTTTATCACATTTATGATCTATGAGTCTTCATACTTATCTTTTTGTTATCTTTTCTGTATTGCTATTGTTTACGGTTTGTATACCCTATTATACATTAGTATATCCCTGTGACGGGAAACTAATCTTCTGAGTGGAAAGAGAACTTACAAACAAGGCCCGTGTTGTCAATATCATATGTGTTACAGATCCTAAAATCATCAAGGTTTGCACAACTGTCCACTCTCTGACTGCATTTAATTACATAAGTTAGCAATCATCACAGCTAAGTCAAAATCCCTTGTTTTCTTTAATTAACTTAGACCTAACAAGAACTTTATTCATTACTCAAATAAACAGTGATTTCCATTGCAACAAGAAGCCAACAGAAAACATAACAACAACAACATAGCAGCCACCGTGCAAAGACTCAATCCAAGGAAACATTCCCATAAGTGCAACTTGTAATAACTCCCACAAAAGTAGCCTAACATTATAGAGGGGGCAATCTTGACCCAAAGCCTTCCAAGTGGGTCAATTTGGGTTGATTTTAAAATTATATGGGTTGGTTTGGGTTAGATATTTTAACTAAATGGGTCACAATGGGTCACTTGAAATTCCATCTTTTTATTTTCGGGTTAAAGCGGGTCGACAACATTAAAGAAATGGGTCGATGTGGGTTAGTGTCTTAACTCTTAAAGAAACGGGGAAGGTTTCGGATCGGAATGGGTTCCGTACCGTTTCGAATCGAACCGTTTCGACGCGTACCGTTTCGACGCGTACCGTTTCGACCCGTACCGTTTCGAACCGAACAGTTTCGAAGCGAACCGTTTCGACGCGAACCGTTTCGACCCGTACCGTTTCGACCCGTACCGTTTCGACGCGAACCGCTTCAACGCGACCCGTTTCGACGCTTACCGTTTCGACCAGTACCGTTTCGAATCGAACCGTTTCGACAAGTACCGTTTCAAACCGAACCGTTCCGACTAATACCGTTTCGAACCGAACCTAAGGAGTAAAACGACACCGGTTAAAGCCAATTTGGATGACTCGTGATCTGACATTCAAATTTTATATTTTATAATACATTTAAACTAATAACATCTTTTGTCTCGCATGTGGACTCATTTTGGTTATATTCTACACATTTGTGAGTGGGTAACTGGGTGAGTGTGCAGAGTTGAATGTTTGTGGCATAATTGTTTTCCCTTTGAATGCTTGTCTCTTGACTGTGGCTCCCTTTTTGTTCAAAAAGTTTTAGTTTTTTTTTATAATAGTTAGCGTGTCAAGTATGATCACCAAAGTTATATTCTTAAGAAAAAAAAAACTGACCCGACCCGAAACCCGTTCTGACCGAACCAAAACAACCCTTTTTTTATAATTGACCCGTTTTGACTCATGACCCGACCCGACCCGTTTGCCAGGTCTACTATGTTAGCTTCGGTTCATGAAATACACTCAACGAAGTCATGTTATGCCAGTAAAAATAGCAAGAAAACCTAAGATTATGATGATGTCTAATATAACCAACAAAACTTTAAAACATAAATGGAATGGAAGTATAATACAACAGTCAACAACGGGGATCTACAAACAAGAAGTAGTAAAATGAGTTGATGAAATCTTACTACAGGAATAGCTTGGTAGCACTTTGATTGGGCAGAGTATAGCACACACAAGCTTCTCTGCCCTTTGACAATGAAGAAGGCTTGAATTCTTCAGATTTAAGCTGATCATTATCCACTAATTGAAACGGAATCAAACCAAACCCTAAATTTGCTCTTCTAGAAACACTCGTTTCAGA
The DNA here is from genome assembly GCF_002127325.2 of Helianthus annuus. Classification (NCBI taxonomy): domain Eukaryota; kingdom Viridiplantae; phylum Streptophyta; class Magnoliopsida; order Asterales; family Asteraceae; genus Helianthus; species Helianthus annuus. Next base: position 112,170,268 of record NC_035446.2, read on the forward strand.
TGGATCATCTACAACAACATTTTATAACATACATACAACAATAATCAATTCTCCTTTTCCTTATATTTGCACACTTCAAAATTACAAATCAAATCCCTAATTTCAACACTTAAAATCAGTTAACATGAGGGTAAAAGGTGGAGTAGATCGAGTAAAGAGTTAGTTACCTGCTGAGTCGGTGGTGGAAGATGGAGAAGAAATTAGGGCTCGTCGAAGAATTCCCCACCTTAACGAAGATGCTTTCTTACTCTTCTCCATCTGCTCTCTATTGTCCTCTGTTCTGTTTCCTAGGGGTGTTTGGGTTTCCTTTTTTTACTTCTGACTTATCAAAAGTCCTTCTCAAAAGTAAGAGCATTCTCATCCAAACCATCAAAATCTGTGTGGTGAGTTTTTAAAATATAAGAAGTATAAAAAGTGGTTGTGAGTTGAGGAGAGAGAAATTGTTACTGTTCATCTGTATATTTGGGAGGACACTGTTCACCCCCTACACTTTTTTAATATATATTGAAAGTGGTTGTGAGTGGATGAGAGAGAAAATGTAATATATATTGAAAAGGAGAGAGAAAAAATATTTGTTTTTAGTGGAAATATATTGATATAGGAGTTGTTTTTTAGTGGAATGTATGTATATTTTTAGTGGATTGGATGTGAATGCTCTAAGAAGGTAGAATTTCTAACTTCTCAATTTCTCCTTTTTGAAGCCAATTCAAGCTCTAAAAGTCCTTCTCACCAGATGTTTGGGATTCCTTTTAACCCTAAAAGTCCTTCTCATGGGATGTTTGGGATTCCTTTTAGCTTCTGAGAAGTTAATAAGTCAAAAGGAGCTCCAAAATAAGTTAATCCAAACACCGCCCTACTAACAATTATATTGTTAGAAAAAGTAAATGATGACGTTGTGAGGTAACTTTAAGTCTTTAACGACTACGTCCGTAACTTTGATAAGATCTACGTTTTTACTTTGATTACTCGTTGTGAGGTAACTTTAACAACTATGTCCATAACTTTGATAATATGTACGTTTTTACTTTGTTTACTTGTAGAATAGTACGCCCAACTCAGGTTTAAAAAATTATAGATAGAGATAAAAATAGGCATACTCAGTGTTTTATAAAAGATCATATCCTTATACAGGATAAAAATATGCCCCGCTTGCAGAATGCGCATATAATGTATATATGTGTGGGCGCTCGCGGGGCAAAAGTGAAAGTGCACTAATTTTAAATTATTTTACTAATTTCGTGAAAATAACGTTAAAAGAGAGGGATGGTTAATCATGCATCATGTGGTGGCGTTTATAGCCGAAAGACAAGGGGTACATGAACTAATCGGCAGTTGTCTCAATTGCTGAGTGTTATGTGCCTTATGTCCAAGGCTTGATGCAAAACTACTATCGAGCCGGGGGTCTCATTGGAAGCAGCCTCTCTATTCCTACGGAGTAGAGGTAAGGCTGTTTACATCTTACCCTCCTCAGACCCTACCTTAGCTTTGCTATCGGTGGGATTTACTGAGTACGATGATGATGATGTTTTACTATTTATGTGTTGCCTTATTATGTGTTGCCTAAGGGAGTGGTCACGTAATACGGCAGAGAATACATACATTGGTAATCACGTAACATGTTAATTTTTTAATTAAAAAATATAGCAATATCATACTTAAATTAGAAAGAATATAATACGTTTTTATGATGTAATTTTTTTAAAAAGTATTAATGAATGAAAAGATTATGGCCGTTAAAAAATAGTGGGGAATTTGGTTTAATAAGTTTCAAATTATTGTGTTATTTGTTTTAAAGTTGTAATTACCTAACCTCTTAAAATTATGTAAAGTTACATTTTTGTTCTTCTCGTATTTATTATATTTATCTACACATTATATTTTAATACATATAAGGATGATAAAAATATAATTTTATATAATTTTAAAAGTATAAGTAATTACAACTTTTAAAATAAATGATACAATTCTTGAAAACATATTGTTGACTTTTAAACCAGCAATTCTCGAACAATTTTTTTTTAAATTTGAGTATGATATTGCTATAGTTTTTATTTTAACTTAAAAAATAGCGTGTTGCGTGATTACCAATGTTTGGGTTCCCTGTCACATTGCGCAGACACTCCTCTAGTGTGCGTTTGTAGAATGATCTTTTAAGAATAAACTTCAATGCACACATATACAGGGGAATGATCAAATACAAAACAATCTTAACCTCGGAAGTGTAGGAAACTTTGTCAAGTGAATTCCGATTGACCTCATTTAAATGGCGTTGGATTCGGCTCGTCGAACCCTATCCATACCCATAATTCCGTACAGCCCAAGTGAATCCAATAGGCAATCTCGACCCACTTCATAAATATACTCCAAAGTCCAAAGTCCAAACTATGGGCTATGATTACCTCCGAACCCAAACAGATCATCCAAACCAGATACATCCCACCTATCTATCTTGGAGCAGGCCCAGTCATTCCCAGAAAATCTTCTTGTTTTGGAGTACAAGTGCCCCATACGGGCAAGAAGAGCATACTAATCCCGGCCCAACAACAAAGCTTGCCTCCTATAAAAAAAAGAGGCCCAATACACAGAATGTAGGCTCACGCGCGTAAGGCCCAGTATGCTTTGAAGGAGTTTTCGGCCCAAGTGGACCAATTCATGAATGAGTCCAGGTTCATTATACCACACCCATCTCATTTCCATTCATATCACAATCAATTCAAGATATAATAAGATTCCATCCATTTTAATATCCTTAAATAAATCCCGAAAGTAGGCAATCGCTTAAATGATTGCTACAAAACATTCCTACAATGGTTTTTTTGAACAGGAACAAATTCCAAATTGCTACTAGCGAAATTCACAATATTGGAATACACTCGTCTCTAAACCGGGGAAAACCCTGGCTTAAAGGCACGATAGTGCAGTGAGGTAAAACCTGCTCAGTTTAAGGATTGAACTAGTGATCTCTGCCTAGTCTCTCATCATCATCACCAGGTGCCACATAAACTGATGGGGGTGGGTGCAGGAATCGAACCTTGGTCACTTAGAATTGACACCAAGTCTCTCCTTTACCACTTCAACACCATCTCATTGACTCCTACAAAAGTTTTATTCTTTTAAGTTTTAGTTTTTTGGGTTTATAGTTTAGATTTTAGGGTTTAGGATAGGGTGTAGTCTTAGGGTTTAGGGTTAAGAGGTTAGGGTTCAACGAGCCATTTCCAACACTGTTGGAATGAGTCTAATCGGAGTTCGTTTGACCTGGTTTCAGGGGTTTGATGGCCATTTTCACCAGAACCACCTTCTGACCGCAATGAGAGTGTCATCACCATGTCAATTTCTATTTTGTACGGTATTGATGGGGTCTCATTCTGATATAACAGGTTGTTACGGTTTAAAAAATATTAACTTTCTTTTAGAAGAAACTAGTACCTAGATTCGCGCGCGTTGCCACGCGGATACATAGCAAACATCGAAAGAATTAGTCCAAATGTTATATGATGCGTTAACCATTTGAAAACGCGCCTTTTGACATATCCAGGTTAACTAAATAGCATTGTGATTGGATTAAAAATGTAAAGTAAAATTTATATCGTTCAATCATAATGTATTTATATGTGACCCAACTCATACACAGAAAATGTAAAAAAAAAAACATAATTAAGGGTTGAAATTGTACCCCTATCACGTTGTGATGGGGTCGAAACGTAGAGTAACTTGAATTTATATCGTCCAATGAGAACGTACTATATTTGACCCCATTTGATTCGGAGCTAAATTTACGACGAAACGTAGATCTACTGGAAACGTACATAAATATGCACGAAAGCATATTATATTCAGGGGCGGACCCACATAGAGCGGGTCGGGTCCCCGGACCCCAAGGTTTTATAAAAAAATAGTAGATCCGATATATTAAATTTTCAAAGGACCCACCATAACATAAAAAATGAAGCTGCTGCAGTGGCAAATACCCTTGTTTCCTAACATGACGTCACAGGTTCGAAGCTTGTGCAGCTCGTTTTTTTCCTAATCTAATTTGAAACTGCTGTTTCCAACTTTTCCAAATCTAATTTGAAACTGTTGTTTCCAACTTTCCTTCCTAAACAAACAAAAAAACAAACATTAATGGTTTCCTAAACAAACACATTAATAGTTTCCTACTTTCCTTACATCCTAAACAAACAGAACACACAGGTAAACCCATTTTTTTTAGTTTTATAACTTTTGTTAGTTGTCTAGTTGTTTAAAGATTTATTATTATGTGACGAGGTGTGATCCGCATCGGTCAATCTGACCCGGTTACAACCTATTATTTTAATGTAAATATAAATGATTATTCTAGAACTTTCCATATCTGCATGGAAGTTACACAACCAAATCTCCAACTTTTCGGGAAGATCATGTAAATCTCTAACTTATCGGAATATATCCTAGGTTAGAGGAATCCCTAAGGGAGAACCTATAAATAGAGGTAAACGTATAAGGTATGATCATCTTACTCTCATATAACTTCTTCTCCTCAATTTCCTTTACTCCCAAAAACCGAGACTTATTCTCACGCCGGAGGGTGGTTACAGGAATAACCCAATTCCTGTAACGAGTCCTAACGGTGTTTCTGTTTTGCAGCCAAGCGTTCAGGTCACTAATCATTGAAGTCCTAGCCCAAAATCACTACATAGGTCAGTGTTTCTTCATTGGCGCCATCCGTGGGACCTATTCAGTGACAGAACCTCATGGCAAGTGATCAGAACGTAGCAGATCAAACGATGACAAACAATAACTTGGCTTTGGGGGCGAGCCTCGGTGCCGTACCACAGTCTTCCCCAGCCATTACGAGGTCGCTAGACCCAGAGTTCGAGGCAGAAGGACCACCGCCAGGTTTTGACAACATCACCACCGTCTCTTCCCAGACTGTGGTGACGAGTCCGTTTCTTTACATGCCCTCACAACTACAATCAAGGGAGTTGGGGGGAGCTAACGGTAATATGTTCACCCCAGCGATAACTACTAATACACAGGCTTCACGCCTCTCTTCCGTCCCTGTCATCGCATCAGCGAGCCCCAGCACCATTGTATCACAAACTAGCATGCCTCAATACTACCAACCGCTGGTTTCCAACTCGATGCCACCGCTATACTCAGCGGCGCTCACGGCGGCATTATCAACACTGCCTCACCAGCCGGTCGTCATGCCGGCCGGAATAATGAACGCCCCCGTCACACCAGGAAACCAAGTATACTTCCCTGGGTATTGTTATGCACCCCCTTATGGGTACTTACCCCCGTACGGGGGTTCGGCGTATCCGCTCCAGGGAACCACGCAGGGTAGCACTCAATCGCCATACGCGGCTTACATACCGCCCTGGTGGAATGTCCCAACGCCACAACCGATTTATACCCAGACTCCGCCTACGGCTGAGCCTGCGTACGACAGGGGAAACACAGTCAGGCCCCGGGTGTCCCCATTAGGAAACTCCAACCCTATAGTGGGAACTGTCCCGGGTATGGACGCCCCACCAGCACAGCCTACAAATGTGGAAGAAGATGAACTTACCAGACTGTACAAGCCGGTAGACGCGACGTTCCGGTCTAAATTCACTCGAAGGATTGCCGAGGCGCCTATCAAGGAAAAACCCAAAATGCCCCAAACGGTTGGCAAGTATGATGGTCTCGCCGACCCAGATGATCATCTCAACTTATTCAAGAGCGCCGGCGAAGTGGCCTGTTGGTCCATGCCCTTTATGGTGCAAAATGTTCGTACAAACGCTAGTGGGCGCGGCCCGAGTCTGGTGGGATAGCCTGCCCACAGGCGAAATAGACAGCTTTGAAGATTTAGAATCAAAGTTTATCTTACAGTTTAGCCAGCAGCGCAGACACACGAAAGATAGAAACGAGCTCCTTCACATCCGTCGGCGGGACAATGAGACGGTAGAAAATTTTATCATCAGGTTTAACAAGGAAAGCCTGGCGATCCCAGGCGTGACGAATGATCTGGCATGTGGAGCTTTCCTCCAGGGAGTCAATGACGACGAGTTGCTGAGAACGCTACATGGAAGGGATGGCGTACCCCCGACCATCGATGAAATACTGCGAATAGCCAAAGTATATGTTATACAAGAGAAGGCGGTAGCAGCCAGCCACGCAGCCAATAGGAAGAAAGAAGCCCTAAAGAATCAGGAGGAAAAAGATCACCGGGGATCTAAAAGCAAAAATGGGGGGACCGATACCAGAGAAACGACAAAGACTCGCGGTATGACAGGCACTGAAACTCCTATTCAAGAAATGAGCCATCGAAACCTCGATCCGAATATCCCAACTTAAGCAAGACACCGGCTGAGATTTTAGCCTCAGAAAACCTCAGGCTTAACCCACCAAAACCATTGAAAGATAACCCTAACAAGGATACGAGTAAATACTGTGAGTACCACAAGGGGAGCGGGCATGACACCAATGATTGTTTTCAGCTTAAGAAGCAGATCGAATACTTTGTAAAGTCGGGCAAATTGGCACACTTAGTACGAGACATCAAGCAAGGCCCGCCTGTCGTCAAAGAAGAAAATGACAAGGCGGCAGGCAAGAGGCCGCGTGAATTGAACATGGTGCACGCGGATATGGGAAGGGGGGCAAAGCGGAGTTTCTCCACGCTCGAACCTTGGATGTTGGCAACAATGACCATAGAACCTCGGATGGAAGACTTGCACCTCATTACAGATGCCCTGATCATATCCGCGGCAGTAGGAGACTACCGCATGAGGCGAATCCTGGTCGACACCGGGAGCTCGGAAGACATTATCTATGAACATTGCTTCAACAGAATGCAACCAGAAGATAGAAAGTTGCTTGAATCAGTACACGCCCCCATCAAAGGGTTCACAGGGGAAAAGGTAGACCCTATTGGTCAAATCACTTTCCCGGTAACTTTTGGGCAGTCACCCAAAGAAAGAACCATACTACTAACCTTCCTTGTGGTTCGCGCTGAGTCGTACCACAATGTGATAATCGGAAGATTCACCCTGGGGAAATTGGATGCCATAGTCTCCATGGCGAGGTATCGCCACTGTGTTCCGTGACAAGATTGGAGAAGTACTAAGTACCAAACGATGCCGCCAAGGGCCCACCGGAGCCACGGGCCCAGAAAGATGGGTACTAAGCACACGCCATCCGGACCAGATGGTCACAATCGGGGACACTTTGTCTCCAGAAGTTAGAAACGACCAGAAGCAACTGTTAAAAAGAAATGTGGACATCTTCGCTTTTGAGCATTCTGACATGACAGGAGTCCCCCGTAATAAAGCAGAACACAAGCTCGCCACACTCCCAGGCGTTAAGCCGGTTGCTCAAGGTAAACGTAGCATGGCCCCGGACCGACGGGCAGCGGTCGTCAAGGAAGTACGAAAATTAGTGGAAGCTGGAATCCTTAGGGAAACGCAATACCATACATGGGTATCCAACCCGGTTATGGTAAAAAAACCAGATGGCACGTGGCGAATGTGTATCGATTTCAAAGATTTAAATAAGGCGTGCCCAAAGGATGCATACCCGCTACCCGAGATTGATTTAAAGGTCGACTCCCTGGTACCCTACCGATTCAAATGTTTCCTGGACGCGTATAAGGGATACCATCAGATTAAGATGTCCAAAGAAGATGAAGAAAAAACAGCGTTTAACACTGATGTGGGCATCTTCTGTTACACAAAAATGCCTTTTGGCCTACGAAACGCAGGAGCTACCTATCAGAGGCTAATGGACAAGGTGTTCGAGACACAGATTGGGCGAAATTTGGAGGTCTATGTAGACGACCTTGTAATTAAAAGCAGCGAAGAAAAGCAGATGTTAGCAGATATCGAAGAAACTTTTCAGCGGCTTAGAGAATACAACATAAAATTAAACCCAAAGAAATGCTCTTTCGGGGTGGAAGAAGGAAAGTTCTTGGGTGTAGTAGTCACCCGAGATGGTTTTAAAGCCAACCCAGAGAAGGTTGCCGCCATAGCGCGAATGCCTTCCCCACGAACACTGAAGGAAGCTCAAGCCCTAAATGGGCGATTAGTAACGATCAACAGGTTCTTAGCAAGACACGCCGAAAAATCATTACCCTTCATAAAAACGTTAAAAGATTGTCTCAACAAGAAAAACTTCAAATGGACCAACGAAGCAGAGCAAGCTTTGCAAAACATGAAACGTTTCATAGAGGGGTTACCCATGCTGACAGCGCCAAGGCCCAATGAAGTACTAAAGATGTATTTAGCGGCAGCTCATACGGCGGTAAGTGCTGTGCTCATGGTTGAACGGGATGGAAAGCAAACACCGATATATTACATAAGCCGGGTGTTAGCGGGACCTGAAACGCGGTACCCCACACTGGAAAAGCTAGTCTTAGCACTGGTACACGCCACAAGGCGACTGAGAAGATATTTTCAGGCACATCGCGTGCAAGTCCTAACCAATTACCCGCTGCAACAAGTCCTGCACAAGCCGGAGATTTCTGGCAGGTTGGCCAAGTGGGCTATTGAACTTGGCACCTTGGATATTGAATATCAGAAGCGAACGGCAGTTAAGGGGCAAGTGATTGCTGATTTTCTAGCCGAAATACCGGAAGGAGAAGCTATTGTGGACCCAGTCGTCCAGGACATCCCGGAATCCAGCACTGCCCGGCAGACTTGGAAGCTATACACTGATGGATCATCTAGTGGAAAGGGATCTGGCGCCGGCTTAATACTGATAAGTCCAGATGCAATCAGGCTGATGTACGCCTTACGTTTCGATTTCGAATGTTCTAATAATGAAGCGGAGTACAAGGCACTGCTAGCAGGTCTAAGGATGGCAAAATCCATGGGGGCGGCAAGGGTAGACGCGTACGTTGACTCGCTGCTGGTCAACAACCAGGTAAACGAGACGTATGAAGCCAAGGATGAATCAGTGGCGAAATACTTGGCGAAAACAAAAGAAATCATGGATTCTTTTGACAACGTCACGCTCAACCATGTACATAGAGGCAAGAATCAGATAGCAGACGCTCTCAGCAAACTCGCCACCTCAGGTATGGAAAAGAAAGTCAAAGTCGAAACGCTGCAGACACCCTCAATCGAACCACGGAATGTTTCCGCCGTTACAATGGAAGACCCTTGCTGGTACACTCCGATTCTACGTTTCCTTGAGACAGGGGAGTTACCTCCCGCCAAGGGCGAAGCACAGAAGATACAAACGAAAGCGCTACAGTATGAAATCAACAATGGTGTCCTATATCGAAAATCTTACCTGAGTGTAACAACTGTCACGAAAATCCATGATTAGGATGGTAATTAGCTATTAAGGAAACCCTAATTGAGAAACCCAAGTGATTCCGCATAAACCCTAAAATTTTCATAACAATCGGAATCAGGATCAGGGCCCCTAAAACTCAGGGGGGTTAAACCCTAGTAGATGTTTATCCTCTAAACTTGCTGGAGAAGTAAAATTTCGTTTGATTAACAACTCATCCAAGCTACTGGGACACGAACCTACCCTACCCTAAATTGTTACCCGTCGTGCCACGCGACAGGACCAGGTTTCCCTGTCGCGACACGCGAGGGAACACATTTTTCAGATATAAATAGGGGGCAGTGGCACTTGAATTTTGGTGTTACTTCGACGTCCAAATTCACCTTATGCACTGAGTTATAGTCGAAACAGTTCACAACACACACGATTATCGAAACGCTGCCGCAATCAGGGTAATAACTCGATCGCCATTACGATTCAACGTCCGATCGATTATAACTATCCAACGATAGTCCAGGTGCTGCTCAATTGAGCTTGTACTTTGATTATTCGTCGTGATTTCGACTTGAATATTAGAGTGCTGTTCGAATTCGGACTATGCTCTGTTATTCGTTGTGAATCCGATTGAATTATCGAGTATTACACTGATTAATCGTTGTGAAGGTTTAATCTCGTGAATTGACGTAATTGCTGTATTAGTTACTAACCTGCCTGTGTGTGCATTGTGTTAAATTAGGTTTAATCAAGGCTAATCAGTAGGCTTATCTATTTGCTCGTTAATCTGCAATGTGAGTCATTCTTCTTTTTAAATTGTTTTCTCACCGTTTGTGAGTAAGTATTACAAAACTCCAAGCTATTTTCAAGGTTATAATTACAGGGATTAAGTCTTTGTAATCACCAAATTACAGCTGGTATGTGGGGTATTGTGCACATTACTATGTTTATCACTCTAGGTGAGTGAATATCACTCTGTGTGAGTAAACCGTCACTATTGAGGCGACGGGACCCAATAGAGGTATGACCACAGTCACAGATCCGGTCGAGTGACAAATACCCATTCTTGATAATTGGTTGATAGAAACATTGTAATCGCTCTTAATACTGTAAATTAATAACTAACGGGTCGTTTTAGAAAACAGAATGATTCACTCAGTATTTCCCCGCTGACAAAACCTTTTTCAAACATGTTTCAGGTGATCTGTGTGATCCAGGAAAAGTGCAGTAAAGCACTACAAGCTCAGAGAAGTGGCTCAGTGTGATTAAATAAATAAAACATGTTTTGGCAAATAAAGATTTCTGTGTGAAATCAACTTATTGTAAATTATGGGATTTATCCCTTAAAACTTTGTGTAATATATTAAACGAGCATTTTACGGTGAAAAGATCCTGTAATAAAAGACTTCCGCTGCCGCATAAATTAAATACCACGGGTATCACCGGGAACTGCCTCACGGCCCCCGCCTCCGTCCAGGGTAGGGTTGGGGAGTCGTGACAGTGAAGGTGGTATCAGAGCTAATAATTAATAACTATTGAGCCACTGATCGAGCCACTGATTTAAGCCTATTACGGAATTAAGTATTTGACAAAATACTTAATCCTATTAGTTATCATTCTGTGATTATTGTATTAACTGATTATTTGATAGTTACAGTATGGGTAAACAAAAGCTGTCTGCTATCTACCACAAACTAGATGTTGCATCCTCTTCTAAAAACCCAGTAAATTTAGAAGAAGGAATCTTTGTCCGCAAGGCAAACTATGAAAATCCTCTTTCCCCAGAGAAAAGGGATTCGATACTTAAAAAGAGTCAGGAGAAAAAGAAACCCCGAACCAAGAGAGTTAGGTTTAACCCAGAAGTCCAAGAGTTGGGTAATAGTACACCTTGGGAAGATAAAATAGACAAGAAATGGGCAAATCTCTATATGCTAGCTACTGTAGCAGAAAATGCCAATCTCTAAATATCCGATAAAGTTGGGTCTAGTAAGAGAAATCACAATCCAGTAAATAAATAAAGTCCTAGTGTGTTTATTTCTGTTGTCCTTGTATAAATTGGTATGCAATAAAATTTCAGTATTTGTTTGTTAAACTTTGTTCCAAAGTTTTAACATTGCATTCTTGTATTTTGCATATATACTATGCAGCATGAATGAGATGTCGGAAGCATTCCAGAATCTCAACTTATATCCAGTGCCTATCGAAGTCTCTCACGACTTTACTGGTTACATTGCTGACATAGAAGAACCTGTGGAATTCAAAGCTCCACCGTTGGAAAAAGCCAAACCTAAAAAGAAAAGAAGATACGCAGGGTGGAGGAAAGTACGCCGTAGGAAACCAACCACTAGGAGACTTCCTAAAATAGAAAATCCTGTGAGCATGAACAAGGGAAAAGAAATAGAAACTGGAGAAAGTTCGAAATCACCAGAAAAGGAAATAGGAATAGACCTTAAGCAAAAAGGAATAGAAATTGGCGAAAGCTCTAAACATTCTGAGGAAATCACATTCCAGGACGAAATAGACCGCCTACTGGATAATTGTGATGTTCTAGAGCCTATCAATGATAATCTTTTCTCTTATCCTGTTACAGCCCAATTTCCACTAAGCCTAGGACCAGCTATTCCAGACCCACTAGTTCACACTAGACCATTAGGCCAAATGGAGGAATGGTGGACTAATGACTGGCAATTCCAAAACATAGTTAATAGTCCCTATAGTTTTCTCCCACAGTTTGATCCAGAACCTATCCCTAATCCGCCAATGAGCTATGAAAATTTAGCTGAGTTACGTCAGTTTGGTGAAGAACTGATAGGCACCGGGAATAGGATCCGGGAAATGGGGGAGCAGATCTTGTGGAAGTACGACGAGAGGGAGCGTCGTTACTAAAACTGCCAGTGGACCAAAAGATAGGAAGGGCTGGAAAAAGTTTGTCTGTATTATAACTAATATAGTAAAACTGATTCTGTAAAATGGGCAATAAAACCTTGCAAGATATGCAGATGGAAAACGCTAACAATGAACCAATTAATGAAGTAAATCAATCTGAGCAAGAACAGGAAGATCAATATATAACCCGACAAGATATTGAGCACTTTATCGCCCAAGGGATAGCCAATGCTATTCCAGAAATTGTAGCTGCTGTTCAGAAACCTGCCGAACCACAATTAATTCCTAGTAAACGTATTCCAGAAGATAACGGCAGTAACAGCATAAATGGAGGCGGCAATCATGACGATCATGATCCGCAACAGGCCCCACTCCCTAAGAGAATAAAAGCTGCAACGCCTGGTTGCACTTACAAAGAATTTCTTGCTTGCAAACCCGCAGAATTTGCAGGTAATGAAGGGGCAACTGCAACACTGCGTTGGTTAGAGAAAACCGAAGCAGTAATTGTAATAAGCAAATGTGCCGAAGAGGATCAAGTGATGTATGCATCAAATCTGTTCAAAGAAGGAGCACTCGAATGGTGGAACACGATCCTCCAGGCAAAAGGAAGAAGGATAGCCTATGCCATGAGTTGGGAAGAATTTAAGAGTCTGGTAGAAAGAAAATTCTGTCCCGAATACGAGAAGGAACAAATGGTAAACAAGTTCCTGAGTCATCGTATGTTAGGTGTAGATTGCCGGGGCTATACTTCGACATTCTTTGAATACGCGAGAGTAGTGCCAACACTGGCTTCGCCAGAACCGGTACTCATTTCTCGTTATATCTGGGGGTTAATTAGTGAAATTCGAAACATCGTTAAAGCTGCGAGACCTCGTACCATTGACGATGCGGTAGAATTAGCTAATACCCTGACGGATGAGTTGGTACGCACAAGAGAGGAAGATCGCAAGAAGGAATTAGCTCAAAAGATTACCCAAGGATTTCGTGTGGGTAATACCAAGAAAAGAGGAACGGGGCAATCCTCATCACCTCCTTTCTGCAAAACTTGCAAAAAGAAGCATTATGGACAATGCAACATGGTTTGCAATTTTTGCAAGACCAAAGGACATCGGGAAGAAGACTGTAGGAAGAAAACAAGAATTTGCTATAATTGCAGAGAAAGAGGTCATTTCCAATCCGAATGTCCTAAATTAGCTAAACCTGTAGCCAACCAAACCAAACCAGCTGAAGGAGCAACCAAGAGAAATGCGCGGGCATTCCAGCTAACCACTCAAGAGGCCGAACTCATTCCAGATGTGATAACCGGTACGTTCCTAGTACATGACGTATTTGCAAAAGTATTATTTGACTCTGGTGCGAACCAAAGTTTTATTAATACTTCATTTTGTCAAGATCTTAGGTTACCGTTAACCACTCTTAGGCAAATTTTCACGGTTGAAACCGCAGAAGGAAATTCTGTGAACATAGATAAAATCTGGCAAGAAGGAAAAATAGAATTATTAGGCCATAAGTTTTCTGCAAATCTATTACCAATGAATTTAGCCGGATTCGATGTAGTATTAGGAATGGATTGGTTAATAGCCAACCATGCACGAATCCTATGTGACAAAAATGCAGTAGAAATTCAAACCCCTACAGGAGAAGTAATTTTGATTACTGGAGATAAACCTCGAAAGCCATTAAAATTCATATCAGTAATGAAATTGGCTAGTTATTCGAGAAAACAGGAAATGGTGTATATGATTTCCGTAATCATTAACACTAAAGATAAGGAACTCCAGGACATTCCCGTAGTCTCAGAATACCCAGACGTTTTTCCAGAAGAATTACCTGGATTACCACCTGATAGAGAGGTAGAATTTAGAATTCATTTAATTCCAGGTACTGCACCAATAGCCAAAACACCATATAGATTAGCACCTACCGAAATGCTAGAATTGAAAAAGCAATTAGATGAATTATTCAGCAAAGGATTCATACAACCAAGTTCATCCCCTTGGGGTGCACCAGTACTATTTGTGAAAAAGAAAGATGGATCGATGAGAATGTGTATCGATTATAGGGAATTGAATAAGGTTACGATTAAGAATCGATACCCATTACCTAGGATTGATGATCTCTTTGATCAATTACAAGGAGCTAGGTACTTCTCAAAGATAGATTTAAGATCCGGATACCATCAGTTGAAAGTACAAAAAGAAGACATACCTAAAACTGCCTTCAGAACTAGGTATGGTCATTATGAGTTTACAGTCATGCCCTTTGGATTAACAAATGCCCCAGCAGCATTCATGGACATGATGAATCGAATCTGTAAACCATACTTGGATAAATTTGTGATCGTTTTCATCGACGATATACTTATTTACTCCAAAAGCCAAAAAGAACATTGTGAACACTTACACGTTCTCTTAACCTTGTTAAGAAAAGAAAGGCTTTATGCCAAATTCTCGAAGTGTGAATTTTGGCTGCAAGAAGTACAATTCTTAGGTCATGTAGTAAATCACGAAGGTATCCATGTAGATCCTGCTAAGATAGAAGCAATTACAAAGTGGAAAGTCCCACAAACAGCTATGGAGATAAGAAGTTTTCTAGGCTTAGCTGGATACTATAGACGATTTATCAAAGATTTTTCTAAGATAGCCATACCATTAACTAAGTTAACCTGTAAAGCTGCTAAGTTTGAATGGGGACCTAGACAAGAAGAAGCCTTTAAGATTTTAAAGCATAGATTGACGAATGCACCAATCTTAGCTTTACCCAAAGGAACAGAAGACTTTGAAGTATATTGTGATGCTTCAAAATTAGGCTATGGATGTGTGTTAATGCAACGCAAGAAGGTAATTGCGTATGCTTCGAGACAATTGAAAAAGCATGAAGAAAATTATACGACTCATGATCTAGAACTAGGAGCCATAATTTTTGCCGTTAAGATATGGAGACATTATCTGTATGGAAGTAAGTTTACTATTTATACAGATCATAAAAGTTTAAGATATATATTTGGGCAAAAAGAGTTAAACATGAGGCAAAGAAGATGGATGGAAATGCTGAGCGACTACGACTGTGATATTCAATATCACGAAGGAAAGGCAAATATAGTTGCAGATGCCTTAAGTCGTAAGTACCATGAGAAACAGAAACGAGTCCGTGCTCTGAGGTTAAATCTACAAGTAGATTTAATGGCACAAATTAAAGAAATTCAGAAAACAGCAATCCAAGACGATGCTGAAGGAATGAAAGGTTACCTAAAAGAACTAGAACAAGGAAATGATGGAATTTGGAAATTCCATAAGAAACGAATTTGGGTACCTAAGCAAGGAGAGTTAAGAAATAAGATTTTAGAAGAAGCTCATAAATCTAGGTATACCATGCACCCAGGAAACAATAAAATGTACCAAGATTTAAGGAATAATTTCTGGTGGATAGGAATGAAAAAGGATATAGCCGAATACGTATCCAAGTGCTTAACTTGTTCACAAGTTAAAGCTGAACACCAGAAACCTTCAGGACTACTACAACAGTTAGAAATGCCTGTATGGAAATGGGAACTCATAACAATGGACTTTGTTACAAAGTTACCTAGAACCAGAAAAGATAATGATGCTATTTGGGTAATTGTCGATCGATTAACCAAATCAGCTCATTTCCTACCAATGAAAGAAACCTTTAGCATGGAAAGGTTAGCACAACTGTACGTGGACGAAGTAGTATCCCTACATAGAGTCCCGCTCTCCATTGTATCGGATAGAGATAGTCGTTTTACATCTCATTTCTGGACAAGTTTTCAGAAAGCAATGGGAACTCGATTAAAGCTAAGTACTGCTTATCATCCACAAACAGACGGACAGAGTGAAAGGACAATACAAACTCTAGAAGACATGCTCCGAGCATGTGTAATTGACTTTGGTGGTAATTGGGATAGCCATTTGCCATTAATTGATCCTATAACAATAGTTATCATTCAAGCATCGAAGCTGCACCATTCGAAGCACTGTACGGACGTAAGTGCAGAACCCCAGTATGTTGGGAAGAAATAGGAGAAAGTCAATTATCAGGTCCTGAAATTGTACAGGAAACTACTGACAAGATAACTCAGATCAAGGAAAGACTGAAAACAGCTCGAGATCGTCAGAAAAGCTATGCAGACAATCGTCGCAAGCCGCTTGAATTCCAAGTAGGAGATAAAGTACTTTTAAAAGTTTCTCATTGGAAAGGAGTAGTACGATTCGGTAAGAAAGGAAAGCTGAGTCCCAGATACGTAGGACCATTTCCAATAAGCCAACGAATAGGACCAGTTGCTTATCGTTTACAACTACCAGAAGAATTAGCTGGAGTACATGATGTATTTCATGTATCCAATCTCAAGAAATGTCTATCAGATGAGTCCCTGGTAGTCCCTCTTCAAGATATAGAGGTGAATGAAAATTTAAAATTCGTAGAGAAACCATTAGCGATCGAAGATAGAAAAGTCAAGTTTCTCAAGCACAAACGACTGGTGTTGGTCAAAGTCAAATGGAATTCAAGGAGAGGACCAGAATACACTTGGGAGCTAGAATCAGAAATGAAGCGCAAATATCCTCATTTATTCCAATAAATCTCGAGGACGAGATTTTTCTTAAGGTGGGGAGGATGTAACAACTGTCACGAAAATCCATGATTAGGATGGTAATTAGCTATTAAGGAAACCCTAATTGAGAAACCCAAGTGATTCCGCATAAACCCTAAAATTTTCATAACAATCGGAATCAGGATCAGGGCCCCTAAAACTCAGGGGGGTTAAACCCTAGTAGATGTTTATCCTCTAAACTTGCTGGAGAAGTAAAATTTCGTTTGATTAACAACTCATCCAAGCTACTGGGACACGAACCTACCCTACCCTAAATTGTTACCCGTCGCGCCACGCGACAGGACCAGGTTTCCCTGTCGCGACACGCGAGGGAACACATTTTTCAGATATAAATAGGGGGCAGTGGCACTTGAATTTTGGTGTTACTTCGACGTCCAAATTCACCTTATGCACTGAGTTATAGTCGAAACAGTTCACAACACACACGATTATCGAAACGCTGCCGCAATCAGGGTAATAACTCGATCGCCATTACGATTCAACGTCCGATCGATTATAACTATCCAACGATAGTCCAGGTGCTGCTCAATTGAGCTTGTACTTTGATTATTCGTCGTGATTTCGACTTGAATATTAGAGTGCTGTTCGAATTCGGACTATACTCTGTTATTCGTTGTGAATCCGATTGAATTATCGAGTATTACACTGATTAATCGTTGTGAAGGTTTAATCTCGTGAATTGACGTAATTACTGTATTAGTTACTAACCTGCCTGTGTGTGCATTGTGTTAAATTAGGTTTAATCAAGGCTAATCAGTAGGCTTATCTATTTGCTCGTTAATCTGCAATGTGAGTCATTCTTCTTTTTAAATTGTTTTCTCACCGTTTGTGAGTAAGTATTACAAAACTCCAAGCTATTTTCAAGGTTATAATTACAGGGATTAAGTCTTTGTAATCACCAAATTACAGCTGGTATGTGGGGTATTGTGCACATTACTATGTTTATCACTCTAGGTGAGTGAATATCACTCTGTGTGAGTAAACCGTCACTATTGAGGCGACGGGACCCAATAGTGGTATGACCACAGTCACAGATCCGGTCGAGTGACAAATACCCATTCTTGATAATTGGTTGATAGAAACATTGTAATCGCTCTTAATACTGTAAATTAATAACTAACGGGTCGTTTTAGAAAACAGAATGATTCACTCAGTATTTCCCCGCTGACAAAACCTTTTTCAAACATGTTTCAGGTGATCTGTGTGATCCAGGAAAAGTGCAGTAAAGCACTACAAGCTCAGAGAAGTGGCTCAGTGTGAATAAATAAATAAAACATGTTTTGGCAAATAAAGATTTCTGTGTGAAATCAACTTATTGTAAATTATGGGATTTATCCCTTAAAACTTTGTGTAATATATTAAACGAGCATTTTACGGTGAAAAGATCCTGTAATAAAAGACTTCCGCTGCCGCATAAATTGAATACCACGGGTATCACCGGGAACTGCCTCACGGCCCCCGCCTCCGTCCAGGGTAGGGTTGGGGAGTCGTGACACTGAGCCCCTTGCTGCGATGTGTTTCCCCAACAAAGGCAAAATACCTCATCAGCGAAATACATGCGGGTCTGTGCGGTATACACGCCGGACCTCGAGCAGTGGTAGCCAAAATCCATAGCGCGGGGTACTACTGGCCAGGGATGCACGAAGACGCCGTAATGGAACTACGAAAATGCCGCAGCTGCCAGAAATTCGCTCCACAAACAATAAGGCCTAAGAACAGCCTAGTGCCGGTGACAGCGGCGTGGCCTTTCCAGAAATGGGCCGTGGATATCGTAGGACCTTTCCCGCCAGCCCCCGGAAAGTTAAAGTACCTGATTGTGGCGGTTGATTACTTCACCAAATGGGTGGAAGCCAAGCCTTTGGCCAAAATAATGGCGGACAACGCCAAAAAATTCCTCTGGGAACACATAGTGTGTAGGTTCGGATTACCACTCTACCTGGTGAGTGATAATGGAACACAGTTCACAGACAGAATTTTCCAGGAATGGTGCACAAATCTCCACATCCAACAGATCTTCACATCGGTCGCACACCCTCAAGGAAATGGCCAGGTAGAGCGGACAAACAGAAGTTTGCTGGATGGCATCAAGAAACGACTAGGACACGAGGGAAGCTCCTGGGTGGAAGAATTGCCAAATGTCCTCTGCGCACATAGAACAATGCCCAAAACCAGCAACAACGAAACCCCGTTCAGCCTAACCTATGGAGCGGAAGCAATGATACCCGCTGAAGCGGGATTACCGTCACTACGCCGTCTCAACACAGGCGATGACAATGACAAATCTCTAAGGGAAGGCCTGGACTTATTGGAAGAAAGGCGCGAGGCAGCCGCCATCAGCGAAGCAAAATACAAGAAAGCATTAGAAAAGTATTATAACAAGCGAGTGGCCAAACAGAACTTCAAAGCAGGAGATTACGTCATGCGTGACAACGAAGCAAGCAGGGTGGAACCTTCGGGCAAGCTGGGCCCAAACTGGGAAGGCCCTTATGTCGTCCAAGAAGATCTGGGCAAAGGGGCCTATCGCCTATCTCGACTAGATGGCACACCAGTACCACGCAGTTGGAACATCGCCCAGTTAAGAAAATGCTACCTGTAAAGCCTTGCTCCTAACAGCAAGAGTTAACTGTTTTTCACAGTTCAGAATTGTAACTCACCCTCAGCGGTGTCTTTTCGTTTTTACTTCAGTCCAAGTTTAATAAAAAACATTTAATTTTGTTTTAAGTTACCATCGCACAACGAATGCATAAAACGGTAAAAATACAAACAACACCCTTAAACACAAAATATTTTCACTTGCATAAGTCATAGGGATAACAAATAAAGCGCTTACGGCGGGTATCTTGGTAATAGATACATACACCGCCACAAAACAGATAGGCATTCTTACATACACATAACCTATCTCAAACAAAACCAAGTACTTGTCCCTGTCGTTAAAAACCAAGACATGGGAACCAAAATACAGAACATGTTCAAAATATCTACTGATGAAAGTTAGGTGCCATCACCACTGCAGGGGTATGCACCACCACACCATCATCAACAAATGCAGCTGGATCAACTGCCAAGTTGCCAAATGATTCATCACCAACCACCGGAACCATCATACCTGACCCGTCCATCTGTTGCTTTTTAGGGTGACCACCAGAGCGACGTTGGTACGTCAGGCGGTATCGTTGATCACGATCCACCGGAATAAGACTCGTCAGGACGTCCGCCGATAAGGGTGGCACTCCGGGATACACCGGCTGAGGGTACTCGATGACAATTCTCTGACATGCCCGATTAGCACGGACCGGAACAACATTGGGAACTAGTCTCCTCGTCCGAAGCATTGACCTTGTTACCGGGTATTGCAACTGGAGCAAACCGTCGGCAGCATCAAGCACTCGGAAGATTTCGGTGAGCCTTTGCCTATACCGTTTTCTCTCTATCTTGTCCAAACTACCAAATAAGGAAAAGGGAGGCAAATTTATAGAAAGATTAAAAAAGTTTTGACAGTGATGACGTTGGATGCATTAATAGAAAATAATCATTACACGTCACAGGGCCATATTTTCAAAATACGGCGGTGTCAGAAATCATGACATTAGCATTAAAACGGCTGTCAAATCAAAACGGATATGGACACTAAACCCAAGTCAAATAGTGTCATTTGCAAGGCAACAAGAGTACACAACAAGTAACAAAGAAACAAGGTTATCATTCTTCTTCAGACTCCTCCGCGGGGTCCAGCATCAAACGCAGCGACTCTATCCCATCCTCATTGACTTTGTCCATCAAATCGCCATAACAGGGCAGCGGCTCGGTGTATGCCGCTTCAAGGGCACTCGCCATATCAGTTTGAAGTTTACTCTTAACAGCATGAAAGTCTAGCGATATCTTATCTAACTGATGGCAATCCATATAGCCCTTATATACACCATCATGATGCCCGGATTGATAAGCAGCCGCAGATAAGCGATCAATCAAACTGGTAAAGGGGGACGACTCGTGCAAGTACTCAAACGCCCCCACCAGCCCGTTGGTTATCAACCAATTCCTGTCACCACGAACAGCCGCTAGCTGGCTAGTCAAATCATCCACTTCAGCGTTAGATTGTGCCAACGCATTTTCCACCTCCTTCAACTGAGAAGTCGATGATGCAGCAAGTTTGCTATTCTGAGTGACAAGCGAATCGCAATGGTCCTGCAGCTCCTTGACCTTCCCCTCTCGCTCTTCCAGCTCCGTCTGAAGAAGCCGGACTTTGGTATGGGAAGCTTCTACTTCGGCTGTCAAGCCTTGGTACTGTTCCTGAACCTGAGACACAAAATCAGTGTCAACACGGAATTTTTCCAATTGTGCCGATAACTCGAGTCTCACCTTTTGGGCCTCCGCTATGGCCTTACGCTCCAACTCTTCTTGTATATTCTTAGCTTGAGCCAACACTCGGTCTTTCTCCGCCATATCGCGGGCCCACATAATCCGTTCTTCAGCAAGATGGGCAGTCACCCTCTTCAAATCTTCCTAAACCTTGTTTTTCTCCGACAGAAACCTGGCTTCCCTTAACCCCACAGTTTGAAGTTGACTCTCCAAGCGGTGCTTGTCATCCCTCAGCTCTTGAATAGTAGCCCGCGCCTGGTGGAGTTGGGTGTTATCATGCATCCACCTACGACGAATTTCAATCAGCCTTCGTGGTAGGCTCACAGAATCAGATATCGAAGAATTCATCAGATCTTCATTGTTCAAACCCTCTACATACGCCGCCTCGGCAGGGGGATACGCCCGCTCAACCCAGTGTTGAATCACAGGGGGGAAAATTAGCCTTGAAGATTCCGCGATTTTCCAGTGTGGCTGATAGCGTTTGTCTTGAGCATTGGGATCCCAACGAACGGTTGGTAAGAACATGTCATCAATGAGACGGACACCGTCATCAACAATGCCGCTGCTTGACCCCCCAGCTTCACTAGCAGCTGCAGTGCTGCACCACTAAGGCTGGTCACCTCCTGTGCCACTGACACGGCAGTAACATCTTTGCCTGCATCGGAAAAAATGCCTATGGGCGAGTCAAACAAAGATGTATCAACGCCACATGTCCGTGGTGTAGCAATAGGATCAACAGTCACAGCCACCGATAGCGTAGGAGTAGGAAGCGGCATGGCACAACTAATAGCAGCAGTAGCGGAAGCCGAAGTTTTGGGATCCGTGGATACGCTAACACTGGAACTGGGCACTGACAACGCCGCAGTTGACACGAGCGTTGGTGCAACAACCCTAGGAGGTACTCCCGCAGAGGTACCTGCATAATAAAAAGGAGGGGGTTTAGCAACATGAAATTTTCCACCTATAGCGGCATGCTAAGTCGGTTAATATATACCTGTTGGAAAAGCATGAGCAGCTTGTACCGCCTCGAAGGCACTTAGAGTAGGAACAACAAAGGTTTTCCTCCTTTTTAAGGCACGACCAGGGCTCGTCATATCGGCGGCAAGGGGAATATCACGCCCAACACAGGCAGATTCCTCAACGGAAGTCACAACCACATGGGTCGCCGTATGTTTCTTCCCGATAAGCTTTATCCGAGCAGGTTTTTTCTCCGATACCGACGCGCCGGTATTTGCAACAGCCGACGAGGGGGAGATGTATACAGCTGGGTCCGCCGGTACAGCAGGTAAAATAAATTGCTCAAGGTGCATCCCTAGCACATCAAGCTCTCCTTCGTCCAACACGCGGTCGGCAGACCTCAACGCGAGATGCCGCGGAGGATCAATGAAGTCAAACATACTCCATTCCCCTGTGTAGCGTGTGGGCATTTTAATAAAAAAAGAAAAGAAAACAACAACACAGATTACTAATGACAAGTAAACATACCTGCATCATCCCTTTGGAACGAAGGGTAACGCCCGATATCAGGCCACAACAAGCTCATGTCCGCCATCACCAAAGCACCTTCAGGGATAATCGTACACTCGAAGGGGCAGCCACACAACTTCGTGTACAGAATATTCGATACATACGCATCCTCAGACGGACCATCGTCTTTCACTTTATCCTTTGGCCCTTTCTCTCTCCCGTACATTTCACCAGGGATAACAGCGGCGTCAATGTTGAAAAACTTTTTCTTCCAATCTTTGTCCCTAGAACTGGTAGGAATATCCCTAAGGCACGACGCGTCAGTATCTCTCCGGTCAAAGGTAAAGAAAGGAGATTTCCACACAAGCACGAAGAAAGCCCTAAACACAACTGTCACACCCCGTTTTCCACGTGTCTCACCGGTGGGCCCGGTGGGGGATTAACGTGACGATGTTGGCAACAATATAGTCAAACCACACAATCATATAATGCACAGCGGAAGCGTAATTTAAATATATAATTTCAACCTCTGATTGTAATATCAAAATGTATTACAGGGGTTGGATATATCCACAGTGGATCGTAAATAAAAGTAAAGTATTGTTCCATTAGATACTGCAATCAAGCTTGCGAGGCTTATCCCGACGCTAGGGAGCTAATACCAGCCAATTACGTTTAGGTACCTGCACTTAATCTTTTTGGGGAAAATACGTCAGTTTACACTGGTAAATACATTCAACTGACACATTTGAAAATGTTTATTAAAATTGATTTGAATGCACAAGGCACAAACTCTTTTATAACTTGGGAAAATTCATAATGATCTTGTGAACGTTTTACATGTTCTTTTATGCGTTCAGTAGCCCGGGTCGTGCCGGGTTAAAGATTTATAGACACACCACGTTTGCGTAAAACCGTAGTACAGAAACCAACGGCTACGTCTTTTAGTTTTAATGTCGACACTTTATACCGGGTGTACGCCTACACCGGGATGTCGATGGTCGTGGCCATTTCGTAAAATGATGCCGAGGATATCCGGGACAACGGTCATTAAACCCCCCAAAGGCTTATAAGCAACAAAACTGTTTAAATGAGCCGATCATATTTAATCAATTAACCACCTAAGCGATGGAATTATATAATGCTCAATCAAGCGGTATTAATATACCGTAACCCAAGCCCATATAGGGGAAATAAGTTAAAGTATTTACCTTTGCAAGTATTAATCCTTAATTTAGATCAAGTCACCGATAGCTTTTACTGGGGCTCCTAATCTGGAACGAAGGTTTTAATTAACCTCTTAGAATCCTAACTGTCCTTGCATTAGCCGTAGCTTAAACCGGTTGATTCCGATATATAGATATGGTTAATTCGCACGAAAAGGCGAAAACCGAGAATGGAGTATGATTTGGACCCAACAAGTTCAGAGACTTGTTTTATATGGGTTTATAGTTCATACTCTGGATTTTGGGGTTCAAATAATATAATTTGACCCGTATCGGCTATTGCACGAAAACTAGTTCCATGAGCCGTACCGTGTGCACAAATAGGCGAAACGGTTAACCATAAGAGTCGTACGCTTATTTCCTAAGTCAATATGCCTTAAAAGTATTTTGGTATCAGTAGGATACCTTCCGTAATGCCCGTAACGAGTTTAAGTTTATATTATGCCCCGAAGGGGCTTTTCGGTCATTTTAAAGACTTTAAAAAAAACTTTTCGAGTTCTACAGGAAATCTGAGTTTCCCGAACAGCTTATAAAGCTTAAAACACTTTATTTATTATTTAAAACCAGTGGCAATTGGAATCGGGTCAAAAGACCTTGTAGAACTCCCGTTTTGGCCAAAAAGGGCATATTCGGTATTTACCGAACCGTAGCCATAACCGCAGGTTATGAGCAAGGTAAAAATTATTAAAAATCTTTAAAATTCCCAAAATATTATTTTACCACAGTGGGTAAAAGTTTTGGTGACGAAAACTTGGGTTAGATGGGCGTTATGCTAATTGCGCCGTTAATTACAAAACTTTCTTAAAAGTGCGCCTTTTAGCATAACTCTCATTCTAGGCCTCGGATTGACGTGAAACTTCAGGGACATGCTTATAATTTAACAAGCAAGGTTTTGGTCCGTTCACGTGTTCGAAATACTCGTTTTAATTTTAAAAGGCCGTTACGGTCAACTTTTAGGCGAATGACGGAAATGCGCTAAAGACTCGGATAACTCATGAACCGACCACAGAGGCTTATACCAACATGTGACCTGGTCCTAAGAGAGTCCTAAGGTATTTTTATACCTCACTAAAACGGGTCAGAACTGAAGTCAAAGCAAAAGTCAAACTTTTGCGACTTTCGGCTCCGAACCGGTTCTATATAGCAAATGATCGATTCAAACGAGCGCAAACATGTTTATATACTTATTATCATGTTTTATGATTGTCAAAACAGGTTCCATAACATATATATCACAGATTATGCTTAAATTGCTAAAATAGCTTTCTGTTGACTTTTTAACCGCACGTTTGACTCGATAATTGACACAGTTAGAGTGGTGATCAGGGGGAACCATTTTAGAGGTTTAATACCCACATAAATACCAACTCATAACCATTTTTGATTCGTCATAAGACTGAACCATTTGCAAGATATTGCAATGACAACCGTTAGTTACGACGGTTGCGTCTATGAGCTATAACTATGGAAATGCAAGACCAAATTGATTGTGAACGACTTACAGAAGTGTGTTCTTGATTATAGAGCAGAAGAGAATGCTTGGGAGCACTTAGAATGATCAGAGAAGTGAGTTTTGGTGTTGTGAATGTTATGAGCACAATGGTGCTATTTATAGCCAAGAACAAGGCCTAAAATCATTACACAACATGCTACTACTGATCATGATGATGGGTAGATGTCCCCTGAGTGATATGGGTCAATTGTAGGGTGCCCATGCCTCTTTGATTAAGGTTTGATCGTTCAAATGGTCCAAAAGCCAAGTAGTTACTACAATTCTGCATCTGGGCACTTTACGCGGCCCGCATGGACATTCCATGCTTCTTTTACGCGGGTCGCTTGGGATTAGAATTTCAGACGCGTTATTGAGGAGGCTCGCGGCCCGCCTCAACTTATCCTTAAACTTCACGCGGGTCGCCTAAGGTTAAGATTTCAGGATTTTTAAATCTTTTTGTAATTATTACAGAATCTGGCCATTAATAACGAAATCTTTCGTAATGATTCGCCTGACCTTTCGGTTTTGAAGGGGTAACTTTGCGGTTTGGCCCTCGGTTATTTACCGATAGGGGCCTCGTGTTAATTACCCGCGCTATTAAGTCCCCGGTTTATTTATTTAATTATTCTGAAAGCCTTAACTTTCATTGTTGACGCTTTTAATCCTTCTTCTACGAATTCGATCGTATCTTTCTCGTTTCATATCGAAACTTCGCGAGATTTATATATATTATTTTAGCGAGGGTATAATACCGTTACAAAGTCTTTGGAACGTTAAAGGGTCACTCAGAGGTATTATTAAACATGTTGACACAGTTAACCCCTGTAGTTTGTAATCTCTCACTTTCTTCCGCGTTTTATTTATGTACGATCTATAATTTATTCGTTTGAAGGTTTAAGCATTATTTAGGGATACTATACAGTATATTTACCCTTGTTGACATTTATAACCCTCGAATTTATATACTTTCAAGGTTTGTCAAAATTAGTCCTTTAT
This sequence comes from Helianthus annuus, assembly GCF_002127325.2. Taxonomy (NCBI): domain Eukaryota; kingdom Viridiplantae; phylum Streptophyta; class Magnoliopsida; order Asterales; family Asteraceae; genus Helianthus; species Helianthus annuus. The sequence continues at coordinate 112,196,576 of NC_035446.2, forward strand.
TTATTATAGATGCCACGTGTAAACAAATGACACGTGTTAACACATCATTGGACACAAAAATTTCGAGGTGTTACATCCTCACCCCCTTAAAATAAATCTCGACCCGAGATTTACTCAAATAAGTAGGGGTATTTTTCTTTCATTGTAGCTTCGACTTCCCACGTATATTCAGGATCTCTACGAGCATCCCATTTGACCTTAACAATCGGTACGTGCTTTCTGCGAAGCTTCTTCACCTGTCGATCTTCAATCGACAAAGGTTTTTCTATAAACTTTAAGCTCTCATCTATATGCACATCTGTGTGTGGAATCACCAACGATTCGTCGGCGAAGCACTTTTTGAGATTGCAGATGTGGAACACATTGTGAATTCCATTGAGCTCTTCAGGCAAGTTTAGTTTATAGGCAACTGATCCGACTCGTTCAATGACCTCAAAAGGTCCTATGTATCTCGGACTCAATTTGCCCTTCTTGCCGAAACGCATCACCCCCTTCCAGGGTGACACCTTAAGTAATACTTTTTCACCCACTTCGAAGTGAAAATCCTTACGCTTTGGATCAGCGTAGCTCTTCTGCCTATCGCGGGCAGCCTTGAGACGTTCCCGAATCTGGACAATCTTGTCCGTCGTCTGGAAAACAATCTCTGGTCCCGATAATTGGACCTCTCCTACTTCCGCCCAACAAACAGGCGATCTGCATTTCCTACCATATAATGCCTCAAAAGGCGCAGCCTTTATGCTGGTGTGGTAGCTATTATTGTAGGAGAATTCGATCAGGGGTAGGTTTTTATCCCAGTTACCACCTAAATCGATCGCACATGCACGAAGCATGTCTTCTAGCGTTTGTATAGTACGCTCACTTTGACCGTCCGTCTGTGGATGGTAAGCCGTACTAAAATTTAAACGCGTGCCCAAAGATTGCTGGAAACTCTTCCAGAAGTGAGATGTGTATCTAGTATCCCTGTCGGAGATAATAGACACAGGTATGCCGTGTAAGGCTACAATCTTATCAACGTAAAGTTGGGCTAACATATCGGAGCTATACGTCTCCTTGATGGGTAGAAAATGAGCTGATTTAGTCAGCCTATCGACTATGACCCATATTGTATCGTTTCCTTTCCTGGTTTTGGGTAACTTGGTTATGAAGTCCATAGTTACGCATTCCCACTTCCACTCGGGAAGTTCAGGCTGTTGTAGCAAACCAGACGGCTTTTGGTGCTCGGCTTTGACCTGAGCACAAGTCAAGCACTTTGCTACATGGGCGGCTACAGACTTTTTCAAGCCTATCCACCAATAATTTTCCTTTAAGTCTTGGTACATTTTATCAGCACCAGGATGGACTGAGTATTTGGAACTATGGGCTTCCTGGAGAACAACATCTCGTAGTCCCCCATAAATCGGAACCCATATACGTCCATTCAGCCTAAGAATTCCATCCTTGCTAAGAGTCAACTGCTCCTCAGTTACTCCCAGCTTTTCATTAGGATAATTAGCTTCCAACACAGCCTCTCGCTGTGCAGCCAATATCCTTTCAATCAAATTATTTTTAACTTCAATGCTCTTGGCATTGATTCGAATGGGTTTTACCCTTTCTTTTCTGCTCAATGCATCGGCGACTACATTCGCCTTGCCGGGATGGTACCTGATTTCGCAGTCATAATCATTTAGGGTTTCCATCCAACGGCGTTGTCTCATGTTCAACTCCTTCTGGTTGAACAGGTGCTGGAGGCTTTTGTGATCAGAATAAATCACAAATTTAATACCATAAAGGTAGTGCCTCCACAACTTAAGTGCAAATACAACGGCACCCAACTCCAAGTCATGGGTGGTGTAATTCTTTTCATGCACCTTTAATTGCCTTGAAGCATAGGCAATCACCTTGCCCTTCTGCATAAGCACACACCCCATGCCTGTATGTGATGCATCGCAGTAAACTACGAATTCATCTGTACCCTCGGGTAAGGTCAACACAGGTGCGTTGCTTAGCTTCTGCTTCAGTATTTCAAAGGACTCTTGCTGCTTCGGGCCCCAAATGTACTTTTCTTTCTTCTTGGTCAAGGAAGTCAAGGGCGCAGCA